>NC_090922.1:248462550-248765229 GCF_040938575.1 Ambystoma mexicanum
AAGTGGTAGCGTGCGAGCATTTTAGTTTCCTTTGACTCATAGTGCTTATCCAGTTTGGCCAAACTCACATCAAATTGGTTCATGTCACCCAAATCTGGCAGCCGTTTTAAAACATTCACTGGAATCAGGAAACCTTCTCTCCACTCATTCCATTTGACAGGAGGCTCTGCAGGGGAGGACAAGAAGAACATGGGGCCGTGAATGCTCGCCATCGTAAAAGAGTATCAAGTTTTCCTGCTATTTGTTTTTTTGGCTTCTCTCTGTTAGACTGTGTTCCTTCACTCTTTGCAAACTTCCTATGGTGAAGCCCTTCTTACAACCAGACCATCGCTCACCTTACGTCTTGTCATTGGAGGCTATATTGCTTAACAGCAGCATTAAACACCCTCCGGAAGGTTGCTTAAAGATGCTATAGCAAAGTCTAAGATGGCGGCTATCTTGTCATTCTTTCACCGTCCACGGGGGGACTCCTGTGCGGCTGCGTTACACGCAGCCACGCAACTGCCATTCCCCCAGTGGTTCACCACCACGTTCCGAGGTGCTTTCCTCGAACATCTTCCTAATGCTATTTCAGGTTTCTGCTCACTGCCCTTCAACTCAGTGAACGCAAGCCACCCGCTATGCCAGACACTACTGGCTCAGTGGCTCAATGGAACAACCTCACCTGAAATTCCTGACTTTCTGCCACTCAGTCTCAGACGCTTTTGCAACATGTGGACCGTTGGCGCATTGCACATGCTTTGGATTGTTCTTGCCATCGTGGGTTCTCCTGGTCATCCATCATCCCCGGTCGTTGTTGCTGCTATCCCATCCTTGTTGCCAGTTGTTATGGAGCAATTATGGCACAACAAAGCAGGTAATAGAAGTAACTTCTTTTTTTATTAGTAAGATGAATATTTTCTCAGCAACGACCCTTCGGGCCTCCTTCGCTCACCTCTAACCATCAACTCCTTTCCTGCATTCCATATCCCACTCACCATTCCACCTCTAGGCATGACATTATGCCAAGCTACATCGTCATTCCCAACACCTGCTCCACATTCTCTGGGTAAGGGGACATGGTAAGAGGCTTTGCTTCAGCGAGCGCACATTTTGATTCATACAGTGGTTCCCTCAGGAGGTTCAGACCAACTCACATTGGGCCTGGCTTCAGATGTCCTTCTTACACCCGCACAGCCATGCAAGTCCCACCCCCACAATGCACCACTCGCAGGAAACAAAAGTGGTTCCGCGGTGTTCGCTGAGCCAGTAGCAGAGGTCTGCAACATTTGGATCACCAGATGTTTTGGATGAGAACTCCCATCAATCCTAGCCAGAAAGTCAATGGTGAGGGGGTCATGGGAGTTGCAGTCCAAAACACCAAGAGGGACACAGTGGGCCTCATTACGAGGAAGGCGGCCCAGTAATGAACGGTGCCGGTAAGGGACCAGGACCGTTCATTACGGGCCGCCACATTAAGGGTCTGCTCGCGGGTGGAGGAAAGGCCGTCTGGTCCAGACCAGACGTCCTTACCGGCACCCACGAGCAAACCAGGATGTTAACAACGGGCCCGTTATTAATGGGCCCATTGTTAGCATCCTCCCCATTCCCATTGAGCCCTATAGGGGCTCAATGGGAATGGGGATGTACCGAGTTCCCAGTCCCAAGAATGGGAATTACCGGGCCCGCCAAAGTCAGCATTGGCCCAATAATTCCCTATTTTCGGGATCCGGACCTGGTACCCGGTTTGGTGGTAGCCATGCCGCTAAAGGCGGCATGGCTACCTCCAAACTTGTCATGAGGCCCAGGGGCTTGGAGACAGTCTTCTCTTTGCATTCCCTCCAACTCCGTTAATGTTTCATGTTCTGGCCAACATCAGAGCAGGGAATTCCTTTGTTCTACTGGTGGGTCTAAAGGCTAAATCAGCTGAGATGCCTGATGCTTCCCGCTCAGACTCTATCTTAGTTATTCCAGTCAGTTGGACCAGGGGTGTGAGGATAGCTATGAGGCAATGCGCTCGCCTTGGAAGCAAGACGATGCAGAGCAACACAGGTTCGATCCCCAGGGTCCGCGCTTAGAAACCTCTGGGTATTAAGCGCGTTATAAATAACCAATTACAATTACAGCACGGTTACTGTAAGGTGGATTCAGGTCAGTATGGGTTTGCCTAACACCATGCCGTTAAGAATCCAACAGTCTAGACGTCCTGTGACTTAGAAAGTCTGCAATACAATGTGCAGGCCTTATATATTTAACAGACTGAGTTTAGCATGGATTTGCCGACTATTCTTTTATGAGCTCAGTTTGTAGCCCTGCCCGTAAACAGAGGTCCCTGCTGGGGTTTTGGGGTACTGTATCAATACGCTCTCTGCATGTTTTCGAGTTATCCATTGTCCTGTCCTCCAATCTGGTTGATTTTGCCCTCCTGGGATGGCCCCCTCAAATTGAAGGCCTTCCATTCTCCACCACTTGAATCACTTATTGAGGTGGTATTGAAATATCTTCCCTTCAAGGTGATATTTTTGTTGGAAATGACTTCTGCTCACCAAATGGGGAATATGGGTGCCTATCAGGTCTCAGAGACTTATTTGAGATTTTACTGGAAGGGTTCCTTCTACAGCCTTCTCTGAATTGTCTCTCCAAAGTGATGGCTGGCTTCATCTATCCCAGGAGTTGACCCTAACGACTTTGTCTGCACCTGACCTTTTTTCCTCAACCCGCAAATTCGTGATCAACTTTTTTGGATGTTGGTCGGGCAGTGCGCGTTTATTAGTCCGGATCTTCTGCCTTTTGTTCGTATGAATCTTTTTGTTGCTTATGGAGCAGGTCACCAAGGCGCAAAACCTTCTACTTCTGCTTCCAATAGAAGGGATTGCCAGTGTGTTGTGTTATCTGGAGAACAATGAGTTCCTCCTCCGCAGATGATTCAGGGACGCCCAAAAATGGGGAATGGCAGCCGCTTGGGGAGGAATGGGAGGAGTCTCAATCTCCGATATATGCTGAGGAGCCCCGATATGGCCATTCCCATCTACCTTTGTAAAACATGACAAATTAAGTATTTCTGAAACGAATGTTCCACCTCTGGCTGAGTGCGCTTGGTGCAGCTTCACGCTGGTTGTGAGACACCATTGTTAGATAGATGTGCTGCAGGAAGATGCTGTCTGAAGGTTTGTGCAGAGCCTGCGTTGCTGTGGTACATCCTCGTCCATTAATGAAGTCCATGTGGAAGAGGGGCGAAGGGGTAATGCCCAGATTAATGACAGGTAATCTTCATTACACTGTGTCCTCGTGACAGCTCTTCTTCCCTTCTCCCAAACGTCTGTTATCAGACTTTCCCGTTAGGATCAGTGCTTGGCAGGAGTACACAGGGGTCTGGGTAGAGGGGAGGGAGCACTTGCACCTCCCTGAAGAGGGGGAGGCAACACTGGGTTTTCTTAAAGGAAGCTATCAGTAGCTGGATGAATTGGCCTCCAGAGGCAGAATCCCCCTGTGCATTAAGGACTGTGTTGTGGAGGAGTAGGGTTCAGTGTAGTCAGGATTTGCAGTAGGCAATCAAGGCAGTAAAACAGGCCTCTTTTATTGCTGTTTGTGACTCATGATTACCTTCCATGTGTAAAAATAAAATCAATCCAAATAAGGCAATGTATGGCATTGGCATGATATGATAGGTTATTTACAGAGGTTTCTAAGCGCGGACTCGGGGATCGAACCTGTGGTGCTCCGTGTCGTCTTCATCGTGTTAGTCGGGCTATGCAGTGTCTTTTCACACTGTGCTTTATCCAGCCTCAAAAAGGAACAGGGGGCGCCCCCTCACAAGAAAACAAATCTGGAGATGTGTTTAGTAATGGGAGCAGCTAATGAAGCAAGATAACATATATCTCATATATTTCCTGCAGCATCCCCAAATGTCCCACCTATCAGGTTAGTATTGCCAGCTGGTGCTTTATCAGAGCGCTTCTCTGTAAAGCCATGCAGTGCAGGTCATGATGCAGCGGCAAGCGGCAGGGGGAGCGAGGGAGGGACAGCCTAATCAGAAGCACCTGCGACCGCTGCCACTGGGTCAGGTGGATCAAAAATAGATAGTGGAACAGGTGAAAGAGGTGGGTGGGGTGGAAAAGAACAGAGGGAACTGAATAATGGAGAGAATAGACGCCAAGTAAAAGAAAGGGTGGATGCAAAGGGGAAATGGTTCCAAACACCAGAATGCATCATCATTAGTGCTCCCTAGAAATTGTTTCAGCCAATCAAATTCTTTCTAAAGTGTTTATAATAAACGTGGAATAGCAGTGAACAAGTCTAAACAAATATTCCATATCTACCTCCTCGAATTCAGAAACTCATCTACATAAATTATTCTACTCTACCTATGAGCCAAGGCATTAAAGTATCTGATATATATTTGTAGGTGTTCAGCCTCTGAAGAGTTTCTTCAATTTCTATTAAATTGCTGCAACAAAAGTTTCAATTTTTTAGGTTACTAATATACAGACACCCTAATTAGTGCTACATGCAGTATTTTACCGGCTTCTAAGCGCTGCAATAATAGACATCTTGAACCAACTAAAACATTTCGCTTTTCAAATATCACTACCTTCAGAATGCATCCCACTGTCTCCAAGCTTCCCATTAGCAGGTAATGAGAAGTGGTTCTATGGGGGTCATTAGAAGTTTGGCGGTGTGGGGAAAAGTGGTGGTAAAAGTGGCCGTAATTCTATTACCACCACTTTTCCCACACCGCCAAACTATAGGATTGCCGGTGGTGGTAACCTGGTTTACCTCCAGTCAAAAGCTGGAGGAAAATCGGGCCCCACCGGCAACAAATTTCCGGTATTACCCCTATGGAGTCGTATTGGACTTCATGGAGTGGGGAATGACCACCGTTGCCGGAACCTGGAAGATCCCGGTAATACCGGGATATCATGCGCCGGAAACTGTAGGGCCGTTTGCCGGTATCCCACTGGAATTACCGGCGGGATGCCAGCAAACCAATAATGACCCTGTATGTGTTTTGATCGTGCATTTATTTTTGACTGCAAAATGCAGGGGGAGTTCCCATCACCCCGGCTTTCCCCATGATCTCTACCCAACCCTATTTCCCCACAAACCATAATGCCTTACCCAAATACCCCCCTGCATTTTGCAAAAAGAAATCGGCAGTAAAACAGGACCGCGGTGAAAATGTACGGTATACAGCTCTGATACCATGTGAAGTAACACACCCTTATTCGTTTTATCTGCAGACTTTGGACTTGAGTGGGCACGGAAGTGAACCAGCGGAAGTGAACCTGCCCTCTGAGCCCTGGAAAGCAGAAGGAAGAGGCGATACTGTGGGCGCTCAGTGGCAGAGCTAGCAGGTGGCCGCCGACAACTTCCGGGAGCGTCTCCACAGGCTTCGAGAGTAATCCGAAAGTGTACTGCCAGGATGGGGCCAATGAAATAAGGGTGGGGCAGGGGCGCTGCCCGCCCTTGGTAACAGAATTGTGCTTTTCCACACTGCGATAGGCTTAGCCAGGGACACACTGAGAATTGGAAACCACGCACGCAAATGCTGTGGACGAGGTTTATTTGTATGTTAAGTCTATTTGTGCCTTACAATCGAAAACTTGTTTGCTGATACATAGCATAATTGTAACATTAAAAATTCAGCAATCCAATAAAACGTTCAACTAACACATCAACAACCAATAATGATTATTTTTTATAACTAGCTTTCTTTTTGTTTAGACTTTGCCATGATTAAACATAAAACAAAGAACATGTGTTATAGTATGTATTGTTTATCCCACCAGACCATTCTTTGCCTTGTGTACCTGTTTGCGTGTCACTACTATGCGTGCAGAAGGAGGTTTGGTATGCAGAACTTAAGCCACTAGGTCTGCACAGCCCTCTATGCAGCACATGGAAACAGCAGGCGGATGGTGGCTCCACCCCAATCAGCAAATGACATTTCAGTTGGTGGCGAATGAATGGAGGAACTAGTGCTCATGCTTTGTACTAACCCGCGCGCCAACTGGGCAACGGGGAATGCAGCTAGTCCCCATATTACCCAATCAGCCGCAGGCTGGGTCCAGACCAGTTACATCCAACAGGCCTGTGTCCCTGTCTGGAGTCAAATCAGTCACATGCAACAGGCCAGCAAGGCAGGAACAAGAGCCACCAGCCTGATGGGAAATCTCTGAACTTCAGTTTAGGCCAGGCCCGGCAAATAAACACTCCCTTTGAAAGATCGCTGATGGAGTAACCAGTAAGGTGTTCCCTAGCTCCGTGACCCTGACTCTAAGGCAATACTCCAATCCGTTGACTTCATTAATATGTCCAAGAGCCAGAAGTGTCATTCCTTTTCTAGACAGATCAATGGATGTGGTCTATCTGTACACAGGCCTCCAATTTCAGATCTATGCCCCTCTGTGGTACCCTTCTTTTGCCAGGCATTCAGCACTTAGTTGCAACTGTTGGCAACAAATGCCTTAAAACATACCAGTGGCGTAGCACAAAATGTGGGCTCCGCACCCCCCAAGCGCGACAAAAAAGCACTGGCAGCACCACTCTGCGGGCCGTCCTTGACCACCATGCATGCTCAAATCGCATGATGATCATTCTGCTACAGGGGTGCACTGCGCGCTGCACTAGGTGAAAGATATAAATATGTGTTTTAATCAAGCCTTAACTCTTTTACTTAGCATAAAACTAAGAGGGCAGTGTCTGGCTCTGGGCTCCCAAATGTACCAGCCAACTCTGTGTGTGGCCAGTAATATTACGCACAGTAATGATACCATAAGAAAACATGTTCATGCTGGCTCTGCCAGTATATGCCAGTAACCCCATGTACAAACATTCTCATGTTGGCTTTGCCCTTAATGCCAGTAAACATGTCCTGCCACAGGAATAAAACATGTTATTGCTGGCTGCACAAATGCTTGACCAACTCCTGCACCACCATGTAAGAATACTCTTCAAGTTGACTTTGCCCTCAACACCAGTAATGCATGCAATGTAAGCAAACATCTTTTTTTTTTATTGTGATATAACCACATTTGGGTTTTTTTACACATTCAAAAGCAAAACGTATATACATGCAAACATCATATTATAAATTATATCTAGATAACATTTAAAACTAATTCATCACAATCTTATAAAGTTAGCATATTAAAATTGAATTCATCACATCAATATCTAATTTTCCTATAAAACAGTTTTCCCCCTTGCTTCAACAATCAATCAACAGTATTCTGACGATATAAAACCTGTCAATTGCAAAACCCTTAAAATATTTAGGGTCAATTTTGTTTCATGGCCTGCAATCATTCTTTCCCAGAAAGTGTCGGAGGATAATCTATCCAATGACCCAACTGAATTCCCTAAATGTTCCACCCTAATTTCCCAAGTGCCTTTACAGAATCTTAGCAGGTGCTCTAAGGTTTGTTTGCTTAAATCTGAGCATTCCGTGCATAGACTCCGGGCCCCTTCAGTGACTCCCCATTTGGTTAATACTGATCCAGTTTTAATCAAGTTTAACCGTACCCTCATAAAGTTTTGTCTTCCTTTTGGGTTAGGGAATTTCATCAAGTATCTTGGTACAATACCCTGTTTTTTCCCGTACTTAAAAAACCCTTCAGGAATAGAGGATGATCTCACCATATCCCCTGTTGAAATCCAATCTCTCAAAGATAAGGACTTCTTAACTTTCAGCGGGTTTGAACTCAGTGTTAATTTATCTGATTCACAATAAGTCAGCAGATTTTCTGCCGTCTTTTTGAGTTCTGTCAAAGTTAGTGAGGAATCAAGATTCATGTTTTCTAGGAGATTTCCATATAGTGTATTAGTCATTGGCACAATAATTGACCTATACAAGGAAAGAAGTTTCCAATCAACTGCGTATTTTAAAGATTTTAATCCTAGCTCATATCTGAGTGTTATCGTATGTAATCCTTTAGGCAATCCTAATACCTGTTTCCAAATATAACCTTCTATTTTTTGCCAGTCTATTGACCACAACAAAGGTTTGGCTTCAATTCCGTACAATAGTACAGGGATTACTTTGGCCACATAGAAGTTTATAACAGGCATAATCGAAAATTTACCGTAAAGGCTGGCAATCTTCTTCATCTGGGCTATTAGTTGTGTCCCTTTAGCCAGGATTTCACCATACTGCTTCCCAACTGTAGGGGTTGCGTACACAGTAATGCCCAGATACATTACTTCTTTTACCACCGGTATCTGGTTACTGCCAATTGACCACCGATATTTTGTTTCTTTGCGACCTTTCTGCTCAAAAATTACAATCTTAGATTTGTCAGGGTTTACAACCAGGTCATTTAATTTCATATACTTGCCGAGGGCATTCAACAATCTTTGTAGACCGATGGGAGTCCTGTCAAGAAGGACTATGTCGTCCGCATACATAAGCCATTTTACGGCCAAGGACCCCACCTTTGGGCTTATTAATGATGAGGATTCTAGGGTGGCTCCAAAGTCTCCCAAATAAAACTTAAAGAGAAATGGAGCCACCATACAACCCTGTCTGACCCCCCTATCAATACTTATATATTCTGACAAATATCCATCCATATTTAATCTAACTCTGGCTCTATTTCTTTCGTGAAGTTTTACTAGTATATTAATTAGAGTTTTCGGTGCCCTTTTCTGTTCCAATTTGCTCCAAAGTTTATCTCGATTTACCATGTCAAAAACACTTGACAGATCGATAAATGCTCCATAAAGTCTTCCTTTATTATTTTTATCTTTCAGATTTGATAATGAGGCTAATATTATACCATTCAGAGAGGTTGAATGGCCTCTTCTAAATCCGGTCTGCTGTTTGGGGATTATGTTGTTTTGTTTCGCCCATGTTTCAAGTTCTCTTAATATCAGACTAGTAAACAACTTGCTTTCCACGTCAAGCAATGTAATTGGCCTGTAACTAATAGGGTTTTGCGATCCCCCTTCTTGAAAATCGGGATTATAATTGCGGTCTTCCAAGAAGATGGAATTATTCTATTTACAATCACTTTCTTGTATAAGGTATATAGGATTTCAGCCCACAATGTCCCATTTCCTTTGAGGACTTGATAAGTTAAACCATTTGGGCCCGCAGATCTCGACGCCGAGGATTTTATGATCAAATTCAAAATATCCTCTTTGTCAAAGTTTAAACCCCAATTTCCGTTGTCACCTATATATTTTTGTCCTCCCACTGGTTCCTGGTATTTTATGCCGAAATAGGTTAGCCAACTTGCTTCCGACACATTATTCGTCTGAGCAATGGTTTGGTGTATTTGGGGAGCATTTACTAGTGACCAGAAGTTTCGCGAGGAATTATTTTGTAATGCACGCAGCATCTCTTCCCCATCTTTCTGCCATAGTCCTTCTCTATGGTGTCTAGACCAACTCTTCAGATCATTTTTAATTTTTTTTGATTCTATCTCTAGTTCTAGTAAGCTTTTAGCCCGTTTCTTAGCGAGTCTTAACTGTATTTGCATCTTGCGTTTTTTTACCCAAACTGCTTCATCAAAAAAGTGTTTGTGCACTCGCTGAAAACCCTTCTGGGTACTTAACGGGGGGTCAATTGACCACAGGAATTCATGGAACCGTGATGGGTCACAATGCTGATGCAAAATATTTTGATCTCCCCAGTTGGAAAATCCATCCAGGGCTTTGTTTAACCGCTCCCCTTCCCTCTTGTATTTTACCAACCGATTTCTCTGTGCATTAACTTCTACTCTCTGGTCCCAAATCTCTATTTTTCCTCACTACACCAATTTAAATGTGCAACTAACCGCTTATGGTCACTTGCCTCCACCCAGCATGTAAAAACACACATCATCATGGTCTTGCTCCTTATGTGGGAAAAAAATGCCACACCACAATGTCCAGTGTGCCTGCCCTTTACCGCCAGAAACCCCCTCCCCAAAACCCACACACCATGTGATAACATTCATCAAGGTGAATTTGCCCAAAACTAGAACACATAAGAACCTGTCCATATTCCGATGCCCCTTGCTAGGGCCCCAACTTTGCACACCCACATTCATAGCCATACACCCACCAATCACCAGTGTCCCCCAAGATAAATGTTTCAATAATGGGTTAAAATGGTGCATTATACAGAACACTTTCTGCAAGAAATTGTGTAAAAAGCCACAGCATTTGCAATCTGTTTTGTAGGGTAACTCCAATCCACAAATCCAATAGATGCAAGACCTCAACAGTGCACAGGAGCATTAATGCTTTAATTAATGTAATACTTTGCCATTACGAATGCAATACCACAATTAGAACACATGTTCAAGCTGGCTGCACAATGTAGGCCAATCTAGACACACAATAACACTTACAATGTTTGCATTAGCCTTGTTGATACCCAGTAAAATAAAAGGCCATGTCACAGTAAGACATACCTAGGTTGGCTGCACCAAAATTCCAGTCTAGCCACGTAATACCACTTATGATGATCACTTTATTGTAGAAGCCCAGTTAAAAAAAAACATACCACAGTAAGAAATTACTAAAATGGCTGCGCAAAAATGCCAGTCTAACCACTCAGAACACATATCATGCTTGTTTTTATTATAGATGCCCATTATAATTATGCTTTAATGCATGCCCCCTTGCCCTCTCCCCCTGCCTTGTCCCATCTCCTTGCCACTCCCTTCCCCAATTCCCAAAATCAGCTCCTCACACCAGTATGAAACACAAGCAGACACACATACATACACCATTCACTCACTCATTTACACATGCACCCATTCACCGTACCCTCACACACGCACAGCCAACCACCCATACACCATTCACTCACTCATTTACACATGCACCCATTCACCGTACCCTCACACACGCACAGCCAACCACCCATACACCATTCACTCACTCATTTACACATGCACCCATTCACCGTACCCTCACACACGCACAGCCAACCACCCATACACCATACACTCACTCATCATGGCCTGCAAAGTAAGCACAGGCAGTAATGGATGACAGACAAGGAATAGACAGGAAAAGAACCAGGTTGTAAATAACCCACTAACCCAATAGCTCAAACTTCTGCATACTCATCTCACCTAATAATCCACACAACCCCCCTCTCGCACAGCAGAGCGCACACACTTCACCACATCGCAACAACAAAAAATCAACACATCGTTCACACCAACAGCACACGAGGTCTCACATTGATCCGATATTTGTACCCGAGCTCGGCACACAGTGAAAACCTAACCAAAGCTGCTACCAGGAAGCCACCTTCTCACTTACTTACTCCCTCTCGACCCGACTAACCACCCCCCCACCTTCTTGTTTGCAGATCTGCCTGAGTGTCTGGGGACCAACTCCGTTGGTAACGGTGCACAGTACAAATAGCTTTAACATTAACATTCACACACATTACATAATATACATATACACACACTCTTGCATGCATGCATGCACTCACATTTTGAACAAATACATGTTTCTCACATT
Source organism: Ambystoma mexicanum (assembly GCF_040938575.1). Taxonomy (NCBI): domain Eukaryota; kingdom Metazoa; phylum Chordata; class Amphibia; order Caudata; family Ambystomatidae; genus Ambystoma; species Ambystoma mexicanum. The sequence continues at coordinate 248,473,999 of NC_090922.1, forward strand.
TTTATGCCAAATCTATCGCTCCACGGAGCAGGAACCAGCTCTGGTTCGTGTCATGCACAGAGCAGAGGAGCTGAAGTCCTCCATCTTGTGTAAAGCAGAGCCATGTCCTTGGGTACGGGGTCTTGTACTTCACAAACAAATCATTTCTTTTTGAAGGCACTCCTTGCACAGGCGCTCCGATGCTTCAATCACACATGCCAGTATCTGCCTCAAAAGTCACCTGTGTCCTCCATCTGTGGGCCCTTGGCTCTGCCACTGCCTCTGCCCATGCGGAAATGCGCCAGTAAATATGATTCTAGCGATGTGAAAAAGGGCGGACACAAACAGTGCACATGAGCACATGAGTGTGGTGGCGCAGCAAGGTAGCCAGGATCCTTGACTTCAGTGCCCACCCAGTGCCCGGCGTGGAAGCACACAGGGGCTCTTGTGTATGATCTTTTCTGTTGTCTTACTGCTGTCTGTCTCTGTCATGAGAAGTCCCAGCAGCTAACCCGAGACTTCTGCACCCCAAGGGCCTCACTTCCTCATGCACAATCTCCCAACTGTGCTGCTCCATCCAGCCTCAGCTGCCATGGGGCTGGCTGGCCTTAACCCTGCTTTCTTGTGTTGCACAGTACTGCAACCAATGATGCCCACGGCTACGTTTATTTTTTTGGGCGGAGGGTGGGGGGTTGAATTAAAGAGCATGAAGCAGCTGAAATAATTAAAAAAAATAGTATGTGAAAGGAGGTAACGTCTTCTTCGGAATTCTAGAATGTAACGAAAAAAAGGAATGGCCGGGCATCTCCTGAATAACATGGAGCATGTAGTCATGTGTGATCGTTCACCTCCAGAAACACTAATAATAGATTGCCTTAGATAAATGTCATGAACATGAATGTATTCTAAGCAATTATGTTCAGAGGAGAGTGGTGTGCACTGCCCCATTGGCCAATTTCTGGGACATTCGAGCCAGTATGGCTGAGCATTCCAATAAAAGGCCTGGCCATTGGCCAAAGGGAGGGGAACTGTGTGACTCTCCCGGTCACTACCGTTGGCAGGGCGTTCAGCGTGGTTCTCCCTCTGATCACGAGAGTGATGCCTGACCATTCCCCTCCTTGCCTGGGATACACCTGACAGATGCAGCCGAGCACCCATGAAATCCCGGGCCAGCCCCTAGCTCCTTATCTGAAAAGCTGGGTCACTCCTGCCATACGAGACCCGGGTCATTGCCTCTCATTATCCTCATCGGGCTGCATCTGGTAGACGCGGCCCAACCTTGGCTCTGCCCCCTGGGCCACCACTGCATTTTCTTTGACAGCCCATACAAACAGACAGCACTCCTTATGTGCTTACTGGCAACCAAACCAGTTCCCTGCAACCACACAGGCAGATTGCCACTCCACCCCATCCCCATTTTTAAAATTGTATTTCTGTTTTCGAGATGTCTCCTTATCGTCACACAGCAGTTACAGCAGTCAACATGTTCAACAGTGCACATCATCTTGACCCTTAAACTCATAACAACCAGGTTTGTAGTGAAAAAACATTTCACCATCGAGCACCCCCCCTTCATTCTCCTCTGCCCCCCCTGCCCACCAACATCCATTTGTAACATTACAGTAACTACAACTGTCCCTGTTCAAGGTGGGTCATAAATCCGGCTTCGAAAGTAGTTAATTAAGCATTTGTCCCCATTCCAATGTTCCCCCCTTCACCCTCTTCTGAATCCACCCTCCCTCTCAGAATCTCGACCTCAGCCATCCCCCATCGACGTGCATCCCTGGCCCAAGATTGCACTGCAGGGCCCTCTGGGCGTTTCCAGGATATCACTATCCCGCCTGTTGCCAATATAAGTCGGTATGGTACTACTTTCTCCTTCACTTTTCCCTTTTTCCCGCCTGGTACCAATCCCCACAAAGATATTTCCAGAGTACACTCGTAAGCACTGTGTGTCCAAGTATTCAACGTTCCCGTTACATCTCCCCAATAGGCCCGGATCACCCTGCAGCCCCAGATCATGTGCCGAAACCCTGCTGATGCTTCCCCACATCTGGGACAGAGATGTGGGTGTGGCGGGTCAATTGCACGCAATCTAGATGGAGTCATGTACACCCTGTGCAGGAAATTACATTGGGTTAGACAGAACCTCATGTTCCTGGCTACCTTTGTCACTTGCACCCGCCCCTTTTTTAAAATTTAAAAACAAAGGTTTTTAAACCACAACATAGCTATAATGTTGGTATGTTCCGGTTAAAAGGTCACTATTTTTTTCTAAAAAGGGCCTGTGGAGGTTGAAGGAACCTTTCTGGGTTGCCAGTGAGCACCTAGCATTTTCCAAAGGAGCATAATAGCGTCATATACCCGGCCCTTGGGCCGTACCTGAAGTTATCCGCCCATAAATGTTGTGAAATACCCTAGCTGCACTCAGGCCTTCAACTCGGTCTTTGAAGCTATGAGGCATAGTCTAATTGGCTAAAATCCAGGATATATTTCCTGATATAGGCCAAAGTTTCATGTCACGCCACAATCTTCCACTGGGCTACCTGTCTCGCGCTGCGATCTGTTGGTATCTTACTGCTCCTCAGCCACCTGCACACGCCACGCTCGGGTGTGCTCGCCAATCGATGCCGCTGCCACACTCCTTTCTCCTGCTTTCTTCCGGTCATCACCAGCACACAGGATCACACCAGTGACCATCCAACAGGCCCGGCATCCACTTCCCACTAGGACCCGCAATTAGGACCCCTGGTCCACTGCAGGAGACATAGCACGTCCTCAGCGTACTAGAACCTTTAAAGCCCTCACACAGGTGGTAATATCCCTGAGTGAAGGCCATTATCTCCCGCTGCAGCCCACTGGGAAGGGCTATAAAGCCTACTCATTGAACTGTGTTGATAGTTGTTCACAACTTGGGTTTGGGGTGCAGCGTGGGACCAGGTAAGTAACACATGTTCAGAAGCATGTGGTTATGTGACTGCTGGCCTGGGATAGAGGTGGGCACTGCCTGGGGCACGATGTTCAATTCCTTCATTGGTTTCTTTGGTGTAAATATCTCTGTGCCTAGGTCTCAAAAACCAGCTTAATGGCTCTTCGAGGGGTACGAATGGGAGATAAGTCTGCTATGCCCCCGATGCAAGCACGTGATCCGCAGAGGATTCTTTTGGCCCTTACATGCTCCTATAATACAGATGAGTAAGCGTCCCATGCTGTACTTCCATGCAGCGTAGACCACTTCCATGTGCATACCGCTACCTGTTCCACATGCAACTACTGTGTGCCGTATTGGTGCATGTTTCCCCCATTGAACCAGCAGTGAAGAGCATGACTTTCTCAATACTCTCTACTAAATGCTCCCTGTGCCCCCCCCCCCGACACCTCCACCGGCTCCCCATTCCAAATGGCCACTAACCTGCCAACAGCTAAGCGTGCTTCTGATCACAGGGGTAAACCTCCGAACCGGTGAAGAGATCCAGGACTCCTCACCAACCTGCGCATGAGTGGGGTCCTGCGCGTAGGACCAGCACAGGTTAAGCTCTATTCGCTTTCCTTGTTACCAGGTAAGCGAAGAAATGCAGAGACCACCATTTGCAAACAATTGTTCAGGTACCAAACGCGCCACCACCTTGTTCTTGCTCCCCCAATGCAATGTCGCACCTGTGTCATTTTAGCGCCTTCCAAAGACCAAATTACATTTCACAGAAATGTGCGCAAAATACAGCATTCATATCTCTGTAGCACTCACATGGCCCCGTGCTACTTTTTTATTTTATTTACCTGTTCCAAATGCCACATATCCCGTGTACCACTTTCATGTCCGTTAAATACGGGATTGCGCCATTACAAAACACTTCCATGAATCAGCCCCGAAATGTCTTGCATACACGTATGTGTCGTGCATACCGTATGCATGTCCAGGCTATGGGCCTCTTTCCGAGACTGGAGGCAGCCATGGCGCATTTAGCGCCATGGCTGCCTCCAGAATCGGGTCCGGCACCGGTCTGGTGGAGTGGGGATTTACCGGGACATTCCGCCCAAGCCAGACCCGGTAAGTCCCCATTCCAAATGCCATTCCCATTTGAGCCCCCATAGGGCTCAATGGGAATGGGAAAGCGCTAATTATGGGCCTGCTAATGGCCTGCCCGTAATTAGCGCCCTGGTCCCCTAGCGGGACCCGTAAGGGACGTGTGGTCCGAACACACGTCCCTTGCGGTTCCCGCTAAGGGACCTCGGAATTGGGCGGTAAGGGATTACCGGCACCGGTCTCCTTACCGGTGCCCGGTATCCCTTACCACCCACCTCGTAATGAGGCCCTATGTCTGGCATGTCGTGCATACCACTTACTTGCCCCATATATCACATGCCCATCCTGTGCAACACAGTTAGGTGTCCAGGAAAACTTGCATGCATCCCATATAGTGCTACCTGCCTGTTATACCTGCTTACACTGTGATCCGTATGCCACTTGCGCATCTTGTGTGGCATGATACAGATCTCCCAAGTTTCGTAGTTCCTTGGACAAGATATAGTTCCGTGTGTCAGAAAGGCATTGACTCCTCATTTTTAACTTGACATTCTGGGATTTGTAGTCCTAAATTTAAAATATAGAAGAAAAAAACTACAAGTCCCAGAATACCAACATAAAACGTGGGATTGCTGCATGAAACAGTAAGACAGAAAATTAGATGATAGTGTAAGGTTACCAGATGACACAACATCAATGGGGCATCATGCACCAGTCCTAGGATTTCATTTGTCCACCAATTGCTTTCTGGGAGTTGTAGTCGAAGATAACTTCAGTTAAATACAATGGATTAATGTAAATCGAGAGCAAATCCTAGGACTTGAATAGGGTGCCCCCACTACCATGCAGTAATCTGGTAAGAAAGTAGCATTTATCACCACAGAAGATCACCACAGAAGAAATCTTCCTATCTATATTCACATTACCTATTATTATACACATACACACACGGTTCTCAATGATTGCACTTGTTGAGAGGTTCCCTGTAATACCTCCAGGAGCCAAAGCGAAATGTAAAATTGCCCACACGACCTTAAGTCATTGTAGCTCTTTCAAAGAAATTGAACATCTGGATGTTTCTCGGCCGTGTTAAACATCAAAAATAGTCAATCTGAGACAAACCAACAGAATGAAATTTACAAAACCATCAATGAAACGAAACACCCTATCTATTGCAGCAACACGCCCATAATTCCCAAAGGTTATGCAACATCATTATAGACTACTTCCAGATCGAAATAAGTATAATCCAACAGGCCCTTGACACAACTACCTCGAACACAACCAACAACGCACCAGACACAGGAAATCTGATAACAACAACAGAACGCAACAAGTTCAGTCTAATTTCAGAAGAAACCTCCAACAAACTGGTAAAGGAGAGTAAAAAGGCTGGATCACCCAATGACTCTTGCCCTCCAGACGTGTATACAAACATACTCGCCAAAGAAACCTCAGCCATCTACTTCCAAAAATGTATGAATCTTTTACTGGAAACAGGAATCGTACCAAAGGCTTACAAAGCTGCCTATGTTAAACCACTCTTCAAGAACGAAGCCTGAAAAGCAGAAGACCCAACTAACTAGAGGCCCGTATCCAACCTACATACCCGGCCAAAATACTGGAGAGCATCAAATGGACTAATGAACCAATCCCAGGTAAGTTTCAGACCAATGAGAGGAGCGGAATCAGCAATCAACTCCAGATTGGACAACCTAAAAATGAGACAGCAACATAACATCAGCTCTCATTCTCCTGGACATATCAGCAGCTTTTGACACCATCAGCCACACAACTTTAATCAAGAGACTGCAAGAATCCAGCATCAATAACTCTGCACTGCAATGTTTAAAATCTTTCCTCACAAACAGAACTGAAACAACATGTTTACCCATGTCACCTCAACAATTATAACCTCCAACCGCAGCATCGCACAAGGATTAACTCTCTCGCCACTTCCCTTGGAAATATCTGTGAACCCGCTCATGAATGGAATTTTTGTTCAAATAGAAACAATGCTACAACTACGCAGACGGCACCCAACTCATTTTCAAGATGACCACCAGCAGTGACTCCAACAATTCCCTCAACCAGATTGATAACATCACACAGCGACAACAAACTCGGCACTGCACTCGCTTGGCCTTTGTAAATGGGAACAAGACTGGATAAAAATCTGGGTAGACTCATGGACACAGGACTCACACTGGAACCACAGGTCTACTCAGTAGTATGAAAATAATGTTACCATCTAAGACCAATCAGCTGCACCTTACCATATCTAAGCTTCCCACACTGAACGCTCGCCACCCTCTCACTGATATTGATGAGAATAGACTACACAAAAACAGCCTATATCATGGGAAATACGAATACCTCACCAATAAACTGCAATGTATCCAACACACTGTGGCAAGACTTCTACTAATAATAAACAAGAAAGAACACATCGCCCCTGCCTTGAGTAGCCTTCATTGGTTACCAGTGAACAAAATAATCCACTTGAAAGCACTCTGCATTGCTAACAGAGGGATGTACGGACAGGGAGCAGAATGGACACCGAGATCGCGCAGCAACATACTTATAGAATCAAGACACTACGAGAAAAACAATTACCGAGGTACAGCCTTCTCTATTCTCATAGCAAAACTATGGAACTCGATCCCAAAATAAATCAGGACAACAGAAGATCATCTAGATTTTCGTAAACTTTCAAAAACCTGGCTATTTAAGACACCAGGCTAGAGATCAGAGCAAAACCCTAGATAGTAAAATATGTCACCGAAAACACCACCATGCGCACTAACAACTGTTCAGCGAATGGCACACCAAAATGAACACAAGGAAGCAAACGCCCTACTGGAAACAACACAATAACAACAACACAACAAACTGACCAAAAATGAAATAACATGAAGCAGGACAATCTCCAGAATCTGGAATCCCCATGTGGTAACATAGACCTCTGGGAAAAAACAAACACTTGGAGAACTTACCCGCACGGACGCCAGTTCCTTCTGGATCTACCAACATCAACAGTTGAGCACAACGCCTAGTCCCACACCTTCCCCCCTCACCTCTTTTACATACACAAGAGCGCCTGGAGACCCTGGAAGTGGCAGCTGGGTTCAGTACAGGTCCAAATAGATTAACACCACAATTCGGTTGTGTTGATTCCAACTTCTTAACATCACACTGAAGGCAATGTCGTGACATCTCTGCCATTAAGAGTGCAGAGCCAGATTTTATATTAAAAGCGGTTGTGTTGTTATTATTATCATTATTACGGTACTTATTGAGTGCAGATTTAATTTCAGGAAGCAATTGAGCACTTTACATTCATAGGTGGAAGAACGCAGTGAGTAGAGAAACGCGCGGGAGCGAGGAGCCAACAACAGGGGATGGCGGGCAATTGGCAGTAAGGGATTTGCAGGAAACAGTGAAGAGCGGATCTCTGAGACTGAGCAGTAGAAAGTGTGTGGACCTAGGTGTTAGGGTGAAGCCATTCCTTAAATAGGAAGAAGCGATGGGGCGAGTCTGATGTTGACGGGGAAGAGGTTTCAGAGTCTTGGTGCATAGATAGAGAGGGCCTGTCTTCTGGTTCTTTCCTTCCTGCACCGTCAGAGTTCAGGTCTGCATGTTTACTTACTTCTGGTGGATCGCAGGCCTCCGGAGATGCTGAGTTTCTCAGTGAGGTCGTTTGGGGACTTCAGGGTAACAGCCTTGCAGATGGTGCAGCAGGATTTGAAGATGATACTGGCCCTCATTACGACCCTGGCGTTGGACCATGGTGCTAATAGCACCATGGTCCATGCCGGGAACTTACCGACTCCGCCATGGCGGAATGAGGAATTACCGCCCCATTCCGAGGTCGGCGGGGCGGTAATTCCCCATGCCGCCATGGCCCTTCCCCATTCCCATTTTTGCCCCATAGGGCTCAATGGGAATGAAGAAGGCGCTAAGTACGGTGCCGCAAATTGCAAAAAGCAGGCGTTAAAATCGCCAACCCGCAAAAGGACCTCATAATCAGGCGTTAAGGGGTTAACGGCACCGCCACCTTTTGCGGCGCTATTAACCCCTTAACGCCAGGGTTGTAATGAGGGCCACTGACTTGCAGCGGGAGCCCATGCAGTTCGATGAGTGTCTGGGTGATGTGGTTGAAGTTGTAGAGTCCTTTGATGAGTTGTGTTGCATCATGCAGGACACAGCTCAAGAGTGCCAGGGTAATTTCCGGAAGGCCTTCCAAAAGGGTGCAGCCTCCATCCAGATGGGAGAGGACCAAGGCATAGATAGCAGATCCGAAGTTGTTTTCTCGGATGAAGGGCTTGATTTTCTGCAGGAGAGACATTTGGTAGAAAGATGGTAGTGTTTTGCTATGTTCTGTTTGAAGGAGCAGTATCTGTCGATGTAGAACCCAAGGGACCTGGCACAGGTGGCCAGCTGGGGTGTGAAGCCCTTGAGGTGCATAGAAGAGGGCCAGGTCTGGATGTCAGGGTGTTCTGTGTTGTTGGTCAGCAGTAGGAATTAAGTCTTGGAGGGGTTAAGCTGCAGGTAAGGAATGGACATCCATGGCTAGATTAATGGGAGGCAAGTCTTGAGCTTTTGGAAGTCTTGGATGGAGAATATCTTGAGCATGTCATCTTCGTATTGATGGACGTGGATGTTGCGTGGAGTGAGGAAGGTCCCAAGTATTCAATGTTAGGATTGATGATCACACGGGAGAGAATGGATCCTTGTGGAACTCCACAGGTGATAGGTAGAGTTGGTGATCTGGAGGTATTCATTTGTACAAACTGGTGGCAATTAGCAAGGTAAGCTTTGAACTAGCTGAGCATGATCTTGCTAATCCCCGGTGAGTGTCTGGTGGTCGACTGTGTCAAATGCTGCTAAGAGGTCCAGGAGAACCAGGAGGCAAGGATAGCCATCACTGAGGATTGTAAGGGCATCATCTGTCACATTGGTGTGTTGCATCAGGGCCTGAAGCCAGATTGGTAGGACTGAAGGAGGTTATTGGCTTCAATGTGTTGGAAGAGATGCGTGGCTACTGCTTTTTCAAGAATCTTACCTAGGAAGGAAAGATGGGTGGTGGGGCGGTAGCTGCTGAAGTCGTCAGAGTCCAGTGCTCTTTTGCTGTTCGATCGGGGTGTAATATTTCTCCTGTATGTGTGTATGTTACTCTTTTTGTGCATCACTATGATACCCAGTGGCCGAGATTCCCGATTTGAGAAACTTGATTTTGAAAAGTATGTTATTGACTTGTTCCGCAAACCACTTCTTTACCCCATACATGACTTATATATCACTCATAGAACTGAGGTATCCCATATTTGAAATACTATTCTTGTGTTTACTTTTCATATAAAAACACGTGTCCCTCATTCCAATTATGTGTACCATATAATAAATATATTTTATTTAAGTATTGCATATAAGAGTTATGAATCCCATATGCAAATTACGTTGCCCACATTCAAACTATGTGCCACAAAGTCATTTTGCAGGTCACTTATACTACCTACGCATCACCTATTCTAGTTGCAACACTCAGCGAAGCCACCAAAAAAAGCATAAGGTTGCCATGCAAGACCGCTTTATGTATCAGTCCTTCTACTTGCCCCGTACCTGCCCCATATGCCACGTATGCGCCTTGAATAACTCCTACGTGTCCCCTATATCACGTACTTGTACCTAGGCCCGTTTCTAGGGGCGGGCCAGGCGGGCAGTTGCCTGGGGCGCCATCGAGAAGTGTGTCCCATAAAGACATGCTCTTTGATGTGCGGTGCTGCCTGAAAGCGTGCCGCGCGCTGGGGAGTCTGAATAGGAGACTGGGTGGATTTGCATTGTAACTGTCATGTATGCAAAACAAAATAAAGCACACAGTCCGAAGCCCAGCAGCTCACTGGAACAAAAAGGTGTAATTGTCTCCACTATAGCTGCGATGAACAGCTGATAATAATCTACGCCTCGTTCGGTCTCTCGCCATATCTAGAGTAGGACCCATTCCCGCTCTGAGACGGGTCTACGGGTCTTTACACTACGGAAGCTCTTGTTACGCAGTTGCTGCTCTCTAAAACCAAGCATTTCTGCAGGCCCATTCCTCACACCACTTCCAGTTTGCAGAGCCAGCCCAGGTGTGAACAAAAGCAGCATAAAAAAAGATGTAATGACACCTCAAATTTCCCCTGGCCATGCTTGAGAAGGCCATCCAGTCCTGTACTTTTTTCTTTTGAATTCTGGAACGTTTCGTTGTTACCCATTTGAACTACTACAGGTCCCAGAATTCCAGTCAAAACCAGGACTGGCTGCCCTTCTTGCACACAGCAGTGAGCATTGAAAATCCTGCCGAAATGGTCGTTTGGGAAGCAACGATATGGTAAAAAAAAAAGGGTATTTGCCTTAGCTGTAGTGTTTGCACACGGTGCAAGAGGCGGTCTCTGCTCTGGAACATTATGTCGGCCAGTGCTTGTTTGCTTCAAGTGCGTGAACCGCAAATGCATAGGGCACTTTTGTGATGTTTGCCCGCCGGGTAACCTTATTGCCCAGAGACTGCCGTGCATGTACCATGCATACGTAGGCTCCTTCCGCCACTACCACGTGCCATGTTCTGTTCACATGTCTAGTATCTAGCCTGGCTGGTAGTTTAGTGCTGCGTATTCCGCTTACCCGTCCAGCTGCAGGGGCTCCGGGGGACCTGTTCCGGGCGCTTGTTCCTGGGTGATGCCTCTGCGTCCCTCCAGAGCAGCACGCAGCCCTGTATGCGCCTCGGACCAGGAAGAAGGCTGGCGGACCGCACCTCGCTTAATGAGAGCATCGCCGCGCGCCCTCCCCCTGACGTTGCCAGGGCCATTGTACAAAGTGCATCGACGCTCTGCTGTTATCTGCGGCCGACTTATCAGGTTTCCTATTTTTAGCCAATATTGAGGGCTCTTGATTTCCCGTTTCGGCCGGGGAATGAGACTTCGCTCGTCCGTCTCCTCGGGGCAGGTGTTGAAACTCTATGAGGGCCGGGCAGCCGCTCGCCACTTCTGTTTCCGAAGTCCCTTCGTGTGGCGTTGCTGCTCTGGCGCCCGTGGGGCTTCAAACTGAGTCGATCATTGGCAGGTAAAGGGTTAACAAGGAAGCGATGTATAGTCCTTTGGCGACAGAGAGTAGACAGGGCCTGTTTGTGCAGATGGTACCCGCCTCTGTCACAATGTACTATTTATTCACCGTTCACACCCTTTTAAACCCTCTTTTGATCATTCGAATACCAGCATCTGTCCATCAACCCATGGACCTTGCTTTACATGTACACGTGTACGAGTTTTGTGCTGTAAATGGGTCCTGGAGCCACACGCTTAAAGGACCGCAACATCTAAGTCTGCCTCAGACGTATGTGATCTCTGGATGGGACAATCCCATACCAGAGCCAAGCCAACCAACAAACAACCAGAGCCAAGCCAACCAATAAACAGCCAGAGCCAAGTCAACCAATAAACAGCCAGAGCCAAGCCAACCAACAAACAGCCACAGCCAAGTCAACCAATAAACAGCCAGAGCCAAGCCAACCAATAAACAGCCAGCCACCAGAAGAAGAAATGGCTGGAACTGCTGATGGTGTGTATGGACAAAAATCCAGTTTATTATCTTAAAACATACTCTGGGAAATATAGACCACACTATGTAGCCACAACGTCAGACTATTACCAGGAAACAGGCGCCGCTATGCCCAGCCACCAATCCTTTCATGTATGGATATAATACGTAGCTTATTTGTATGTGTGAATGTTTAAACCCGTTACCCAACTAGTACATCATTGACTTTACATTATTTCTAATTAGCAGAGCATTGTCAATTTCCAGGGGATCCACTTAGCACAGCATCAGCAGTTTACATTATTCCCAGTTAGCATATGATTGAACATTTACATTATGGACAGTTGGCACTTTGTGACCGGCTTCCAGTACGATCCCTTAGCTGATCGTTATAACTACTGCTACGCCCACTTTGCACATCATTGCCAGTTTTATGTAAGCCCTTGATATGTTTCCATTATATTCAGTTAACCCATCGTTGCCCATGGCTTTCAGTGCCCTCTCAGGGCAGCTTTTACCTTCTGCAACTAGTGCTGGAAACAGGAAGCCTTTGGCTCGCCCAGGCAGCGTAGGGCTTGTATGGGGGTGTAACAACTACAGCCTGTTGTAGGACACTGTCGACTGGTAGTTTGGAGGCCTGCTGAGCCACTCTTGCGGGTCAGATGGGAGTAGGTGCAAGTGGATCTAGGTCCCCTGCCCTAAGCCCTGCCCACCTGGTGCCTTCCTGCCTGCCGCTCTTTTTTACCACTTAGCAAGCCCCGCCCAATTGGTGCCTTCCTGCTTTCCGCTCTTTTTCACCACTTAGCAAGCCCCGCCCACCTGCTGCCTTCCTGCTTCCCGCTCTTTTTCACCACTTGGCAAGTCACGCCCACCTGGTGCCTTCCTGGTTGCCGCTCTGTTTCCCTACTTAAGGAGCCCTCCAGCTTCTTTTCCTTTGCAGATGGGGAGCAGGTGCAAGTGGATCTAGGTCACCTGGCCTAAGCTCCGCCCACCTGGTACCTTCCTGCCTGCTGCTCTTTTTCACCACTTAGCAAGCCCCGCCCACCTGGTGCCTTCCTTCACCATCGCTGTCTTGTGGCCACTGCTGGATTTGACTATTATGGACTTCATTCATTCACAATGTGTCACTCTTTCTTAACTCTCATGCTGGACTTCCTTTGCATCTTGTACTCATGGTGGCCCTGAATCATGATGTTCCCATCTTCATCTTGTATCCTGGCTTGCAACATTATGTGTTACTACTGACTTCTGCAATTGCATTTGCTCTCCCCTCTTGCTTCTCCACTCTTTTTGACTGCTTATTCTCTTTTCTCTCCTCCTTTCCCTTCTCCCTTTTCCTATCTCCTCCCCTTACTTTCTTCTATGCACTTACTCTATCAGAATTGTCCTTGGACCTAATATGATAGCAACCTCGTCTGTTTTCTCCGCCCTCCCATTACTGTTTGTTTCCTCCCCAACACGCCTCCAGCACTATCTGAAATGTCATCAGGCCTAGTACGATAGTCGCTTGTTTTGTTCCTCCCCTCCCTTTCTGCACCCCTCTCCCTCACCTTTTGTTTTTCTCCGGCTCTACCAGAAATGTCGTCAGGCCTAGTACGGTAGTCGCCTGTCTGTTTCCATTTCCTTCCCACTCTCCTCCTCCGTTCCTTATCTATGTCTTAGCTCTTGCACTATCTGAAATGTCGCCAGGCCGGGTACGATAGTTAATTTCACATCCTTACTGTTCATGGCCTGTAAGAATGTGGTTGTGTTTTCCCTTGTTCCCTCCCTTGACTTGAAGCGCTTTGAAACACATTGTGTATAGGTGCTATATAAATAAACGATCATATCATATCATATCATGCCCAGCCCACCCGGCAGCCCAACAGCTTGTGTGTTGGCGCAGGCAGGATTACCTTTCTGAACCTTTTCATTTGCCACATGCACTTTCCTTGTTTTAGCGTCCGGGCAGCGACCCCTTGTGCAGTGTTTTAGTGTCAGAGTAGTGAATGGATTTGAAAAGGTCAAAGTGCCATTGCAATTCCAAATTTGTCTGGTGATTTGGCTGGTCTTAGCAATGGAACTAAGTCAAGACTTGCTTGGGTGGAAGCCCCTGCACAATGACCACATAGCTGAAATAGCACCAACAGCCGGGCAAATCTGGCCATTGTGCTGACTGCACCGCATCCGCATGCTTGTCCTCTCTTCATGTAGCAGTGCTAGGCGCAGAGCATATTGGGTAACTTGTACTGCATTCTGGTTGAAGCCCAAGCATAATGGCCAAAAATGGCAAGACTTGCCCCTGGTACAATGCAACTATTGTGTTATAACAGGCGCCAGAGAGCTGAATGCATGTATTATGCTGTTGTGTTCGTCTCGCTGGCCCGCCATGCATGAATGTAGAAGGTCGGTGACTGCAGGGGACCGACAGCTCAGGGAATGTTAGGCGAGTGCGATGCATGCACCTGGGAGTGTCAGTTACATGCTGAGCTGTGAGTGCCTGAGGATAGACCGGTGCTTGTCGCATATGCATACTTCGGTACTTCAGTGTGACTGGTTTTCCTGCAACTTACTGCAATAAAGCAACGCTCCTGTTTATCTTCTGACTTCCGAGCCCACTTCAGACCGAAGAAGACACTCTAGTATGAGACATTTGCAACATTCTTAGCCCTGGAACACACACCAGCAGGCAGTGCGGCCATTGCGTCTGCACTTAGACTCCCACAAGCCAGTGGTCAAATTGTATGAAAAGAACTAGTGGAACTATGCTCCCTGCTGACCTGTCCCTGCTCGCCACAAACCCAATTGCCACCCCACCAGGTGGCATACAAACCCCTAAACAAACGCACCTGCTGTTTAAGGGAACGTTCAGTGCAGTGTACTAACGTGCAAGTTTCATCTTCTTCCTACACTTTTATTTTAAATTGAAACCGGAACGGTTTCATTTTTAAATCAAAGTATAAGAACAGTAAAACTTAATTTAAAAAAGTAGAGAAGAACCACTCACGTCCGCTCCCGCCCACTTCGACCACTGGCACAAGCTCTTCCATTGAGCTAGTGCTAAACCCAGTGCACATCTGGTCAGGCACTACAACCATCAATGTATACATACCAAAGGTATCCAAACTGTGGGGTGCACTGTCCCGCCCAAGCGTGTCTGGTAGAGCCCAGGGCAGGTGTGGCTTGTCCATAATGGGTGAGGGGGTGTTGACCCAGTGGCCCCCTCACCCATTATGTAGCAGCTGAGCACTCCAGGATTGCCTGAACTGTCAAAGGGAGACACTGTTTCGCTTTGACAGTTCAGTTCTCCAGCTGCCCATGCTCAATGAGCCAGTCAAGGCTTGGGGCGCATTGCTTCGCCAGCCTTGCATAGCTCCTTGGAAATGCTGGATGGGGAACTGCATGTCTATATGTGCGAGGGTGAGCTCCTGCGCCTCCTCGCACAAACAGTCAGGGCAGGCTGGAGCAGGACGTTTCGACACCCACACTCTGTCCCTTGCACGCGTGTGCAGGAACCAGGAAGCTTTTGCGTCGCGATTCCTGTTCATGATGCAGGAACTGGAGCTTTGGGGAGGAAACTGCAGGACCGGGGCAGAAGGAAAGTGTATGCTCATTTATTTTGTATGTACTTATGTGTATGAATGCATGTATGCTTGTGTTATGAGTGAGTGTATGATGATGGGTGTGAATGATAGAGTGCTTGCTGTGTGAATATGCGTGTGTGTGTGTGTGTGTGTGTGTGTGTGTGTGTGTGTGTTAGGCGTTGTGAGGCCCAGGGGATAGGGATTGTATCTTTTTACTGCACATATATCACAGATGTCCAGTAAAAATACCATGCCTGCCCCCTGGCCCCCCCAGCACCAATTGCAAACTGTCTGGCTTTTTACCCAATGTTCTTTAAAGGTATGCTCTAAAATGGAACATTTTAATCCATTATTTTAAAGAATTTCCTGGGGGAGAACCCCGCCCCCCAAGCTCCTCTTGATTGGCTCGGGCTCCCTCGCTACACTTGGTTGCTGTGGCATATCTGGGAGAAATAATTATGCACCTCCACTTAAAAAATTCACCAGCCACCACTGGCCCTACAGCTGTGCTGGGAGTGGGGTGGGGCGTGCCCAGGGACTTGGTGGGAGCGGGATGAGGGAGCCACAGAATAGTTGTGGAAAGAGGTTGGGGAGAGCGCATGGTCTGTGGTGCGTTGGGGAGAGCTTTGGCATTGGGTTAGAAGTGGGATGAGGAAGCCGAGAGACTGTGATGTGAGCAGGTGAGGGAGCCTAGGGACTATACTGGGAGTAGGGTGCAGTGACGGCACACGATAGTTGCTCGCCATTTGTACTCAGTGTCCATTTGGTATTCTGGAGGGGGCCCGGCCTACCCAAATTTTGCTCTGGGGGCCCAGACCAAAAAAGTTTGGAGACCACTGATCCATGCCATAAAAGTGGTACATAGACACAGACTTTCAACAACCCCAGCATATTTCCAATTTCATAATCTCAGCATGCGCTCAATATGACAACTCATATGCACTCTTGTTAGCCAAGCTCTATATGTTTCCAGCTTTAAAAAAAATGCAATACTCTCCCAGTTTCACATTCCAAGGTTGTGCAATCCCAGAATATCCCCAGTTTAGCCACCCCAGCAAATTCAGTGTTTGTCCATCTCCAGTATATCACTGGTTTGTCCCACTCAGAATATACCCAGTTTGACAATTGCAGTATTCCCCAGTTTGGCGATGAAAGCCAACTCATACTAGGACAATTATTTTATACTCCTAATTAGGATTCCTAGTATATTCCCAAATTGCCATCCCGAGTATTCTTTCTTTAGGACACCCACAGGACACTTGTAATGTAAAAATGCAAGCATGCGCTCAATTTGCAAAAATACCAGTACACTGTCCCTTATACAATCCCAATATAGTTCCAGTTTGCGCAATACAAGTATATTTTTAGTTTGAGAATCTAAGTACACTCCTAGTCTGGTAAATGTACTCCAATCATCATTTTCCCAATCCAAGCATAGGATAAGGTCAGCAATTCCAGCTACCCCACAATTCGGAAACCCCGTTTTATATCCAGGTGAATAACCTCTGTATGCTGCACTTTGCACAATTCATGTATAGCCACAGTTGTACATTCCTGTTTGCAGTAAACTCCCTGTTTACAAAAACCTAGTATATTTGCAGTTTGCATATTAACAGTGCCGTTATGCTCACACGTTTACAATTCTACTTTGCACAGTCTCAGTATTGTCCCTGTATATTGCCATTTTTCACAACCCCAAAATATTACTACTTTTCCCCATAAACAGCTATTTTCAGTAAACGCCATGATTGCAGTGTTTCAGTGCATTTCCAGTTAGACAGACCCGCATATTCACCGTTTTCCAAGTCCAGTGTGCTCCCTGTCTAACTGTTCCAGTTTGTATAACCCTAGTCTACTAACATATTCACCATTTTCACAATAACAGCGTATTTCTATTTGGACAATCACAACCTGTTCCCTCCTTCTGGGCTTGTCAGCCGCTTTAGAACTGGTCGATCACAAAATCTTCTGCCACCACCTTATTACCTCAGCCAACTTCTCCCCCGGAAGCTACAAATTGGATTTCCTTCTTTCTAAAAGTGACATTCATGAGAGTGTTCTAGGGCAATGCCAGTACCTCACCTACAACCATCCCATGTGGGGTTCCACAAGGTTCTGGCATATCACCTACGATCTACAACATCTTCACCAGACCCCTCTTTGACATCTTGGACTCCGTTGGCATAGTTTACACCAACTATGCCGATGACACACAAGTTCTCCACACCATCTCAGGCAACTATGCAAAAGACTAATACCCTCAGTGATGCATACTCCACTATTCAGGCATGGATGGCGGTGAGCCGCCTTTGCTTAAATGGGGAGAAGACAGAAATCCTGTTGGTTGGGCCCCTAGCAGTACTAAAAAACCTTAATGTCCAATACTCTGCCTTCTAGATTGCTACCATCCTAGACCCGGTCACGTCCTCAGTAAAGACCTTATGGTCTACCTTGACAACACCCTCTCAATGCCCCGCCAGGTTACCGCTATGACCTCTGCGGCTTACGTGACCAAATTGTTAAATGCTTCCAGACTGTTCTTTCCACACTGATAGCTGCCTAACCATCGCTCGAGCAGTCATTGGCTCTAGGATGACTATTGTAACGTCCTCTTCGCTGGTACCTCAACCAAAAACCTCCAGAAGCTGCAAGTTATTCATAATAATGCTCGCTGAGCAGCCCTTAACATCCCCAAAAAGGATCACATCTCAGCAGCTAGGAGAGATGTACACTGGCTGCCCATCCGGCAACCTAACATCTTCAAAACCCTGTCGATTACCCATAAGTGCCTCTCTAATACTGCCCCCCTACCAGAAAATCAACAGAGCACACTCATCTAGACCAACCAGAACCCCTTATGTACATCGCCTCCGCCAACCAAAAGTCAGACGTGCCGAAGTGGGAGGTTTGAGCTTCCCCTACGTCACAGTCAAAGAGTGGAATGCTCTACCCTGAGTGCTGGACCGTCATACTGGGTATTTTGAATACCCCTCAAAACTTGGTTTTTTGACTATCCCGCTCGCTCTCCCTTTGCTCTGTACTTGCATCTAAATTGCTTTCCTAATGCATCTGCCTAATTCGTGTAACTGGCTTCTTGTAACAGCACCTCAATGCCTCCGGCTGTTTGTGCGCTTTATAAATGAAAAATAAAATGAATAAAAATGTGACAACCTCGGTATACTCACAGTCCTACAACCTCGGTATACTCACAGTCCTACAACATCGGTATACTCACAGTTCTACAACCCTGTTGTCATCCAGTTTGCACTGTCCAGTATTTTACTAGTCTGTGGATTCCTAGTAAATTACCGGGTTGCACATTTTGAGTGTAGTCTTAGTTTTAAAATCCAGTTTGGCGAATCCTATTATACACCCAATTTGATGTTACATAGTCTATTCCCTGTTTGCAAAATTCCAGTATATGCGCAGTCTTGGCAATCTAAGAGTACTTTCTGTTAGGCAATCTCAGCATGCAGAGTTTGTTGATTCCCTCCCTGGATTTCCCAGTTTGTCCTACCACCGTATGTTTGCAGTTGGAAAACCTCTCTGCTTCCAGTTTGTAGATAGTTTGGACAAACCCTGTATTTTCCCATTTTACATAATTCCATTACACTCCCAGTTTTTTGCTAGCCAATTGCAGTTTGCCCCAAGCTTGCATACATCCAGAATACCAACATTTCACTCTTAAACCATTCCAATATGCTCACAGACTGTTAAATAGCTGTATATGTTTAGACTGCAGAATCCCAGCGCACTCCCAATTCGGCAATCCCAGGATGCCGTGCTCCAAGCTTGGAAAAATGACAGTATATACCCAGTTTGCCCAATTCCAGTATGCTCCCAGTTTCACCACCAAAATATCCTGCAGCCAAAGACCCCAAATCAGCCTCACATACCATCGAGAGCTAGGTGCCGTTTGAGACACACCATTAGTGCTGCACACATTGGAAACTCAAAACATATCCCTACGACCTACAAGCACAATCACAGACAGTGTGATTAGGCTTGGGACTAAACACACTTTTTCCACCTACGCAGGACAAAAAGTGCAACAACGACATGAGGTATCACCAGCTACTCTGTGAGCTAATAATGAGTCAAGCTGGTGCAAAGCAGTTTTACAAGTTCCCTCAAATCCTACTGAACTCGCTAAAGGTTTAGGAAATCCTCACACGTCACAAAAGAATGTCATGGTCAGCAATTATAAGGAACATGTGGCGCCAAAACACTGAGATTCTATAGTTGCAGAGGTCAAATGAAAACATTGCAGACGACCACTGCAACAAAAGATATTTCTGCAAACAGGAAAAGTAGCAAGTACATTCTATAAACTAAAGGGTGGAGCGTATGCCATATACACAGAGTGTACAGAGAGAGTCTGGAATACCTGAAAAGTCCCTCCCAGATACCGGTTCCTAACTACAAGGCCCAGCACACCCTGCAACGATGACGTCAGCAGGTGCCATGACTAGAGATGTATCACAGTGAGCAATCATAGAGAAGGAATGTTCGTATGATGTGTTCACACTAGTTACATTGACTGTGCACATTTGCACGGTATGCCTGTGAGCTCTGTAAGATAACGTGGGGAAGACTCCGGGACCCAACTGCACCGGCAAGAGGGCAAACAAAGCCAAGAGGACCAGAATAAACTCTAATGTTTTAGCCATGGATGACTATGCTTTAAATCAACAGTTCATTAAAGATGAATTCGCCTCCCTTGGCATGACATAATTTATCCACATAAACTTCAGAGATGCAAGGGAACAACGTAGGCAATTGAAGATGTAACTAATTGGAGTTTATAATTGACCGCAATGCATATTTATGAAATTCAGTGGTACTGGTATCTCAAGGGATGAGCATTCTGATCCCTTTCTCGGCAGCCTGAGGATTCCTTACATATGTGGGGGCGAGGGAGGGATTCTCCTGCCACAAGGGATCAGCATTCTGATGTCATTACAAGCAGCCTGAGGGTCCCTTGCATTGGTGGAGAGCAGGACAGCTCCTCTTGCCACAAGGGATCAGCATTTAGATCTCATTCTGAGCAGCCTGATGTTTCCTGGTACTACTAATGGGCCTCCTCATGCCTCAAGGGAACAGGATTATCATCTAATTCTGGTGAGCCTGAGGGTTTCTTGTCAGTATCTTCCCTGTCCACCATAAAAGGGTTGCTTCCCAAAATCCTCTAACCGGGCCTGCTTTTGGAAATTCCTCTTAAAAAACTGGTGGCAGAGTGGGATAAGTTCTTTACAACTCAATGTAGATTCACTGGAGTGATTCCATAGTTCTTGTTACAAAGAACACTAGGCTTTAAACGTTTTAGGCCTGCAAAAGTTTCACAACCTATATTTCAGTATGTCGGTGCACACTAGTACAACTCTTGCTATGGACAAAGTTGAATACTTGGAAAAATGTTGTACAGAGAAAGGTTTACCTACCTCTGGTGTAAAAGCTTTCTTGTGCAGAAACCTGAAAAAGTAATTACCTGTTGCTAGTGGTGCAGAAGATGCTGGGTCATGGCTTAGCCGTAGTAATGGTCCTGATGTTCTGGAAACCATAGATGGCAAAGTGAGGAAGACGAGAGGACTTCCCAATCCTCTATTAGGACATCTAAAGCAGAAGTCATTTTTTAAAGGAGGAGCTGACGCTCAACAAAAATGAACTCAATTATAACATTACTAAGATGCATCAGAGAAGATTGCGAAAGAGAAGGACAGGGCATTCCAGCAAGTTTTGGCCAGACTATAAGGGTCTCCAGGCTCCTCCAGACAGTCTGGGGATGGTTCTTGGTTCTCTCATCCAAGATTTCCTACAGCTCTCTTGAATGTTTATGATTAAGAGAAAGATATTATTGGTTGGTTGACTACATTTGATTCTGCTTGTGCAGTACAAGGGGTAAATGAGTCAGAAACAATTGCATGGTTGCTCAGCAGACATCCCCAGAATGGATGAAGTGATATTATGGAGTTGTTAAAGCCTTAGAGAAAGACTGACAAGTTAAAGCAGGCTTTGCCCTTAGAGTTTGGGAAGACTCCTTCCCAATACTAAAAGAGGTTAAGAGACCACAAGAAAATAGAAAATAACATTTGGGCGACTTATTTGAATTATTCTCTGAATAACTTGAGTGGCTGGGTTGAAGGTCGTAAAGTAGCCACTTTTGATGGCATGTAGAATCTTATGCTTGAATGTATTTTTGCTTCTTGTTCCCCTACCTGAAACAGCCCTTGGCATATTACGAGGTGTTAGATCCAATGAAACTGCCCATTGCTGCTGATTTACGGGTATCCTATAGAGTGTTCCATAAGGACAACAGTGCTTCTGGTAAGGGGGAAAATTTGAAAGGGGATGGCTCTACAATAAGAACGACATCCAATAAGGCCCACAACAAGTTCCATCAAGGGAGTAAGTCACATTTAGATCATGTAAAGTAAATCTCCTAACATAAAATGCCATCAGGATCGTGTGTAACCTATGGAGCAAGTGACTATGTGAAGGGGGACCCCAGATGTAAGAGCAACACCTTCAGGGTCCATTCTGTGAATCTGGCCTTCCCTTATGATGAAGGAGTTATACTAACAGGAATCTCCTTCTCTTCTGACTCCTTGCCCATTGGCGTTGGATCTGAAGTGGTTCTAGTATTCCTGGCATCCTGGGAACCTAGAGTTGCTGTAGTTTATGCCTCCATACCTGAGGATACTAAGCATTATTTCAAGTATAGTGTACTGGCATAGAAACCTCTGCTATAAGCGACATTGGAGCCAGTCAGACTGTGGTGGATTCCACTCTAGTAAACTCAGAAACTCTTGTCAGAGCTCTGCTGATGCCCACCAAGTTACCTGAAGGCCCTACTCTCAACTTCCCAGTAATGCCTGTCACTCTAGCTGTAAATGGAGGAGTGGACAGGAAACCTTTAAGTGTTCAGAGGCAAGTTCCAGGTAGAGGTCTACTGGGTAATGGCCCCAGAGACTTCGGTCTTGTGGGGGATATTGTCAGAGCTACCACTTACTGGGTCTCAAACAAAGAAGACTGCCTTGGACAGGCATAAGCAGAACCCTAAACCAAAGGGGGAACCCAAGGAAAGGGAGTCAAAGATTCCAAAGAAGGGGGAGAAGAGTTCCTCCTCTACTTTACCTCCATCTGAGGTTGAGGTAGCTGGCCAAATCCTTTCACCTGATGAGAAAGAAGGGTTGCCTGAAGTGTTCAGTCCCCATGATCACCCTCAACTGCAAAGTTTACTTTAAGATAGGGGGCTTTATGGGGATGAATTTAGTAATGGTCAGCAAAAGTGTCCAACTCTGAAAGCCTTCAGGAGACAGGCCATCTCCAGGTTGGAGAGTGAATGCCCTGGGAAGCACAGCATCTATTTGGGAAGGTGGGTTGCTGTACAGTGAACCCATAGAGTCCACAGGAAGTGACCATAGGAGGTTGGTGGTCCCTCAGTATGTGAGACCCTTCCTCCTGCAGTTAGTGCATGAAGTCCACCTGGCAGGTCATCTTGGTGTCAAGAGGACTAAGGAGGTGTTAAGCATGCTTTTCTATTGGCCTAAGATGGGGTCCAGACAGACGGTTACTACAGGAGTTACACAACTTGTCAATTCTGTGGCAAAAGTGGAACAACAATGTAGGTTCCATTTGTACCTCTTCCTGTATTTGGCATACCATTTTAGAGTGTAGGGATTACATCCTCTGGCAGCAGGTTTATCTTGGTGACTGTTGATCATGCCACCATATATCATCAAGCCATCCCACTCAAAACAGTGACTTCCAAGTCAGTTGCTAAAGCATGATTAGGCATTTTTCTAGGGCTGGCTTCCCTAAGGAAGCTGTGTCTGACAGAGGCACTAACATTATGTCTAATTATATGCAGGCCATGTGGAAAGAGTGTGGGTGGCATATGCATTTTCATCTGCCTACCACCCACAGACAAATTGTCTAGTTGAGAGATTTAACAGAACTCTCAAAAGCATGATTGGAGCTCTTAAAGAGCCCCATAGAAAGAAGTGGGACCTTCTGCAAACATGCTTGCACTTTGCCTACAGACAGGTACCTCAAGAAGGGGTTGGCTTCTTTTTGGTCACACTGTCAGGGGATCCTTAGCTATAATCAAGGAAGGATGTGAGTCCCCCACTCCTTCTATCACCACAAACATGGTAGACTATGTGTTTGGCTTATGAAAGAGGATAGCTCGTCTGATGGTACATGTCAGTGACAATTTAAGGCTGGACAAGCACTGTTAAAACATTGGTATGACCAGAACGTTTCACTTTCCCCAGGCCAAGAAATTGTAATCATGAATTCTGTAAGGTTAGGGCTTTGCAGGACAAATAGGTTCTTACCAGATAGTCGAAAGACTGGATGAGATAAACTACTTAGTTGAATCAGTCTTCCAAAGTGTTTCATGTGAATAGGCTGAATGCATAATCCAAAGGGTTGAAATGGGAGCCCCGCTTCTGACTTCAGATAGGGAAGAAGAGGATTGTGAACCTCTCCCTGATCTTTTCCAAGGCAGTCCTTCAGATTCATTCATTTTTTCATTTGTATAGCACCTCTCACCATAATTATGGTCCTAACGAACTGTTGGTTAAACGCCCTCAGAGGGACCAAGGTCCAGATATGGGAAAATTGGGAGGAGCTAATATGCATGTGTGCATTTCGGCTATTAAAGTTATGAGAGGGTGACCATGACCCAGCTAGTCACCCATGTGTGAATGGCAAGTGAATGGATGGTAAAGGAGGCATACTATGAACTACGCTGGGTGGGGGTGTGTAGCTACAGTTTGATATTTTTGCTGTGAAAGGAAGCTTCATTCTTATGGCAGAGGTGCTGTGCAATAGTGTGTGTGTTATATGTGTGTGCAAAGGTGTGTAGGAGTGAGTCTGTCCCTTCAGCTAAGTTATGAAGGTGCAGAGTGCAAGTGAAAAATTGGGTTAGCCGCACAAACAACTATGTCTAACCCCTGGATTCGCTCCATGTGCTTAGTCTCACATACAATCTGAGTGCTATAAACGAGTACGCGAATATACCAATGAATAAGTAAATAGATGGACACTCACCCTCTGAGTGGATCTAAGAGGGATACTTTACCATCCCCAGGTCCTTCAAGTGTGGAGAATTCCCACCTGACAAGTCTAGTTGTGACGGCAATGCTCACCCTCATGTACTTTAGAGATACATGCAGTGTGGACCACAATTGAGCATTCAGCTGTAATTGATTGTCCTCCTTTAAAGGGATTCAATTGCTTGACCTAAGGTGTGTTTAAGTGTGGAGAGCAAGGGGGAGGAATTTCCAGAAGATGGGTGCAAGGACGGAGAAGCAAGCTCAATTCAGGGTGCCATATTGTCCCCTCAACCTACTGTGCAGCGAAAGGGGAAGGTGAATGCTTAGGCAATTTTCCTCCTGGTTTTCCCAAATTCCAGGTTTGACAGCTGAGCGTCAGCATGACATTGACACTGGAAATAGTGTGCCTACCAAAAGTAGGAGTAACAGGTTGTCAGATAAAATGAGGTTACACATCAAGTCTGAGGGCAGCAAGATATTGTATCTAGGGGTGATAGAGCCCTTTAAAAGTCCATGGTCCAGCCAAATGATTTTGGTACCAAAGGCAGGCACCACAGGTTTGAGGCTCTGCATGGACTATAGGTCTCTTAATGCTGTCACCAAGACCGATGCTCACCCCCTTCTACAAACTGATGAGTTGGTGGACAAACTAGGTTCTGCAAAGTACCTCAATACCTTTGAACTTACTGCAGATTATTGGCAAATATCCCTCATAGAAATGCCAAGGAAAAAACAGCATTCTCAACACCCGAGGGGCTTTACCAGTTCAGGCTAATGCCCTTTGGCTTAAAGAATACACATGCCACTTTCCAGAGTTTCCATGTCCTGTATAGGTAAGATGAATTCTGCACGGCATGTCTTGATGATATTGTAGTCTTCAGTAATGGTTGGGAAGAACAAATGAAACACCCTCAAATTCTATTTCAGAAGCGGCTGTTTGGTTCAGTGTGACTTGACACAGTGTGCTGAACGTGAGAACGTGTAGGTGCTGTTCTCTAATCCAACCTAACCTAGCCTGGGCGCTAGTGTCAGGTTTCCCTGCCGTCCTGGTAAAGCAGCAGGGAAGGAGCAGGCAGTAGCGAAATACAAGGGTAGGCACGCACGTAATCGTATGTTTTTGCACAAGGATGCGGGCCGCATCCATAAAACTTTCTGCTTACCTGGAACGCAGCCTGGCGCCTGGAAGGTCGCTTGGCAACGCTGGCGTCCTCTACACCGCAGGTTGGCCCACCCTGCGCTGACGGCAGCACGCAATGCAGTCACATGATTCTTCTTTCTTAAGCCCTTCCCCCTGAAGTTGCCGGCGCTTCTGAACAACCTTCGGTGACGTTACGAACCTTGCTGTTTGGGTTTTTGTAATCTTTTCTTCTTGCCTTCCTCGAATTGACCACGGACCGCTAATAGTTTTGCTTATCTGGATTCTGATTCTGCCATTGTCGCCTGCACCCTGCCTGACCACGGACCGCTGCTGTTTTGCCTTTGGATTTCGACTCAAACTCTTCGTTGCCTGCCTCCTGCCTGATCACGGACCGATTTTGGGTTTATCTTTGGACACGTTTGAGTACCTTGCCGCCTGCACGTTGCCTGACCTGGAAAACTTATAGGATTGTCTTCTGATTTCGTCTACCTTACCTTGCTCTCCTTGCTTCACGGAACTTTGCACAGTGCCTGGAAAATAGATTGTATTTGGGGACTAAGTACATGGACTAGAGACTTCTGGGTGTACGTTTCGCCTTCAAGGAACTTGCCACGCATGTCAGTTACTCTTGAACTTCGTTTTGGCAGTCGGACAGGAGTCCAATACGGTAAGACTGTTATTCTGCTAATTTGACTCGTTCATGTTTCTGCCTAAGCCAATTCCTAATTCCTGGTTCCCCTCTCTGTGAATTCTTGGCTGCTTATTACTTTATTGGCTACTTTGTGTTTCCTGGTTATACGATATTGACTATTGCCTTGTCTTCAGCTGGGGGTGTACTTCAGCCTACCTTGTGTCCAGTTCCACGACGCCAGTGGTGTGTACTCCTGCCTACCTTGTATCCAGTTCCACGACGCCAGTGTCATCGGTCTCCTGTCTTTCCATTAATAGACCATTCTGGTTGTGAATTCTAACAATCAGACAGGTACATTATTTGGAAGACTTCTTCGTCTACACTACGAGGCAACTCGCTCCATCTCAAATATTCAGTTGTTCTGACAGCTAGTAGCAGTTTGCGCTCCATGGATTGCGGCTCTGGGAGTTTCGGAGACTCTGAGATTCTGAGACTCTATGGTCTTACTATTAAGGATATTCTTGGACCCCAGGAGTGCTGCTAACGGAGTGGGGAAGAAGGTGGTTGGTAAGCCCTTGGTGGGCCAGCCCATCTTGGCTTTTCGTTCTGCTTTGCTCCCTTATGTTTAGTGATTGTTGGGGCCTCGGCTTCAAGTGATGAGATATCCTCCAGTAATAGTTTCAGCACCTATATTAGTTCCATAGCCTTTATCAGCTTTTGCCATCGCCGACCTGCCGACAACCACACTTCTCTCTTGGGAGGGATCATGCCTAGGGTTTGGGGAAGGACATGGGAATTGGCAGACATAGCACACTACTGTGTTCCCCGTTAACGTTGGCTTAGTTGTTGATAGTGCCAACGGCACAGTGGCTGTGGATTAGTTGCTGAATATTTCTGTGGAGTGCTTTACTGAGTGCAGTAGCAGTTTAGTAGTTTGCAGTTTGCATCGCTGAAGAGTAGCCGTGGCCTTAGTCAGATCGAAGTAAGTGGTAATTTGCTAACAAGCAATTGGTTACCCTTATACTAGCTTGACACAAGAGGCAATGGTTGGAAGGTTTAGCATTAATCTTAACCTCTGGCATTGCTCTGGGAAACCCTCCAGACCATTGTTCTTCGCCTGCCAAGCCATTACAGAAGGGGAAAGGCCATATGCAAATCAGGCTTGGTCCCACCCCAAAAGGGGCAGTACAGCCCGAACTGGTAGGTCACATTTCTTCTGCATGGGACCACACGCATCCCCAGACATGTTTCCATCTTGTTGGACCTCATCAGTGAGGAGTAGCTTGGGGCCCAGCAGGCATGGGACCCACGCATTGGCAAATTAGAATCAGAACATTTGTAGATTTCCTTTTAAGATGGGCAAAATAAAGCTACAACCAAGCTCTTTTCGCATAACATGTTTCTATAAGGACTTTTTAAAAGGTCTTCGTGTTGATTTATCATGCGATTTGTGTATTTTTCATGTCAGGGGTACAAAACAGAATATTTCCATTCTTGACAGTCAAACCTTCATACACAATTACAACTTGCTCCATGACAAGAACTGGGGGGGAGTGGTCAAGTGCCGAAATTGGAGCCTGTGCTATAATCCCAGCTTCACCTCTTAACCGGTGTGTGTGATCCTGGGCAAAACATTCAATGTCATACTGCCAAACCTGGCAAAATTGCCAGTCCCTGAATCTTTCAAAATTGTCAGTCTCAAAAAGTGCTTTAGTTCTCAGAAAACAAGTCTCGCTTGTGAATTAACTAGCTGTAGTGTTTTTTCATGAATAAAAATAGTGATCATTCACCAAACACACTCCCAGGTGAACACTGAGGTCTAGCACAACCAACAAATTGACCCCAGAAACTTTTAAATTAAATAGATTTGGAATAGATGATTGATAATAACCTGCTCTAAACTGTGTGATGGCCTCCTGTCTGAACTGAGTCCAGACCAACTGAATTTCCCAGACCACCCTCGTCAATCATGATATTGACTTGATCTTAATGTTGCATTGTCTGCTAACATTTGACCTATGTACACGCCTGGTATGTGTTGTCAGCATCACATTTGTATATATTCTCTTCTATGCATCTATCCTGTAGGGTGAGACCTCCTCGTCCATCTCTTCTCCTCTTCCCCAATCTCAACTTTCAACCTATGGACTCTGAAGTATCCAGTATACTAGGGATGTTTTATAAAACGCCAAAATAATTTAAGAAATAAAAATCAACATACTGCACACCACAAAAGCATTCATTTCCTGGCTCATAGCAGCACCACTGGAAAGCCGTAGCTCTATTCTAATCTCCGTCTTTGTTCAGATAAATGCAACTTCCTGGTAACTGGTAATCCTTATCTTTTGGACTATGTCTATGTGTACCTTCCTCCTTGGTTCCAATGGGTCTCTGTCATTCAAGCTTGAGCATGCGTACATCTGTGTGCTGCATCTGCGATAGGTCTTTGTGTACTCTCCTCCCAGCTGCTAATCCCTGTGCAGCGGATGCACTTTATTCATTGCAGCCTGTTACCGGGTCAAGAGCCCCAGCTCACCTTTTTTTCCCCAGGGTTTCCCATGTCTACCAGGGAGAGTAAGCAATATACACGACAGAGGTATCTATAAATGGATGGTCTTCCGTGTAGTAGGGTAAGATGGTTGTGGGAAATGTTACGGTAGGTCATCCACAGGCTCGGGCTTC
Organism: Ambystoma mexicanum; assembly: GCF_040938575.1. Classification (NCBI taxonomy): domain Eukaryota; kingdom Metazoa; phylum Chordata; class Amphibia; order Caudata; family Ambystomatidae; genus Ambystoma; species Ambystoma mexicanum. The sequence goes on from NC_090922.1 coordinate 248,502,653, forward strand.
TCCTCTCACACCAGGCACATTGGTAAGGGCAGCTGAGGGTTAGCCATGGAGCGGGCCATGATTTATCTGGGGTCCTCCTAACTATGACGCCGAGATATGCTAGGGACCGCTGAGGCTCAAAAGCCTGGCCATGGGCTTTGTGTCCTTAAACACTTTAATACACAAGCCTCGGGTTTTGGTAACCATGACATAAATGAGGAAACCCAAAAAGTCGAGGCGTTTTTCCCACTTTTAAGGGAGCTTTTGCAAACTTGGCAAATTCAGTTTTCGGACATACAAACCCTCCCAAATGTTGCTGGAGGCCTAGGGAAGTAAGCGGGAGGGCTTTGCCATCTTGTTTTCTTGGGCATGGCTTCTGTAATTTCCAGACATAGCCCTCCTTGCACAGAGAACACCTCCACTCCAGCTATCCCTCCTCTTGGCACAGCACCCAATAGAATGCAGTTGAGCCCCCTGATGAATTTGGTCCAATTCTACCTGTAGCTGATCCACCTTTTCCTTCTCAGACCTTCCTGAGCACCTTATTATCCCTCGCCCCATCCCAACGATTTACCCAACGTTGCTTCTCCCTGCCACCACTGAATCTTGTATCATACTCCTCCTTTGCCTCTCTGACAGGAAAAGATCTTCAACTCCATAAACTATGGCAGTGGACGCGATGCAAATGCAAGATAACATAACATAACATACTATGTCGGGGCAGGGCCTGTCAGTGCCTGGCAACCAAGTGCAGCGCAGGCAGTGGGCGGGGGGAGACTGAAGAGGATGGTGGAACCGACTCACTGCCAGGCTTCTTTATGAACAGTAATATCTAGGACAGTGGGGCTGCATAGGTTTGAAAATGTACGTTTCAAAATATATGTTTCTCTTTTTTAATTATACTTTTAAAATGCAACCTTGAAACCACTTCCCCATCGTCTCTGTTAGCATTCTGTACATATAATTCCCACTATCTAGACATTTATTTACTTCCAAATTCTCCATTTATCCCCATGCTACCTTCCTGAACCTCATATATCCTTTCCCTGTAGCATTGCTCCCGTTTTACCTATTTTAACTGTGGCGATGAGAGGTGCACCAGTATTGGCCATGCCCCCAAAAGACCCACCTGTTCCCCATCACAAAGGTACAAACTGAGAAAGGTGCAGTAGGCCGTTAACAAAAATTAAGAGCCATGTAGTTGCAGTTAAGAGCAGACTAGATGGTGTGACACAAGTAGGGCAGCAGATAGTTGCACTTCTACACACAGGTAGGGGGTAATTAAATGGGGGCACGCACAGACACATGGTACATGTAACAGACACGAAGAGCATGCAGACATGTTAATGTTAAAAGATATTTGTACTGCGCACTATCACTACCGGAGTGCTCCCTTGGCACTCTGGCGGATCTGAAAAGGAAGGGGGTGGGGAGTGAGTTAGTGGGAACGAGCGGGATAAGTGCAAGAGAGCAGTGATGTGCTGTTGGCAGCCTCAGTTTGGTTAACATCGCTCACTGAGCTTGGGGGGTGCTTTCTGGTCAACAGCCGTCATGTGATGTTGTGCAAAGCTATGTCTGGTTTGTGCGGTTTGTTGTTGCGGTGTAGTGAAGTTTGTGCTGTTTGTTGTGCTTTAGGGTTGTGGTTGTGTTTGGTTAGAGTTTGAGAGGTGTATGCAGACGGGTGAAATTGTTAGTGGGTTGGTTATTGGTCTCGCTACCTAGAAATGATATGTGCTCAATTTCAACGTTCTTTCTAGATGTGGCACGCGATTATCTCTGCATTTCTATCTAGATCTAGCACTGGCTAATATTCACAATCCTGTCCACATATGACGGATGCCAATATTCACAATTATATCCAGATGTGTCACTGGCCCACTCTCAAAATCCTGTCCCGATGCGAAGCAAGCTATCATTCACAATTCTATCTAAATGTGGTGCTGGTAATATTCCCAGCACAGACTAGATGTGGCAATGGCCAATATGTGTTGTTCTATCCAAATGTGGCACTGGCCGACACTCACAATCCTGTCTAGATGTGACGCATGCCAATGTTCACAATTCTAAGTCTGTCACTTGCTGACATTCACCATTCTAAGTGGCACGTGCCAACATTTACAATCCCATCCAGATGCGAACACTTGCACGCAGACATGAATACTTGCACGCAGACATGAAGAACATTTGCACGTAGACACGAAGAACATGTATATGTAGACACAAAGAACATTAGCATGTAAGAGACGAAGGGCACAACATGGCAGAGAATGAACTGAAGTACTGCCATTTTAGACTAAACCCAACAAGGTCTCCATTCTGAAATACAACAAGGTCTCCATTCTGAAATACTGCAGCCTGACATAAAATGGTTTAAGACTTAGTTTCCAGGCATCACAGAGCACAGACAGTAGCCCCCAGCAAGCAAGGTCAGTGCACCGAGGGGAGTTCGACATAGCAAGCTGAAACCACACCAGTTAACGTTTCCCAGGGCAAAAAGCACAATGGTTTAAGTTAATTAGCTGCAGTTGGTAGCAGTAAGAAATACATATATCCCCGAATGCCAGGTGCAAGTAGCTACCATGCCAATTGATCACATAACGGATGAGTATACCACACCCCAAGTGGACACTGTGAGAAAGCACACTCATGTTGAAACAGCAGAAAATACAATAAATAGATGAAATTAGGTCCCGGTAAGTGGTTCTCTACCATGTGACTCAAGCAATGGTCATTAATGCAAGAGCCAATTACATAGAGCACCTGCCATTTCCTCAGCAAATCCAGACACAGGGGAAGCATGCCAAAGCCACGTAAAAGACAGTGAAAACATCAGGCCTGGGAACGAGTCCTCTTTGAACTGGATCATAGCGGTTCGCCACTCTCTCCTTCCTCACAACGTAAGTTGGCACCCCTTGAAGGTGGCCAAGGCCAATGAGCTAAAACCTGTCCAATCACCTTGTGTTCCTCTTGTAGACTAGTGTAGTAGAGTGCCAACCAATAAGATGCTAAGCAGAGGCGTTGCTAGGGGGGGGGCTAAGGGGGCTATAGCCCCTGGTCTTTTGGTTATAGCCCCGGATAGAATCTCAGGAGCTACAGCCAAAAGGCTAGCTAGCCCCCATTCCTGACAGTTCTGACATTAGCATAGCCCCGGGTCTTTTCCAGACCTAGCAACACCCCTGATGCTAAGTAGAATTGTATCATTGTAGAAGGTTGAACTTAGGAGGGGCCACTAGTTATAATGACGTGTGCTTGTAGATAACCATATATCCTATCCTCTAAAGTGAACCCAAGAGTGGAATAGAAGTTGCATGATATTATTATCTGTGACATCATCCTTGACAAATTGTGTATATAAAATGTTGTTGTTCCTGTTGCCATTTTGAGATTGTATTTTATATGCTCTCCCAGCAGCAGTTTGTTTTTGAATAATGACGGGCTTTCTTGTGCCCCTCGAGTTACACCGATTACTGTCTTATTTCTCTTATTGGTACATTTTGGATTATCTCAACATTTTATTTTTTTCTTTATTTTCTCGGAGGTACATATGGTGCTAGCAACAACCAGGTCCATGCTTCTTGATAAAAAAAAAAATGTCATTGCGTCTTAGTTTGGAACTTTTTCTATCAATTCCCAACTCTCATTTTTTAAGATTTTGTGCTTTCAAATGTGTGCTTTTAAACTTTTCAAGCAATGCTTGATATTTTGAGAGGGTCTCAGCTACTGTTTCAGCCTGTGGTTTTAGTGAAGCAGGCCTTCTTCGGTGTGCAGTGATCTGCCCGTGTCATTGTTGTCATACAAAGCTGTACATTTCCAAAAGACTCAACCCGTGGGCACATTTTCTGGTGGCCCAGAGTGGATCCAGGGAGTCCAAGAACATTTCCCTTTTGAAAATATGGAGATTCACACTCAGGAAATGGCAATGTATTCAAGCAGATTATCTGGCTAGCTTTATCTTGATGGCCAAGGAAACTAACGGAATACAATGTCTTGAAATGTCCTTGACCCATAATGTCCTTCGTCAAACCTTCAATGTATTGTAGTTTCACTCATGTGTGCCATAATGTTTAATGCGCCCAGATACCATTGGGTGAGGTGCGCGCTACAAACGATCAAATAAATAAATAATTAATCTGCCGTACAATCGAAATTTCGAAAGCTGTATATGATGTGACGCTTCTCTTAAATGTGCTGTTTCATGAACAACATAATGGTGCTAGGAACGGGGCTCGGAAAATATTTCAGAAGGCGCGAAAAAAAAAGTGCCTCTTGTAGAAATGATAGTTTAAATCTTACAATGCGCTGGATTGGGAGCCCAGGGAATGACATGTCTATCCATCAGCGGCGCTCAGCCTCTTCTCGCTGTCCGTCCATCCATCTCTGGCTCCCTCCCCACCCCCGTCTCTCCATCCATCACGGGAAGTATTCCACCCCTCCCCAGCCGTCATTGGTTCCCTGTCTCTCCTCGGTGTCCCCGCAGCCACCGTGGCCTTTCTGTCCCTCCTGTCCCTCGCTCCTCGCCTGGTGGCCGGTCCCTCTATCCCTCACAGCCCTCACAGCCTCCCTCCTCACCCTGTCCCGCCATCTCGCGCAGACTAAGCCGCAACTCTCTCCCTCCATCCCCCAACGCTGGTTGCCTCGCCTCTCCTCTCCCCATCCCTCCACTCGTCACAGTCGCTCTTTCTCGCCCTGCCGCTGCCGTCTCTCTTGCCCCAGCCCCACACGCCCTCTCTTCAATGCACTATACAATAGCACGTGCTTCGTTAGAATTTTACAAATCGGTTGTGTTGGTTTTCTTATTTTCGTATACCATAAAAGAACATGTATATAGGTATTAGAATGTATATAGCACAAAGGGGAGACTAAGAGTTGGGGGAGGGCAGATTGACATATGCCAGTGTTTATGGGCTTGTCGTGAGGGTTTCCCCGCAGGAGTCATAAATGACGTGAACCACTTGCTTTCAGCAGAAGACTGCTCCCTGTTTCATCGGTGCGAAATGCTAATGCGTATTTCTGATGCGTGCCTTTTCGTAGCTGTACGGCCACTCGCTGCCAAACCTTACCAGCTGAGGAAACAGTAGCCTGGCATACACGATCACAGAGCCCCGCGACAGGTCAGAAAGCCCCAGCAGAAATCAAGACATGGAGAGAAGTTTGCAAGCGCCTACCTGAACTTCTGGAAGCTTCTATGGTCCCTTGGCTGCGGCGCCTGAGAGGCCTGCTGAGGAAATGTGGCGAGAAGCTTCGCGTTCACCCCAAGCCTCGCTGCGATGCTTTCTACGGCCCGATCCCAATCCGGTTGTGCGTCTAATGAGGTTATGGCCCTCTGCCCACCCCTGAAAAGGAATGACGACCCCCCTCTGGCCGAAGGCCCATTGTCTGGTGATCCAATCAAAGGTCCCGGCAGCGGGGCTTGACGAACTCTGGCAGGGAGCGGAGCGGGACCCCAGCCTCAGCGCACCGACCCCTCGGCCGTGAAACGGGGATTTGTGGAGGGCTCCGGATTAGGACCATTCAATTACGGATTTGAGGAGAGTTTGAAAAAAAAACGATTTGGGGAGAGTTTCAAAGAACGTTTGGGGGAGTCATCAAAATACAGTTTTAGAGAGCCATTCAAATCAGGATTTGGGAAAACGTCCATATAAAGTTTTAGGGCCCTACTAAAACAGAGATTACAGAAGCCCTTGAAATGAGGATTTGCGGAGCAAATGAAATAAGGACTTGGGGTGCCTCTGAAAGAAGGATTTGGGGATCCATTGAAATACAGATTTGGACAGATATCACAAAAGGCGTTCCAAGAGCCCCGAAATAATGATGTGTGGAACCATTGACATCACGATTTGGTAAAAAACGAAAACATGCAAAGAAGGATTTGTTAATCCAGCAACACATTCAACGTCACCGAAATCGTATTTATGGAAGCCTTTTACATAATGATTTAGGGAAGTCGTCGAAGTAAAGCTGTAGGAAGTCACTGAACTGAGCGGTTGGGGGCATCACTGTATGGTTTTGGGTAGGGAGTGCTTGAAATGCGTCAGGCGTACCAGAAGCAACCATGGCAGCTACTTTTCAGGGCTTGCGTCTAGCTTGCCTCAAACACGCCGCTAGCAGGAGGCCAGAACGCGCTAGACATGTGTAATGTGTGAAGGTTTTAGTGATATGCAAAAAAAGGCGATTAACGCACCCAGCGCCCACGCTGCAGACTCATGGCGTCATGCTGCCACCTGCAGGCGAAGGGTGGTCTTGCAAGCGTGTGCTTTATATAACTGCCGGGTCGACATACATTAGTCCACTCAAAGGTAACAAGTTGTTTCTTACACCTCACACTGTTCTAATGCAAGACACGCCTAGAGCACGGGGCCACACAGAGCCTCCGGAGCCTGACACTGCTCCGTTGCCCCAATGCCACCACGAATGCTTTGCCCACAAAAATCTGCCAGGCAGTTTTTCAACTGCTTCGCACTGCTCCATCACGCCCATGCCTGAGAAAGTACGTACAGCCACACACTTCTGCAGGCCACCATATATACTGTGCTAACACTGCCCCTATACAAGGCTAGGTTACACGGACATCACATACAGCATCACACTGCTGCAGGCTACCATATACACTGCTAGTACTGCACCTACATAAACCTAGGTCAAGAAGAATGCTTACCACTTCACACTGCTCCAGGCAACATAAGCACTGCCAGCAGTGCACTCATGCAATGCGGTGTCTGGCATTGTTCGTGCAGCTTTACATGGCGGCAGGCCACCATAGACACTGCTTGCACTGCACCCACATAAGCCTAGATCAAGAATAATGCTTACCACTTCACACTGCTCCATGCAATTTATGCACTTCTTGCAGTGCACTCATGCAATGCTGTGTCTGGCATTGTTCGTGCAGCTGCACATGGCGGCAGGCCACCATAGACACTGCTAGCACTGCACCTACACAGCCTATGTCAAGAAGAATGCTTACCACTTCACACTGCTCCGGGCAACATATGCACTGCTAGCAGTGTGCACGTGCAAGGCTATGTCTGGCATAGGTTGCACAGCCTCACACTGCTGCAGGCCACGATGTACACTGTTAACACTCACCTATATAAGCTGAGGTCGGGCAGAGTTCTCACAGCATCACACTGCTGCAGTGCACCACATGCACTTCAGGCTAGCACTGCCCCTACGTAAGCAGACGTCAGGCAGACGTCATACAGCCTCACAGTGCTTTAGGGCTGACGTTTTAATGGCCTGCACCCATGGAACCCTCTTCACTGCCAGGCAGGTCTCCAACAGTCGCGCACTGCCCCCAGCCTGACCTCAGTCTGCCAGTTCGGCCCCCACCTATTTACTGACAACATTTTAGGTGCAGAAAATCCCCCAAAGTCCCTCGCTGGACTCACTACGAGTTTGTGTAAATCAATGCAAAATATGATGACTTACCGCCAAACTCGTTGACTGTTACCGTCACTTGGCCTTGTGGCTTTACTCCGGTATTACGAGTGGTGGAAGGGCAGTGGAAGGGCAGTGGATGGGCAGTGGAAGGGCAGTGTAAATCGCCATTTTTGGAATCCATAGGATGCCATGGGAAGTTTTGACAGATTTACAGTGAGCGGGATATTGTGCAATTTTTTTAAAGTCAAGTGGAGCATTTACCTCCAGTTTTTGGCGGGAGGCGAATCCTCCACCGAGCCGCAAACTCAGAATTCAGTGGTGCAGTAAAAGTGGCGCAAAATCCATTTCCACCAGAAGAGTGGAGGTAATAGAATGGCCGCCACTTTATTTACCGCACCTCCAAACCCATAATGAGGCCCATTGTTTTTTGTAGCAGAATTTCTACCCTACTACATACTACATCTCAGTCTGCAATACCTGAATAAAAGCCTGCAAGTAATCTTTTTACAGGATACTTTTGACATCACTATTGGCTTATTATGAGGCGATATGCCCCGAGGCGCCGGGCCCACCCTGGAGGTAACAGCCCGCCACACAAGTTAAGGGCCAGAGCGAAGTGAGGGTCTTTTAACGAGGGTTGCAGGCCTTAGCCACAGAGTGGGCCCAGCATATCACCATTAGCACCCATGTAGATCACTCCACGGGTGCTAATGTTTTTCTTTTCTTTTGAAAGCATTTTCACTTGCACGGGCACCTCCGAGGGTGCTAATTAAGCAATAGAACCCGAGCGTCGGGGGCATTACCGTCTCAGGTAATGCCCCCGATGCGAGGGTTCTATTGCTATTAGTACCCCGGCCCGCGAAAATTGCGTGACCGGGGCACTAAAAGCTTTTTTTTTTTGTCCTGAAACACTGCAGCGTTTCGGCGCTGCAGCGTTTCAGGAGTAAAAAAAATGACCAAGAAAATGGCCGCCGCCATGGAAAGGGAAAACGGAGTCCGTTTTCCCTTTCCATGGCGGGCATCGGGAGCGGACGCGCTGGGAACACAAGTGTTCCCAGCGCGTCCGCTCCCGAAAAAGGATAAAAAATAAGGTAAGTGGGGTTTGGAGGGCGGGAGTGGGATGGGGGAGGAAAATAAAAAATAAAAAAACGTACCTGCGTCCCCGGCGGGGGACGAGGGAAGCCTCCAGCCGTGTGGAGGCGCGGAGCGGGGATGGCCCCGCTCCGAGTCTCCACACGGCTGTAGGCTTTCCTCATCCACCGCCGGGGACGCAGGAACAAGAAGGTAAGTGGGGGGGGATTTAGAAAAATAAAATTCCTTACACGAGTCCCCGGCGGGGGGCGAAGGCAGCCTCTCAGCCGCGGGGAGGCTCGGAGCGGGGATGACCCCGCTTCGAGCCTCCTCATTGGCTGAGGGGCTGCCATGCCCCCTGCCGGGGACCAAAAGCCGTGGAATCCCGATGAAGGGATTCCCGGCCGGGTAGGGACCTGGCGAGAGCCAATCAGAATGGCTCTTGCCTTCTGATTGTCTCTCGCCGGGTTACTAATAAGAAAGAGACCTCCATGTCGCTCTGTAATCAGTCATTGCAGTTTGTGACATCACAAAGCCTGCTGCCTGAGTACGCACAGAAAAGAATTCTAGCTGTCACTGCAGCAATTAAAGCTGTGACAAGTCTTTCACATTCTTTTCTTGTGAACTAGCTTTCTCTGACACTTTACAGACATTGGCCCTCATCACAAGGTTGGCGCTCCGGTAAGAACGGCACCGGTAAGGCAATACCGCCATCCATTACCGGGCCGGTGTACCATGACCCTAGATGCCGTTACTACCGGCATCGTCAAGGACCCGCTGTGGCCGTGCACCACTGTACCGGCATGCGGGCACGCGTGCAGTAGGGAGGCCTTAATACCGGCATGCCGCAAAGAAGGGGACACCACGAGTCACACGTACAAGTACATATCGGCATCGAGATGCCGGTAAGAAGGGCCACCATGATGCCGGCAATACCGGCATCACGGACCACCCGTAAACAGCAAACTGCTGTGTAACCAAGTGCCACAGGTGCAAACAATCAGCACAGGTGGAGGCAATGGAGTCGGGGTCAGCACAAAAGGAGCACATCCACACACCACACCCCCTTCCAAGCCAAAATGCTACCACTTGTACTTGCCATACTGGGCCTGGAAGACATGCCTGCACTGCTACTCCTTGAGCAGGCAGTACAACAGGAAACACAGAGGAGACGCAGGAGGAGAAGGAGGGTCTGACATGCCCAGCAAATCCCACCAGTGCAGGCAGTCGCTCCCCGCAGACAGCCAACAATCCCACGTATAAGGGCCAATCCATTTGACTTAACCCCAACACAGATCCACACCCTTTACCGCTTGGAGAGAGACACCATCACTAACATAGTGGAATGAATACAGGATGACTTGGTCAGCCTGATCAACATCCGCACAGCCATCCCCTCTTTGCTGAAGGTGGCATCTGTGCTCCACTTCCTGGCCACAGGCACTTACCAACACACAGTGGGCCAAATGCATGGCATCTCCCAATCATGCTTCTCTGTTGTGTTAAACCAAGTGCTGGATGCACTACTGAAGCACGCAAGTGCCTACATATCCTTACCAAGGACACCACAGGAGGCAAATGCCACCAAAATAGCATTCCATGCACTGGCAGGCATGCCCAATGTAATTGGTGCCCTCGACTGTACCCATGTAGAGTTGGTAGTCCCACATGCCGTGGAGGCGGTGTACCGCAATTGGAAGCTATACCACTCCATCAATGTGCAGATGGTGTGTGATGCCAGCCAGATAATGCCACATTGCTGTGCCAGATACCCAGGATCTACGCATGATGCCATGGTGCTGCGGAACTCCTCACTACCCTGCTACATGGAAGGAGACGTTGTACGAAGTGGCTGGCTGTTGGGTGAGTCTGCCCTCTGGGCCATGGGGGCAGATGGATTGGGGGGCACATGCATATGCAAGGGGAATGCCCTCTGGGCCATGGGGGCAGATGGATTGGGGGGGTACATGCATATGCAAGGGGAATGCCCTCTGGGCCATGGGGGCAGATGGAGTGGGTGGAATGGAAGGTTCTTAAATCATCCGCCGACACACAGCCCTCATATTTGCATGCAAAATGCCCCTAGCCAAGACATACATTGGGTGGCCTGGTGGTCTAAAATCCTAGGACCCTAGGTCGTGTATGTCACACAAGGCTCCCTCTATGGATTGGCATGCACTGTACAGGGCTGACAGTCATGTGGATGTGGATGTGGCTGCCAATGACGAGATTGTGCATATGAACTTGAATGATGTACAGGCTGAGCACACCTGTCAACTGAGCCTCATTCTCACACATACCTCCTTCTGCTCCCATGTAGTTGATGCTGGATATCCTCTGAAGCCGTGGCTACTCAACCCTGTCAGGAACTCGCAGAACAGGCACGAGGAGGACTTCAATCGTGCACATACATGTACACGTGTGGTCATTGAGCAGACGTTTGGCCTTTTGAAGGCACGGTTTCGCTGCATCAGCAGGTCGGGAGGGGCACTCATATACGGGCCTGAGAAGGTGGGCAAGATCATCACGGCATGTGCAATGCTGCATAACATGTGCATCCAGCGGAACATACCCCTGCCACCTGACGTGGAGCTGCCATCACCTGGTGAAGTAGAAGGAGAGGAAGGAGTAGAAGTAGGACATAGGTCAGGACGCGAAACACGTGAGGATCGCGCAGTGCGCAAAATGGTCATAGACCAATCATTCTGATGTACTTTGATGCAGAGGGTGCCATGTGTTGTGAACTGTGGGCACTGGTTGTGTGGGCACATGTGCACATACAGAAAATCAGCAATGTCCACTCATGTGATGTTTGTTACACAACTGGTGTATTCGTGAGAAATTAAGTACACCATGATTCAACAATCCACGCCCCCACCACCCCTTCACCTCCCCCACCCTACTCCCATACCCCCAAACACCCCAGTACTACACACTACACCCCCCACCCTACTCCCATGCCCCAAAACACCCCAGTACTACCACCCTCCACCCACCCCCTAACACCCAAAGTCAACTATGGCACGACATGTGTCTGGATGTATACCCAAAGAGATTATGCAGGGTGGCCCTGCTACTGTTGAGCCCCCTTCGGGGGTGGGGGTTGGATCTCTGAGCGGCAGGAACTCTGCAGGGACATGCGCACGGGGCTGGTCTGCCTCGAGCTCGCTGGCGTGGATGATGCAGATGACCCAGATGGTTGTGATCCCAGGGACAGGGTTTGCCGTTGGTCCATTCGGTCAGCAATCCTGGTGAGGATCTGACCCAAGGCATTGAAGCCATCACGCACTTGCTGTGCACTTGAGTTAATGGCCTGGATAACAGCTGCAGTGCTGTCCTGGATAATACGGCATGTTGTCTCCCCTTCAGCAAGGTACTGCTGCACATAGCCTTGCATCGCCTCCTGCCGGGCCTCCATCCTGGAGAGACGTCCCTCAAGGTCCCTTATGGCAGTGTGGGTTGTGGTTGGTGGGTGATGTGGTGGCACAGCATGAATCATGGGGCTGTGCATGGCCGGAGACCACTCTCCATGGCTGCCCTGGTCGGATGAGTCCCGCTGAGGTGTGTCCTGTGGGGTGGCCTGCGGGCTTGGTGTGTGCACTACAGGCTCTGAGTGGACAAGTCCTGCATCGCCCTCATTGTCCGGCTCAGCTCCCTCATCAACACTATGATCTGCCGATGCAGCCATCTCCCCAATTGTGCTGGCAGCAGCAGACTGTGTGCCTTCCTCCATGCCTGCTGTGTCTTCAGCTAGTGTGGATGGTGTGACCAGGGGTGCAGGGGCAGGTGTCTGCTCATCCTGTGTGGTTGTCTGTGTGGCTGTATTGCCACTGGTTGTTGACCCGCTTCCCGCTTGGCCCATCCTTGGTGCACTTGAGGTTGATGGTCCTGTGCCATCAGCTTGCCTCCTAGGCCTTTTGGCTGCTGTTGTGCATTGTGCACTCCCATGTGCTCCATCACTGTCTGCATCCGTACCTGTGGGGGACAGAGAGTGGCAGGGCATCAGTGACTGTGGCGCTTGCATTATGCATGCATTGGTCTTTGGGCATGTGGCGCCATCTGATCAGTTGCATTCCTGGCTTTGTAGGGGACTGTGTACATGCAATGTTGGAGGGTGCATTTTGAAAGTGTAGTCGCGTTCACATGTACACCATGTTGGCTGCTGTTGGGCCTTGATGTGTGTTGGGAGTGTCGTCCTCGGTGACACATGCCCGTAATATGTGTGTCGGGTGTGTATTCGTGTATGTGCGCAACATGCATTGGGATGGGATAGTGGTGGACCCGGCGTGTGTATATGGATATGTGTAGGTGTGCATGATGGGCCATGTATCGGCTGGCATTGCTGCCACATTTGGGGACAATGATTTTGATTTGTTATCGTGTTTTTGTAGGGACACTCACCTTCATCTGCCGATGTTGGCACGCCAAACTCTGCTCCACCAACTCCTTCGATTGACTCCACGTCTATCACAGAGCTGCAGGTCTCCTCCCACCTGGCCAATTTCAGTGGTGAGTGTGGTCCTCCTCCTGTTGCCAGCCCCTGGCTCCGATTGGCCGACAATATGTCCCAGACTCTCAGCCTGAGGTCGTCCCACCGTTTTTTACAATCGCGCACTGTGCGTGCGGTGGTGCCGACTGCACTTACTTTCTGGGCAACTTCTTCCCAGATGGCCTTCTTCTTTTGCTGGGCTGGACGCCTGAGGTGGTTGCAGAACACCACTTCAGCATTTGACACTAGGGTGTTGGCTAACATGTTGAGCTCATCGTCGTTGAAACGTGGTTTGCGCAGGCGGGCCGTGCATTTCCGGGTGGCCTTCCACATGTTGTCCGTGGTGGCCTAGGAGTTGTGGTGTTGAAGGTCCTGTAGTTGGAGGATGGCAATGGATTGTGTTTTTGAAGATGGCTGCCATGGCATTTCCCGTTCCGGCGCGATGACGTTACTTCCGGATCCGGCATTAACGGACCCGTGATTAGCACTATGTTCATAACGGTTGCGCTATTTAGGGGTTGTCGAGGGCAGAGGCGTTCTGTGCGTATTGGTCGATGCTGCTATCTGGGGGTTTGAGGGTCGTTAACGGCATGCCGGTACGGCCGTTACCAGCATGCAGGGGTGCACGTGCTCGCGCACTCTTGATTGCCCGCTATTACCGCCATGCCGGTATAGGCTGATTTTTAGCACCAACCTTGTGATGAGAGCCATTGATTGATCAGATATTGTTTATGGGAGTTTATTTATTGCATGCACTGCTGGAGTTTAACGCAAGAGATCAAGAATCTACCTGCTTGATGTTACTTAATTACAAGCAAGCACAAAAGGTTTTTAGATGCATTTTATTGAACTGCTTAAACCATGTTTCTGCAACACATTGGAAGCTGCATATTAGTTTTTATTTATTTTTTAACCCAAACTCATTCTTAATTGATTACATGCCTCAACAACTGGACGAGCTCTTACATTAGATTAAACAAGAGGCCAGGTAGGGAAGGAGGGACAGTTTCTGGCCATGTATTACAAGAGATAAAATACCCCCAGCCATATGTAAAAAGGATACTGCAAGTCACCTCGAAGTTCAGCCTCGTTCCTCTATTTGGTGGCAGAACTCCCCAGTGACTTACAATATCCTTATAATAGACAGTAGGCAGTACTTTATCCCACGCTACAGTTTTAAAGAGATTATTGCAGATAGCTCATGACCAAGCACTAGCGCTGAGACGGCTGTGAGTGAGTGAGATCATTTCTGTAGCGCCAGGCCCGGCCGAAGATGGGTGGGGGCACATTTTGACATGATGGTTGGGGGTCCCCCTTACTTAGAGTGGAAAGCAGTCTGAGGCAACTGTGAGAGGAATACATTATAATGGAGATGAAGATAAGGTTAATAGCTGCCAATTATCATGAGACGGCAAGCCAGCAGGAAGCTGAAACACTGAATACCTGCTGAATAGCAATGAATCCTTCTTCGTAAGCAAGTGGCTGACATGGAGGAGCCAGTGTTGAAAGGCAACGTGATGTTGACACTTCTATTTTCCCCAATGGAAGTGGCATCCGGACAGGCTCCAGCAAACACAGCTTGTAAGGTGATCGCTGAAAAGCGCACACTGTAAGCCCCAGAATGTAAGGCATTTATATATATATATTTTCCCTTTTTTTCACTATCCTTCAAAACTCTGCCCCATGATACTGCATTCTTGGGGATCACAACTTGTTTTATTTTGTTTACACTGTGATCAATGACTATTGTAAATTGACAGACCTTATGTGCCCTGATTTGAAAAAGTCACTGTTGTGTTGAAACACGTGTTATCCAATAGGGCACTGTTTGTTTTCACTCATTATGCTTTAAATGACTTTAAAAAACTAAAAAGGATCTCTATACGCCTACCAAGTGTGGCGCAATTTGTTAATGTGTGTGGCCAGTCTCTTTTTACTTGTAAGGAATATAATGCTGTGTTATTTGACTGCTGACTGACAATATGGGGGCAGTTGGTGGAGGCCCCACCAGGCCCGAAGCCTTGTTCATTAAAGGTTGAAAGGCCCTAACGCTGTCCCTGTTTAGCGCCTATCACTGACTGCGCTGTTTTTTGGCCCTGGCTAAAAGTAGTTCTGTTACTGTAATTGGATAGTCTATACCATGGTATGCCGTTGTTTCATAGCCAGGGATTTTTACGAAGTATTTTTTTCGATGCAATATCATCAAGAAAACTCTTCAAAATATTTGGGGGTGTAAGACTTTACAAGGGGTGGGTAAGGGGTTGGGGTAAGGTTTACAATATGGGATGGGGATCTTGGGGGGCACCCAAACATTATAAAGTTTTTAATGTTTTTTCAAAAAAATACTTTAAAAAAAGTGGTTGATGAAACGACATTGAACCCATACCATTACTGTGTGGATTAGGCTCCGTGCACACTTGATACTTTCGACCTCCAGCTGTTTGATTTTGTTTGCTTTAGAAAGAAGCATTGGCAATACAAATAGTGTGGGCTTTTGGGTAGGCATGGGAAAGCCACTTGCCAGGCACTGCCGTAGGGGTAGTAACAGGCCATTGATGTTAGCACGTAGCAAAATTGTGAACTTACCTGGGTATCTAATAGCAGTGCCCGGCAAATACCTAATACTCATACACACGCCAAAAGTGTTTCACCTGTGGTTATCACCAATGCTTGTTTTTAACAGGACTTCAGTAAAGGACACACATAGGGCTTATACAGCTAGTGGATGAAGGCAGATCTGGTTAGGGACTTTTTGTTACACCCATAGTATGTTTACATCCCCAGTTAAGTCATTAACTCTCAGAAGACTGCTTGGAGAAAACACTGGCTGGCACTTGAGTGCAGAGTTTGATGGTAAGGCTTGATTAAAGTGACACCAAAGAGTTCCGATGAGGAGTGGTTAAGGCAGGAACTGGGTGGGAATGGCCATAGGGATTAGCATGGCCAAGGGCAGTCAATGGGTGGGTTAAACTGCAAGCTTCGTGTCCCTGCTCATATGCCATTTCTCCCTATCTGTACTCTCATACAATAGTTTTGTCTTATAGGTGCTGCTAAAGCACCACCCAATAGCCCCAACTAAAAAGTAGTGTGTTGGCGAATCCTGTAAAGCATGGCCATCGGTGCTATAAGGCATTGATGGGGTGCCTAGACTCGTAACAAAAGAGAACACATGCCCTGCCCAGCCCCGCCCACGAAGAAGGCTGGGAACGTACGGTCCATTTGCTGTGGTCGTAGCGTGCTTTCTTCATTGCAAATGGGTATGCCATGGCACGGGACGAGTTCCCGCCACTGGCAAACGATGATTGGTGTCTCGGCTGAGGGAGCACTGAGGGACGCAGGCATTGGCTGGACCCCGCGGCTAAGCTTCAGTTACTGGCAGAAGAACGGAGGCTTTGTTGTTATTGTGATAAAGATATGTGCTTAAAGTTTTGTAATTAAACTAAATGCACAATAAAAACATTTTTTTTTAAAAATGTAGGCTTTTACCCTGAATTCCCAGGGACAAGAAATCAGGTTTGCATTCTTTTAGAAAAAGTAAAATAATTGTAATTTTTTATTTTTTTTTAATGTTATTTAGCATTCAGTGTAAATACATACAAACTTTTACTTTACAATTTTGCACCCTACTATACACAGCCAAGCCACCCCGTCAACATTTAGTCCAGACTTCCTAATTGACTCTTCTGGGCTCCCACATTCATTGATAGTATATCTAGGCCTGCACTTGTCCGAAATTCCTTAGTCTTTGCTGTGACAATAAGCCTTTTTGGATATTATGAACCAGATTTTCCTTTGCCATCTTCCTCTGCAACTTCTAGTTTTTTTTAAAGTTATTTCCAAGAAGCTGCCCAAAAGTCTGGTTATCTTCTGGTTTGGATTGTCACACAGGGTTTCCCACCATAGGTTGGAGTCAAGGCCGCAAGTCGGGCTTAACGCATCGTGCAACAAATGTACTCTTTCTGACTTTAGTTCTTTGCAAAACAATATGAGATGGCGCAAGGTTTCATCTTCTTGGTTGTATAAGCGACAGGTGCTGTCTTGGACCATCCCATATTTTAACAGATTTTCCTTTGTTCGCAAGATGTTAAGTCTGAAACGCAGTATCAAATCCCTGTGCCGGGGATTGGCACTCTTTTTGAGATATGTTGGCAGAATCCCAGAGCAATTTGTTGTTTTTTTATGAGATAATAATAATAATAATAATAATTAGGCTTTTATATAGCGCTACAAACCCTCAGGTATCCGAGCGCTGCTTATTATTACCCACGGTGTGTGGTGCTCATTTATCGACCTCGGAAGGATGAAAGGCTGAGTTTGGCCCTGCCGGGATTCGAACCTGCGTTAACAGGCTCTGCACGGGTGTCAAAGCGAGCGCTCTACTCGCTGTGCCACTTGACCGGCTATAATGGCCCTCATTCCGAGTATGGTGGTAGTCATGGCTCTATTTGCGCCATGACTGCCTCCCATACCGGTACCGACTCCGGTTTGGTGAAATGACGACTTACCGACCTTGGCGGGACCGGTAAGTCCTCATTCACCAAACCATTCCCCATTCCCATTTGAGCCCCCATAGGGCTCAAAGGGAATGGGGAGGGCTCAAATAACGGGCCGGCGTATGCCAAGCCCGTCATTTGCGCCCTGGTCCCTTAACGGGTCCCGTCCATAATGCCTGCTCAGAAGGAAGGGACCCGCTAAGGGACCTCGTAGTAGGGCAGTAAGGGATGACCGGCACCGGACTCCTTACCGGTGCCCGGTATCCCTTACCACCCTACTCGTAATGAGGGCATATGTCTCTTGGACATTGCTCGTGCAGCCTCTGATTGTGTCCAGTCTACTGCTAGTAGTAACCGCTTTACTCTCTTTGGGCGATTACAAAGACAGTCTATGGAGGTCCCTATACTAGACAGGATCTCAGCACATTTCTTTCTCCATTCGTTTAGAGGCCAGAATGGGACTTTTTCAGTTCTGACTTCAAAATGTATTGTGGAGGACAACCTGGTAGATCTATATAATAATAATTATAATATTAATTTGTCAAAGGTTGTACGTAATTCGATGTTTTAAACCTCCTGATAAATCTGCTCTGGACAACAGTGGGTGTGAATTTGGTGGACATTCTGCTTTTCTTCGGTCATATTTGTTAGGCAACTGACGATGTGTGTGTACCCTTAAATGTTGTGCACATGTATAACTTTGTGTGCCTGCCCTACTACATTGAACACTCAACAACCCTTCAAACTGAAACATCTGCTTTGAACATGACATGTTTTTGGTGCACAGTATACGTGCATGTGTGCAACGACCTTCGGGTGTCGAGGATCAAACGTACTGTGGCACTAGTCGTGCCATGGCTGTACCTTTCTGAAGCGCCAGCATCCCACGTCGTGACACGCTGTGCGCACGGCAAGAAGGGGAGGTGTGGTGCTCCGGTGTCAAGCGTGGGCCTGTAACTTCGCTCCTATGCGCAGCTAAATGGTGTGCTCCTGGGCAAGTCACTTCGTTTAACTTTTCCCTCAGGTACGGGGAGGTTAAAGGTGAGCCTAACCCCGATATCATTGGCTGATGCGTTTACTTTCACGTTTGCAGTCAAAATGGCGGTTTAATGCGGAGGCTCACCCAACGAGGTCCACCCAAGGCTAACAGTTTCAACAGAAAGTGAACTGGGTCGGCGGCTCCTTGTGGGGTGACCTTCATTAGCCAATACACGTTGGACATGTTGAGAGATAAACTGAATATGACTGACTCTTCCCCAACCCTACCTACCTTGCTGAGGCCGCGGGTTGTTTCAGTACAGCCAGTCCCGGGTCTCAGTCAAAGCTCACATGCACCTTCACGAAAATGTACATTCTAACAGATCGTTTACTTCAGTGTAGCGCCCACTGCGCCTCTTGGCCGTTTTGGGGGCGCTTCGCGGTCTATACGCCTTCAACGTGACAGCTTCCTTTCGGTTACCTGAATTCAGTGACGAACACTGCGCACTGCGCACTGGAGCTGCTGAAAGTTAAGTGGAGATGGCGATAACCCTATCAACAACAAACACTGAAAACACAAAAAAGGGACGCTTCTCGCATTCTGTCTGTTGCCCTCACCATGCCTTATTGCCCAGTCCAATACACAACACAAATCCCTTTATCTCGGGCGTTCTCTTCGTGGCAGGGGGTGCTGTGTGTTCTGGCATTAATCCCATTTCACCAACCCTGGATCTCCTTCCAGCAGTGACTTGATTTTCTTCTGGGGTCTACCCTTTCTCCACCCCCAGGTCTCGTCGGTGCCTAATTGGCAACGCCTGATGGACATCAGGAGCCCAGGCAACCATTACCTCTGTAGCACTATATACACTAATCGTGCTTGGTCCGCCCCCCCCAGGTTGAACACAAATCCGCGAGGCCTAATGGAGGGCATTTAAAATCGACGTTGATGTTCTGCTCACCTGCATTTTCACGAAACACTCCGGATACATAAAGCTACTTTCTCTCCTAATATTCAGATTGGACCGCCGTGCTGTCATTGTAGCGGACGTGTGTGGAGGACGAGCCGTTTGACGTCTTTATTTATTTACTTGTATTTATTTGTTGTTCATTTATATAGCGCTTATACACAGGTCGGGTGCTTCAAAGCGCTTCGGAAGGGAACAAGGGAATACAGTAATCATTCTTAGGCCTGACAGAAAAGTAGCATATTAGGCCGGACGGCATTTCTCCTAGTGCAAGCGCATTAGCAGTATCCTCACAACCCTTAGAAAGAGTTATTGCCCAGTGGGGAGTTTTATTCTAACCAGAGGAGGGGATGGGGCGGTTTATGTCATCCGTATGTGTTTGATTTCTAAAGCGCAGAGGCTACAACCTTTGGTTCGCCTCCCATCAGCTGTACTCAGCAGAGTCAATGATGAGGCATCAAGGGATTCGTAGTCCCACACATCTGGGGGGTGGGGGGTTGCATGTTGCAGACCGCTGATTGCGATTTCGCCAAAGCGCTCAACAATAATAAGACAGTATAATAGAAAGATATATTGCTTGAAAGATTTTACAATGAAGAGGCCGAAGCAGACGGCCTTTAAGCAATCGCGGAAAAGGGCAAGAAACGAGATGCTCCAACAGAGAAAGGGAGTTTATTCCAGTGCTTAGGTGTGAGAAAGTTAAAAGAAGGAAAGCGAGCTTGAGCACAAATAAGGCAATCGGCAGATACAAGAAGCTTTGCTTGAGAACTAAGAGAGCAAGGAGGAGGGGAAGAGGAGATTAGGGCAGACAGACAAAGAGGAGCCGGGCCGCAAACGTATTTGAAAATTAGAAAGTGAATTAATAACCAGCGAAAAGCACAAAGGGCAGGATTTCTAGAATCATTAGGAGAAATGCCAAAAAGAAGACGAATGGAAGAGTCATAAACAGGGTGTATTGGAGTCAACCAGTTAGCGGGGAGGCCAAGGAGAAGAGCCGAACCATAATCAAGGCGAGAGGAAACAAGAGCAATCCTCTGCTGTAGAGGAACATGACATGAGAGAAAAGGAGGTGCTCTCTGGATATGAAAGAGTTGGAAACGGCAACAGCTGACATCACACGGTTAGCCCCCCCTTTTCATGATTTTTTTCAAAAAATGATTTGTTTCGTTAAATCTCGGTTAGATTCATTTTGATCAACCATTTTTGATGTTAGATCCACTACAGAACAGGAGTTATAAGAAATTCTTTATTGGGGGGGTTGGGTAACCCCGTAGCTAGCCCCCTCCAATCAAAACATTTACCAAAATGTATGTAATTTGTTAGGTCTTCGCTATATCCGGTATGATCAACCATTTTCAACATTAGAACTGCTACAGAACAGGAGTTATATGCAAGTATTTAGAGAGGGGGCTAACCTGTAGTGATCTAGTTAGCCCCCCCAAACAAAAAATCCACACAAATCAATATAATTGTTTGGATATACGTTAGATCTGTTTTGCTGAAGCATTTTTTTTTGTTAGATCACACACAGGTGCTGAAATATTTGGCTGCAAAGGAGGGGGTCTTCCCCCCAACTCCTTTTTGGGGAAAAGGTAATTAATTTCAATGCACATTCATTAGATTTGGTAGGATCAACAAGTTTTAACGTTAGCTCCACTGCAGAAAGGGAGTTATAAGCAATTATTTATAGGGGGGCTAACCTGTAGCCAGCCCCTCTCAATCAAAAAATGCACCAAAATATATGTCATTTGTTAGATCTTCATTAGATCCGTTATTATCAACCATTTTCAACGTTAGATCTGCTACAGAACAGGGGTTATAGGCAATTATTTAGAGGGGGGTTAACCCGTAGTGAGCTACTTAGCCCCCCTCGACCAAAAAATGCATAAAAATTGATGTCATTGTTATATTTTTTGAGATCCGGTATGATCAGGCATTGTTTCCTGTTAGATCACACACAGGTTCTGAAATATTGGTCTGCAAAGGAATGGGGGGCGCTGGCCCTCCCTCAAAAACATTTTTTGGGAAAAAGTAATTCATTTCAATACATATTCGTTAGGTCCGGTAAGATCAACCCTTTTCAACGTTAGATCTGCTACAGAACAGGACTTATAAGCAATTATTTAGAGGGGGGGGGCTAAACCGTAGCGAGCCCCCCCAATCAAAAATGGACCAAAATGTATGTCATTTATTAGATCTTCCTTAGATCCGGTATGATCAACCGTTTTCAACTTTAGATCCGCTACAGAACAGGAGTTATAAGTAGTTATTTAGAGGGAGGGCTAATCCATAGCCAGCCCCCCTCAATCGAAAATAGTACAAAAACATATTTGTTTGTTTATTTATTCATATAGCGCTCCCCACTCAAAGGTATCTGGGCGCAAGTTTACATATTACACTTGGGTATGTACATAGAATAAGCAAGTTACGATAAAAATACAGGTGAAATACATTACATTGGGTAAGACACATCAATTAACAATACAATTATAGTAAACATGGATGATACAATGGCAGAGTGAGTTTGCCCAAGCAGGTTTGCTGAGTGTATGGATTAGAAGTCCGAATAAAGCAACGTAGCGCACCCTATCCAACGGCATCTGGGCACGAGTTTACATGTTACACTTAGCTATGTATATATGGGAATAGGTTACAATCCTGGAACAGATGAAATACATGACATTCGGAATGATACATAAGTTGTGTTCCAAGTAGCTAACATGGTGATGCACTGGCATGGGAAGTTTGCCCCTGCGGGTTGATGGTTTTTCTAAATCCACAATCTGTAGGGAGCAAAGTAGTCATTGAGCGGTTTTCAGGAGGCTAGAGCTAGGAGTTGTCTTTGAGGACATGGACTATTCTTGAGAGACTAACCATGTCTTTAGCTTATTACGAAAAGTCCAGTCGGTTTTTCTCAGTTCTGAGGTCACCAGGCAGAGCATTCCAAAGCTTGGCGGCTAGGACCGGAAAACCTTTCCCCCAGAGATTTCAAGTTTATATCGCGGTATGATGAGTTGGTTAGTTTGTGGTGACCTGGTGGGTCTATCTGAGTGGTATTTAGCGAATTTGCAATGTAGGTATTTAGGAGCAAGGTTGGCTAGGCACTTATGGGTGAGGGATTGTGTTTTTGTAGATGATTCTATTCTTTACAGGGAGCCATTTTACATTCTCTCTGGTGGCTGTGATGTGGTTGGCTCGGGGTATGTTAAGGGAGGCTTTTAGAGCGTTATTTTGGAGAACATGGAGTTTGTTGAGGTTGCACAGACTAGTTCCATTGTATAATATGTTGAAATAGACCCGTTTCGATAAGATAAGTGCTCTGGCTATGATATGTAATTTGTTAGATCTTCGTTAGGTCTGGTGTGATCAACCATTTTCTACGTTAGATCTGCTACAGAACAGGAGTTAAACGCAATTATTAAGAGGGGCTGACCTGTAGTGAGCTAGTTATCCATCCTCAACCAAAACATTCTCAAAATTCGATGTCATTTGTTAGATCTTTGTTAGATCCACTATGATCAACCATTTTCAATCTTAGATCCGCTACAGAACAGTAGTTGTATGCTATTATTTAGAGGGGGGCTAACCCGTAGTAAGCTAGTTAGCCCCCCTTAACTAGAAATTCACAAAAATCGATTTAATTGTTTAGATATACGTTTGATCTGGTATGATCAGACATTTTTTTTGTTAGATCACACATGAAATATTTGGCTGCAAAGGAGGAGGGCTTCCCCCCCCCTCAACAACATTTTGGAAAAAAAGTAATTAATTTCAATACATATTCGTTAGATCCAGTAAGATCAACCATTGTTAACATTAGATCCACTACAGAACAGGCGTTATGAGCAATTATTTAGAGAGGGGGGCTAACCCATAGTAAGCTAGTCACCCCCTCAATCAAAAATAGTCCAAAAACGTATGTCATTTGTTAGATCTTCATTGGATCCGGTATGATCAACCATTTTTAATGTTCGATCTGCTACAGAACAGGAGTTATAAGCAATTGTTTAGAGGGGGACTAACCTGTAGTGAGCTAGTTAGCCCCCCTCAATAAAAAAGTGACAAAAATCATTGGTTAGATATACGCTAGATCCGGTATAATCAGGCATTTTTTTTGTTAGATCACACACAGGTGCTGAAATATTTGGCTGCAAAAGAGGGAGGGCTGCCCCCCATCAACAAAAAAACAAAACACGGGGAAAAAGTAATTCATTTCAATACATATTCGTTAGATCTGGTAAAATCAACCATTTTTAATGTTAGATCCGCTACAGAACAGGAGTTATAAATAATTATTTGGAGGAGGGGCTAACCCGTAGCCAGCCACCTGTAGGGAAGGCATTGTACTAGAAGTATGACAGACACAATAAGTACCGTTGAAGGGTGTATATTGAATTAAAAAAAAGAGGTTTGATAAACGCCTATCTAACCCTAAATCTACAGATGGGAGCAAGCTATGACCATCAAATAATAATAATGTAGTCCTGTGGTGTTGTGTTAAAACAAAGATGGCATATACTAATAAAACAATTGCAATACCTTTCTCTTAAGAACAAAAGGGTGTGGGATGATGACGTGTATAAAGAAACAGTGAGTAACAAATGAAAGGTACACAGAGCTTGGTAGTTAAGGACTGCTGAAATGTCATTTCCTTTGCCCACGTTTCAGCATGGGACAATGCGGAGCAGAGTAGCACCTGGAGCACACTCTGACTTCTTCTTCTGAGGAGGCAGACTTTAAGGCACACCAGGATCTCTCAGCATAGCGTCCTTTCATTTCTCTGTAAGTCTCTTGGTATTTAAATGTCTTATCTCATACCCAACAATATACTGATTCAGCATTCTTTTCTCTAGGTCTCCCTCAGCCTGGATCAGGTCACGGATCCCCCTCATTCGAGCTCAGATTCGTTTTGGTTCTTCTCTTCCCTTCACAAAAATTCCCCTCATTAGGTCTCAAACATGTTCACTTCTCGCCCAATCGGGGCAAGTCCCTTCCTCTATGATTCTGTTAGCTTTCTTTTGGGTATCAATACGTTCGAAGACTTTGAACTGTGCAAAGAGATTTTACTGTGACCTTTGCATGACCACTTATCTCTGAATCGCCTTCTTTTTATATCAATTGAAAAGTCCCTCTCGCCATCTGGCATTTACTCGTGTTTCTCAATTTAGAAAGTTCAACTGAAAGTTCTTGCTGCTCGTAGCCTTCACTTCCAACTCAAACTGGTATCTCACAGTTGCATTTAACTCACCAGTAGTGTGAAGCCTTTTTATCAGCGACCTTTGTTCTCTGAGCCAAAGACGATGCTTCAGCGGCAACAGCTCATCCCGGCTTCATTCAGCCACGCAGGAGGGCCTTGACCAGGTTTCACCTGCAGGCCAGCAGTTCGCCGTCACTCCCGCTGGGACTTAGTCTGGCTCCTCGCCTTGCTCAAAGAGTCTCCCTCTGATGGGCACGGACCATTCTTCAAGTTCTTTTTATCTACCTGTTTATCTTTGCTCCCACTTCACAGCTTCCCAAAACATCATTATCCAGCTTTGGGAGCTACAGGAGTTAAAAGGGGATGTTGAAATAAGGTCAGGGTCTCGCTGCCTACCCCTCAAAGACCGGGGCTCACCTACTTGTGCCAGGGGAGGTGCTCTGCTGTGGGTACCACCAGGCAATCCCAGCTGCCCCTGGTTTTGCCTTCTGGAAGTTCAGTTCCCTCTCCACACTGCAGCCTCCCCTGTACTCTGAGGGCCATTGTCTGGGCGTTTTTCTCCTCCTCCAGGTCTCCCAGGGTCTCTGGAGCTCACTTGGTCTTCCTCTGGCTTCTCGGCACCTTCCAGCATCCCCAGCTCACTCAGGGTGTGCTCTCCTGCTCCACTTTTTATACTTACTGGGAGAGTAAAGTGGAGTCAGGTGTAAGTAGTTGAAAAAGGGAGGTCGGACTTTGCATGGCCTGGTTACTGGGACAGTCTGCTGTCAAGGGGGAAGAGTCTGTTTTCTGTGTCTGACTTTTTTTTCTATCAGTACTATTTATCGTTTCAGTCCCTCTCTTCCTTGCCTCAGTGTTCACATGGAAAGTGGGATGGGAGGGGAGTTGGAAAGTCAGCAAATCTTGCACAGTAGAATGGGAAATAGGTTTGAAAGGAAAGGGGACATTGCGTCTCACCATCCTTTTCCCCTACCCTACTTCTTGAGGATCCCTCACCCAGGTGATCCACCCACACTGGTCCAACCCCAGGAACTGGATCCAACAGCGATGCCTGTGTTCTGTTCACCTGGATGACAAATCCCCGGGGATCAGTACGTGAGACAACCTCTGATTTCTCACACCCTTCTAAATCAAAGAATTTACCAAAATGTATGTCACTGTTAGATCTTTGTTAGATCCGGTATGATCAACCATTTTCAATGTTAGATCTGTTACCGAACAAGAGTTATAAGCAATGATTTAGAAGGGGGTCTATCCTGTATTGAGCTAGTTAGCCCCCCTCAAACAAAAAATTCACAAACATTGATGGTATTGGTTAGATATACGTTAGATCCAGAATGATCAGGCATTTCTTTTGTTAGATTACACGCAGGTGCTGAAATATTGATCTGCAAAAGAGGGGTCTGGCCCTCCCTCAACAACATTTTAGGAAAAAAGTAATTAATGTCAAATATTTGTTAGATCCGGTAAGACCAACCATTTTTGACATTAGATCAGGAATTATAATCAATTATTTAGAGGGGGGGCAAACCCACAGTGAGCTGGTTAGCCCCGCCACTTGACCAAAAAATTAAAAAAAATCAATGCAATTGGTTAGATCCGGTATGATCAGGCATATTGTTTTGTTAGATCACACACTGTAACGCTCACCTGGTATCCATGGGGACGTCATTCAGCCTATTCTGACCTCTTACGACCTCAAACCCTTCCCTGGAGTCTAATCGACTGGAGACTGGGCCTGAAACACAGGATTGGTAGAGTTTAACTCCCTATTGTCTCCGTGTGCTTGAATCCCTTCTTCCCCCGGGTCCAACCCTTCCCTTTGATCCACAGCTCACCTTGTTTTCTTGGAAAGTGTGCTCTCCGTCCTGCTTTCAGCGCAGGTGCACGTCGATTGATGCGGGCTCGTTGCTGCTTAGTTACTTCACTGGCAAGAGTCTGATAGGTAAGTATAATGAGTCTTTTGAACAGTTCTCTAACTTCGCTCCTTTCCTTCCTTAGATGATGGCCGTCGTCCGGGGATGGCGATGTGCTGCTGAGATGAGTAGCGCTGAAGGTGTGTGAGCGCGATGCGAGCCTTTTGTATTTGTATTGAACTGAGTTCTTTTTCTGTGTCTTTTAGGTGCCGCAATGCTTTCAGCGTGGATGCCGGTTATGAAGAAGAAATGCGGTGAGTAAGTGCAGTATGCAGCGCCTCTACATGTTGCCACGCTAACCTGTAGTGTCTTTTCCCTTTTGCAGATGGATGAGAAGTTCCGGAGACAGAGTTTCCCCAGAGCGGCTGGGATTCAGGTAAGCGTTTGAAGCTCGTACAGTCATTAAAAATAAGCAAAGATTTGCTGAATGCTTACTAATGCCTTTTTTCTGTTGTTTTCCCTTTTCCTTAGGAAGCGGCGTGCCGTGATGGGAATGACACTGCAGAAGATGCCCGCAGAACAGAAGAAGCGATGAATGATGGGCAGAAGCGCTGCAAGGTAAGGCTGTTCCTAACGGTGTTCTTGTTCTTGCAGGAGCTGAGCGCAGAAGAAAGATGCAGGCCTACTGGAGACCGATCCGAACACGGTGAGTGTCACGCTGCAGGTGCAGAAAACACAAAGCATGTTTCTCAGCCTGGGCGTGGCTTAAATAGTCTCTCAGTATCCCAGGTGTCTCTGGGCTGGACCACACCCAAAAGACTAGACTGCACTTGCAGTTCTGGGAACCGAAATACGTGGGGGCATCCATCTTGTCCCCATCAATGCACTACAAGTTCAATCCCCAATTTTATCCTATGGGAGTGAGTGAGTCTGGTGCCACAAGCGCCAAGTCTGACTCCAAGTGGGTCTTTGGAGGGATGGAGAGGCCCTTGAGGGCCATGTAGGTGATCATTGCCTGGCTCCAGCCTGACATCTTGGAGGGCTGGGGACCTGAGGGGCAGGAATCATGGCACACACAGGTGCTGAAATATTTGGCTGCAAAGGTGGAGATGCGCCTCCCCAATAACACTTTGGATAACAAGTAATTCATTTCAATACATATTCGTTAGATCCATTAAGATCAACCTTTGTTAACGTTAGATCTGCTATAGAACAGGAGATATAAGCAATCATTTACAGGGGGGTCCAAAACGTAGGCAGCCCCCCCCCCAATTCAAATATGGAACAACATTTATGTCACTTGTTAGATATTGGTTAGATCCGGTGTGGTTAACCATTTCATTTTCAACATTAGATCTGTTATCGAACAAAAGTTATAAGCAATTATTTAGAGAGAGGGGGCTAACCCACAGTAAGCTAATCACCACCCCCCTCAATCAAAAATAGTACAAAAATGTATGTCATTTGTTAGATCTTCATTCGATCCGGTAAGATCAATGATATTTAACATTCGATCCGCTACCGAACAGTAGTTACAACCAATTATTTAGAAGGGTGCGTTTAGGCCATAGCCGGCCCACCTCAATCAACAAATTGACCAAATTGTATGTCATTTGTTAGATATTCGTTAGATTCGGTATGATCAACCATTTTCAACATTCGATCCACTGCAGAACAGGACAAAATAAGCCATAGACATTGGTTAACCGCAGAATTATCTTTCTAGTGACAAGGATGTAATACATGTGTTTTTGCACAAGCATTGTATAGAATTGGAGGTGCTTGCATCCAGAGCGATGTGCACCACCTCTCCACTATGGAAAGCAGTGGAGTTACTTCTGTTGTTGCCCCAAGCACCCCTGTTTCAGATGTATGATATTGTCATGCTTCTAACACAGTGATGTCATAAAAGAGCGCAGGAGATACAGCTGAACCATTTATGAAGGCCTGCCACGGGGAGATGCTGGAAATGTGAAATCTGGGAGAGTCATGCATGAGGACATCTTGACGCATTTGTCCTCCACCATAACCACCAGACCTGCTGTTGCCACCGGACCAGCAATTACCACCACTATCACTGACAAGTAACTGGCATGACGGAATTTTAACCTTCAGGGTCAGACTGGGACAAGAAATAGGCCCGGTCACCCAAATAAAAAAAAAGGCCCACACCTCGCCTCAAAAAAGTGGCCCACCATTTGCTCACGACCCTTGACCTCTGATGATATCACTAGAAGTGATGTCATTTGACCCCACCTCAAAGTGACATCCCGGGAAGTGATGAAACAGGATGTGGCATCAAATAGCATTGTCCCTAAGTACACTAAATTACTGTGAATCCAAGCAGACGTCCAAGGCCAAATGATAATGTGTTGTTGTATAGCACTTACGCGTTGATACTCATTTAGCGACCTAAGAAGGTTGAAAGGCTTTTTGAAAAAAAAAAATAATTTGAAAAAAAGATATATTTTACTTCAATTTTTTTTTCTTCCAAACCGGCCCTGGCTTGGCCAGAAACCGGCCCCCACAACCCAGGGATGATTTCGGCCTGGCCACGGGCGGAAAGGCCGAGGGGCCAATCTGACCCTGTTAACCTTCCTGCTGAAATTTCCTGGATTAAGTTGCTGGTGTTATTTTTAAAACCAATATGTTTCACTACTCCCGCCCAACAGCCCATTCCTACCATCACCACTCAGTGCCAACCACGCCCCTCACCTGCAACATCATGGACACTGCATCACAGCAAAACCACTCATGTCACCATAAACCCCATCACCACTCCATCATCCACCATCACACGAAAATTGATGCTCGCCAGTGTACACTCAGCAAGCAGCCATGCTTCTGACATTGCCGACCTCATCACCACACATGACTTGGATGCCATCTTCATTACTGAGACCTGGATGACATCCACCTCGACCCACATCCTAGATGTCCTCACATCCAGCGACTACAGAATTCTATGAGACCATCAAAACAACATTGGCAGAGGCCTCGCCATAATGGCCATGCACCCAACTGGATGTCGCCACCATTGGCTCTTTTGAAAACCTATCCTGTCACTTCCCGCTCTCTTTAACGGACACAGTCCCTTTTCATCTCATCTATAGACCACCCAAGCCCAACACCTCCTTCATCGATTACTTCACAGACTTGGACACCACCATGTTTCTCACACATGCCAACAACATCTTCCTCAGAGACTTCAACATCCCTGGCCACTCAGTAACCAAATCAACGAAGAAAGATCTCCACTATCTACTCAACACACTTAATCTCACCCAGCACATGAAAGAACCAAATCACTGGAAAGGTAATATCCTCAACCTCATCATCACCACACTGCCCATCCTTCATCACAGCTCTCCTATTCCGCTTGACTGGCCGGACCACCTGGTATTCCCCTTTGATATTAGTCATACCACACCTCTCAAGCAAACCCACTGGAAACCAAGTAATCAAGCCTTCAGAGCCTACAAGAACCTCCAAGTGGACGCTCCCACAAGAGACATCACCAAACTCAACCTCACATAGGCTGGTGTACCTCTGACGAAGAAGGACTGCAACTTGCTTCTCCAAGAACTAAACACCACCCTCACAAACCACATCAACCACCATGTCCAGGTGAAATGGTGTATCCTCAAGCCTAAACATTCAGCACCCTGGAAGTCGACCACAACAAACAAATCATCAGAAAACAGCACATCTGACCTCACCCTGCTCAAGGAACTCTGTGCTACACGCAGGTGAATGATCAACACTGCCAAGGCCAACTACTGCCAAAACACCATAGCCAAGGCCAACAATGAAAGCAGAGCCATCTTCAAATCCAACAAGCTATGCATCAACGCTCCGCCCAAAACCACCTGTAGCACATTCCATCAAAAACGTCACTGTCCGGTTCGGCGGCTTTACCCAAGGTCAGTCCCCATATGGCCCTTATGACCTCCTCATCCTCCAATGGAGCATTGAAGAGATCAAGGTCGGGCACGGGTGGGTGTTGGGAGATAAATGTCGCTAAGGAATGCAGTGATTCGTCCTGTGTCTCTGTGCAGCTGGGGAGCGGCACAGTGTAGCGATCTCTATAGTACTAAGCAGATTGTTCATTAATGGCTCGGTCCCCAGTGAGCAGCCCGCCATCGGCACCCCGATGGATGTAATAAGCTGACTCTGCTGTTTCCCCTTAAGGGCTAGAGCAAGCATGCGAAGGAGCCTGTCCCCTGCCGCATGCAGATCCACCACCCATTTGGAGAAGGCCTTTTAGGCTCTAGCCGTAGGGATGTGCGTGATTTCCGATCAGAGTTTTAATATCTTGACATATGTCTGGGTGTCCCTATTGGCCTTTTGCGTGTGTTTGGCCACTGTGTGCTCCGCCATCAGTTGAGATTCCCTCGCGGCCCAACGTTTCTTTTTACATGCCTAACGCATGATGAATTGCCCTTTAATCAAAGCCTTCAAAGGGTCCCAATCCCTGAAAATATTGGATCCTTCTACTAGTTTATCCTGCCAAAACCTGCCCAGGACTTGCGCCAGTTACTCTCCCAGATCAGGGTAATGCAGCGTCTTTAGGCTCAGCATCCGGGGGTGGGGGGGCTTTGACTTGGGCATCCGGCATGATAAAACACATAAGGACTAGGGCATGGTCAGAGAGTGTCATGGCGAGGATTGAGCAAGATTCTACCATGTGTAGCATAGTACTGGGGAGTAGCCAATAATCAAGCCTAGAGTAGCTCTGAAGCACGTCCACCAGTTGTAGGCCCGACATCAGGGTCCGGAGCATCCACTCTTTTTTCAGGGCAGGTCCATAACCTGAGTGTGAGGGGTTATGTCGGTCGCTCTCGGGCTATATCGCTATGTTCAAATCGCCGCCCCCCCCATCAGTGTCAGACGGCCCATTAGTGGTGCGCATGTAGCCAACACATTGATGAAAAACCCTGGTGTGTCTGTCATGGGGCCGTAAATGTTTATGAGGGTGTTAAGCTGACTAGGGATTAGACCGTATAAAAGAACAAATCACTCCTCCTTGTCAGTTTATATAGTAAGTATTTTAATAGGGACTCTCTGGTGCACCAGGAGTGATACACCCCTCTTCCCATGCTATGAGAATGGACCGCCGCCCCACCCAACCTCTGCACAGTTTTGCTGATTCATGTGCATCTAAGTGGGTTTCTTGCAGCAATGTGGTGTCCGCATGCAGATCGCACATCAGGTTAAGTAGCTGTCGCCGCTTGATGGGGGCATCGTAGACCTTGTACATCGAGGGTAATTCATGTGAGTGTGATAATCCAAATCCCCTAGATATTTGGCCATATCCCAGGCTCCAGTAGGGGACACACCATTCCAACATGTGTAATCCCCAACCAAGGGCATGTACAAGCTCGTACATCATGTATCATAGGCATATCTTGGCAAGTGTTTCCCTCCCATTACCCAAACACCCCCCCCCAAAAACCAACCAAACAGTACAACATTGGAATCTAAGAACATGACTCGAATACCACCCTGAAAGCAAAATAGAGTCAATGCAATGTAGCAGTCAGGGGCAACCTCATTGCCACCACCCATATCCCTGCATGCTTGCACTCCCAAGTCATGAAAGCCAGCCATGGTGCCTGAGCAGTGCCATAGCCCCGCAACAGACATATAGGGACCAGAAGTTACCCCCAAGTGACGAGCCCCATCATAGCAACCCTTCCCAGCAGATCAGTTTTAGGAATTTCAGTGATTCAACCTGCAGATCAGTGTAACATTGTACATCACTAGCGGCCAAGGGGCGGTATTGCTTCGACTTTGTGTATTTGCCATGCCAAAGTGTTCAGTAGTCCCAGGAGGACAGCATGTTCAAGTGAGGGGACACTTGGCATCCCAGTGAAGGAGCACGTACTGCTATCGAGCAGCCCACTAGCATTTTCGTACCGGACCCACTCGCCATTGACCCATCCCTCAGATCTTCCTACCTTCTTCCATCTTTCCCAAGATTGTTTGGGGGGCTGTGTATGTGCCCCGTCTGGTTGTGGCAGCTGCTCCACCACAGGGGAATATTCTGTGGTGATCACATCTCTCAGTTTTAAGAAGCACCATGCTTCCTCATGGTCTTCGAATGAGTGCCATTGGCGGTTCAATTGGATGGACCATACTGACCAGAATTTGAGATAGTGTTTATGTTTGGATCCTTTCAATGCCTCAAATAGCGGGTTGAAGACCTTCCTGCGTTTGGACACTTCAAGGGAATAGTCATTGACTTTGCATATTGTGTTGTTCTCCATTCGAATGGTCCCAGCCTCCCGGTAGGCCTTGAGTATGACCAGTGTTGGGGACAAACTCCTGAGGGCTACTAGGAGTTTGCAGACTCTTGGAAGGCCCAACACCTTGGCCAAAAGGAACGTAGGCCCAGTAAGACAAGAAGTTGAAACTGCAGTTTATTACAGCCAAAACCAACAGGGATCAGTACACAGATCAAAAATAATCCACAGGCGTCTCTACGTCTCCTGGCTCGCAGGCTAGTTTTGTATCCTTATTGCATGATAGTGACGTCACAACCTGATGCCTACTCCAGAAAACCTATCAAAATCTGGGATTGGCTGTCAGGAGCCTAATAACCTCTATAATGCCCTATATGAGTTACTCTACTGGCCCTCGCATGTCAGTTGGCGGGCCTGGTCCTTCCCCAAATTACTATCTCTAAACAATGTTTCAGTGTGAGAGTTTACCATTGGTTCTTGCCTGTTGCTACCCACCCCTAGGATACTGAACTGCGGTTGGCTAGAGCTGACGTCCCCAGGCCTGGGATCTGCAATGATTGTCAGCTCTTGATGTACCTTCTCAAGGTAATAAGAATGACTATGTGTCTGCATTGTAACTTATGTGGACCACCATATACTATGAGAGTGCCCGTTCACAACGTGCAACACTTGTCTCACGTTGTAGCATCTTTGTTGCAAGCCTCTGTGTCTGGGGGTGTGAGATTGGTCCTCTTTCCGAGCGCTGGTTTCGATTAATCATCTGAGTCAGCCTGCTTGCATGTTCGGAGACCACAATTTGAAGCTTCTGCAGCGCTGAATTACTCTGAATTATGAGGAATTGTTAATATTTATTGCAGCTGGTGTTGCTGCCGTTCGGGGAATAGAATGTCACTCACATCTGGTGTCCTTAGCAGCAGGGCCTGTCTCACACGTTTGCTCTCCCTTCAGCCTGAATTCTGCTCAGCTCAGCTCTTGCTGAGAGGCTTGTGGCCTGCTGTAATTTTCCTAAACCAGTGTGTGGTTCCTACAGTGTCCATGCTATTCTATATTATCCATATGTTAGTCACACATGGCTCTGTCAGGTCAAATAGGTGCTCCTGCAGCTCCATAAGGTTATTTGCACATAGCATCTGCAAGCTGTACTCAAGATCTCTTGCTTCTTGCGGTTTCTAGCATTAGCTAATGACAAAATAATAAAGGCAAAGACAGTATGCATATGTATCTTTCCTCTAACTTATAGAACTGATCCTTGTGTTCTTCATGTAGTCGGGTGTGTGTTTGTGTCCCGATGTGCGGATGGCACGTGTGCTTCCTGTCTAACGCTGCTATGTCGTGGTGTCTCTAACAACATCAGTAACGTGGCTTACTGGCACTTTAATCAATACTGTCAATTGAGGTCTCTTTAGTTGCACACTGAGGCTCTTTGTCCACTGTGGGTAAGGTTTGTTCTGCTCCTGGTCTCTAGGGCTGGCTGAGTGGGTACCTCTCGGCATACCTGTCAATCATTGGAGCACTAGGAATTGGTCCGAAATAATATGGGTGATCACGGTATCTCCTTGTCTTTTTCTGTGTCATGTAGCTTATAGGATGGGGAGGAGGGGTGAATTTACCCATCCCTCTTCAGTCCCTCCTCTGGTCGACTTGTCGATCACATCCTTATATGTCTGTCCCTTTGCTCTAGGCTGCCATATCTTCGTTATTCCTCCGAGGTGTCCATAATAGTTTGTGTGATCATCAAATGACCAGTTCATGGAACAGCATGCTCCTTCTGGGTTACACCAAACCCACTTCCCTTCGTAGAACTTTGGATCATGGGGATTTTCCAGCTTTATAGTCTCTGCTGGAAATAGTTCACACTGTGCAATCTTCGTTCTTAGCTTGTCTTGCTCTTCAACAATTTCATCCCTTGTTCCTCCTATGTTTACATCCATCAGGATTTGCATTCCAATAGCCTCTTCTGCTGTTTTCTTGCACCTTCCCATGCATATCCTGATCCCAAATATTCTGCTCGTAGCACGAGGCTCCAGCTATCAACTTCAGTCCGTCTGACAGCCATTACGGCATCCATGACCATATAAACGCTAGCCAGCTCTTGTCTTTCCTTGTTCCTCGTGCTTTATCCACCATCTTCGTATGCATCTCTGCCAACTGTGCAACTGCATCTGAGAGAGTTCTGTTATCTTCGTCGTTAGCTGGTATGAATGTGCATCATGAACTCCCTATCTTTGTGCAAAGTGCTCCTTCAATGGTCATGAAGAGATCCAGAACATACCTATTCTGGAGTGCCACCAAACTTATTGCTCTGAGCTCTTCTTTTATGGCATTGAACCCATTCACTGTAGAGTTGATTGTTAACATCAGCTTCCAACGTGTGATCTGTAACCACTTAGCATTTGTGTACATTTGTATTCCAGGTATTATTGATACAAAGAACATTTGTGTTCTGCTAAATAGCCTGTGTTCTGCTGGTATGTCATCCATTGCTGCTTCTGATGCCTCTGAGAAGTATTTCCCACCTCTTTTCACTCTGCTGAATCCGTCCTGCTTCTCCGCCTTTTCTATCTGGGCTGTTGGTGCTATCTCAACCGACCTCTTCCTTCGTCTGTTGTTATCCATCTTCGGGAACTCATCAAGCTTCACATACTTTTGGGTATCCTGAATATGGATAACAACCGACCTCTTCCTTTGTCTGTTGTTATTCATATTCGGGAACTCATCGAGCTTCACATACTTTTTGGGTACCACCAATGAAGGTATGTTGATGTGTACCAAGGAGCATATCCTCCCCACTCAGCTTCTCATACGTCTTTGATCCACATGCCCAGTTTTGATCCATCAGCACTGCCATTCCTGCACTCATTGTTGCACGATGTTCAATTGTTTTGCATCCTATGTTTTCACCAACTTTGACATTGCCGTTGACCTGATAGCACAGGGCTGGCGTCTTCAGGTGAATTTTTGGCATTGGTCCGGCAACTTTGCACTCGCATCCCATTGTTTCAGGCACTTGTCATTTTCTTCCTGCACCTTGTTCACTGCCGACTGTACTAATGTCAGTGCCTTGCTTCCCACCACTCCATCTTCCCATCCTTCATTAGCGTACACTTGTCCACACACTAATATCTGCCGCCTTTCCCAGCATCCAGGCTCTCCTCCTATCTCCTTTAGTCTTGTCCAGGGACATGGTATTCCCTTCAGTGTAATAGTCTTTGTCTCTCCCTTCTCTCGTCCATCAGTTATGTACTGCAAAACCTTGTCTAGCTGTCAGTAATTGTTCATCATGTCTAATTTCTTTATGTAATTATCTTCATATGGGAATGTCCCTTTGGACATCCATCTCAGTGTTGCTGCCTTCCCTTGGAATCTTCCTCGTGTTTGCACCATCGCGAGATACATCAGGCACTCTGCTCTTGCTGCAGTTATTTCAGTTGCTATGAATGTTCTGGAAGCATTCATTGTGTAGGGGGATTAAAGAGCAGACATAACAGCTCTCCCCAGTGGTTTCCTTTCCTACTTTGGTCATATGTTTATACCACATGTTGTTAGATACTCATGCTGTGTCAGTGAGATACATGTCAACTCCCTTCATGTCTGTGCTGCTAGTACCTCTCCTTACCTTATCAACTGTGTCTTCTCATCCACCTGACATGGTCTTCGCTCCTGCCTGGGTCAGGGAAATGTTAGTAGTGGGTACAGCGGTAGTGCTAACAGCCACATACAATTGCCAAAATACAAATCCCATTAAGGCACTGGGAATTAATAGACACAACATGATAATAATGTTCTTTATTGTTTCTTTAATATCCACTTACACTACTTGATCCTTGCAACCTGGTGATAAAGTTGCTCATCTGAAATTCGCAAAGAAAGACATTACCATGTTAGTTTTTGTATGTACCCACTAGCCCCGTGAACTAAATAGTTACTAAAAGCAAAGTTGAAGACCTCCTCCCAGACCTTCCTTGCTCAGGGGTCTCTCAATGTGGCCAACACTGGGAATACACTGTGTTCAAGTTGTGAGTATGTTTGGGCCAAATTCTCTACAAAGACAAGATAATATAGTGCAGGGGCTCGTCCTCTGAACCTTCTGGGACTCCTTATATAGTGCACAAACTGGTCAGAGAACGTATGTGGACGATGAATGGGAGGTAACATCAGGATAACACACCTATACAACTCTCAGAAAGAAAAATAACAAACAGAGAGTGTTTCATTCATTAATCTGTACAATTGTTTCAGTTGCTGCTTCTGCTGCTTGGGATCGTCGGACCAGGGGATGTCCTGGTCAACCTAACTCTGTAATATTCCGCATGCGCTTGTAGTTCATCAAGGTCCTGAACGTTGGCCCTGGACGGCACGGAAACTGTTGCCAGGTGAGGCCACTGCTTTGTAGGGCTTGACGTCTTGAAGATGATTCCAAACTGACTTTCCTGCGAGTTCAACAGCTCTGTCTGCGACCTCTTCTATGATATGCGGTCCTGTGAACCTAGGAGCATTCCAGTGCCGGACAAAGTTCCGTAGGTGGACAATGTCTCCCACTTTCACTAAATGCTTTAGTTCATTGTCTTGTGCTGTGTCATCACAGTCAATCTCTTCGTTGTTTTCAGGTCCTCCCTGGATCCGCCTTATCTGGCGAGAGATAAAAGAAGCTCTAGAAACTAGAGAAGTGATGTATTCATGCATTTCTTTTCCCAACACATCTGCACTGTTCTCACAATCTTTCAATGCCCTTGTGTGAGGAGCAAGGGGAAGATACATGCGTCATCCTGTCACCATCTCATGGGTGTTAAATGGTGGCTGTATCCTGGCTTATTGCGCAATTCAAACAAGGCCAATGGTAAACAATGGAGCCAGTCTTTCTTGGTGCTCTGTTGAGTTTTGGCTATGCACTCCTCCAGGAGTCCCTTCAGGCATTGTCACGACCACTGTGAGGGGGCACAGGTTGTGCCACAAGCTGGCTCCCACCAGAACCCTTAG
This sequence comes from Ambystoma mexicanum, assembly GCF_040938575.1. Classification (NCBI taxonomy): domain Eukaryota; kingdom Metazoa; phylum Chordata; class Amphibia; order Caudata; family Ambystomatidae; genus Ambystoma; species Ambystoma mexicanum. The sequence goes on from NC_090922.1 coordinate 248,540,280, forward strand.
GGCCTTAAAACCACTGCAAAAGGGCTCCTGGAGCCAGTCCTGGCACCTTTGGCACCAGGCTCATATGTAGGAAGGAAGGGCTGTTCAAACTAGGTCCCATTTATGTACATGGGCCTTTAAATCCAACATGGAAGCACCCACACAGTCTAGTTCTAAGAACCAAGCCATGCGGTCTAGTGTTTTGGGTGTGTCAGGCCAGGAACCTTATTCTGCAACCCGCAGCGTGACGCTCACCGTGTCCAGTTCCTGGTCTTCAGCATCTTCCTGTAATCCTGCAAGAACAAGATCAAGATTATTCTGTTTTACCTGAGAAAACACCATCCAACACTCAGCATCTCAACTGGGCTGCAATCTGTGGAAATCGAGAAAAGAAGAAACATCACTCACATGTGAGTACTAGCTTAAGGACTTTCGGTGAACCGCTACCACAGCTGCTGTTCGAACATTGCGACCTGCAATAACGAGAAAGGGAAAACAATATTAGAACGCGTGCTTCCAAAACATTGAATTCCATCAGTCTTACCTGAATTCCATCGCGCTACGCCACGCTTCCATCCGGAGCACCACAGCAACATCTGCAAAGGAAAAGAGACATATTCAGGTTCACTTTCAATATTAAACAACTGCACAGCACTGAACTTACCTTAACAGATTCCGGGGCCTGTTTTTCATCGCGCTCTCATCCACTCGCAGCACGACAGCGGCCTGTGTGGAGAAGAAGAAGAAAACACAGGTTAGCTTTAAAAGACAATAAAGCCGCTTTGCTTCGCGATTTCTCTTACCTAGAAAATGTGCCTTTCCATCCGGCATGCCAGCATAAAGACCTTCGCACCTGAAAAGACGGAGATAAAGACATTAACGAATTCCCACCATAAACAGAACAAAGACTTACAATTAACAAACCTACCTGCCTACTAGGGGATTCGGGGTCACAGCAGGCCTGGGCCCAAGGAAGACGTACTGCACCAGTGAAGCAACTCGGGCAGCTTGCCAACAAAAGTCAAGTGCCCCTGCACAAGAAACGCAGGAAGGATAGCTCACTCCACAAATAACTAAGATTCGTTATTCAGCACTGGGCAACTACGAATCCAGGGTTACAGATCTCAGAGCCTTCCAGATGCCCCCGGGGATATCAGGTGACTGTAACAGCATTACAACTCCTCATTTGCTTGTGGGTGGTACACACAGGAAAATGTGTGCTTGATGCCTAGCAAGGCTGTGATGTGTTGAAACAATTCATTGGCGAAGTGAGGACCGTTGTCAGACTAAGACCAGAAACTTAGCTGCCTTGAGGAAGCCAGCATGTGAACAGGGCCCAGCCTCTATCCACCTAGAGAATGGTGGACAACCACTATCATGTAGTGGTAACCTTGGCAAACTTGAACCATGTCCACGTAGTCCACGTGGAGATGCAGAAATGACTCTACAGGTCTTGGTATGGCTCCTCTCACAACTCACGATGTCCTGCTGTAAACTGTTGGCAGGTCAAGCAATTGCTAATAAAATCAGCTACATGTTTATTTAAATTTGGGTAAAACCACATTTCTCCAATGCGTATAGCAATGACCTCCTTCACTGTGTGTGCTGGATAATGCAATTGTGCTAATGCTGTTTTCAACAATGCCAGTGGCATGACCACTTTCCCTGTGTTGTAACCTTACAGCGTCTGCTGGAGACATGGACCATCCTCTCTTTATCTCTCTTTATCAATAGCTCCTTCTCCTCTGATGGTGCAGCAGCTCCCTGCAGTTCCATAATCTGTGTTTCTGGTAGTGCATTGTAACCTTCCCTTATCACCATGTTCTTTACTCCTCCCTGGACCTTTGGTCTCTCCTCCAGTTCCCATAGTTGTCCAAAATATGCTGCACACTTTGCCTCACAATCTGCTGCTTCCTTTCCTCTTGAGATAGGATCCTCCCCTTCTGTGTGGGTCTGGCACTTCACTAGTGCCACCTGTTTTAGATATTCAATCACTTCAATCAATTTGCCTAATAATAGCGCATGCTGCACTGGCGTCCCATCTGCTTTTCGGAACCACCTCCTGAGCCATTGCGCCAGTCCTGAATGTACTGTTGATGTTACGTATGCACAGTCACAATAAATTGTCACATACTTCTCTATGCTGGGGTTACAGTCTTACATCTTACTATCTTCACTTCTACATTTGATAGTATTACTTCATATCATGATGCTCTCTGTGTAGTCAGTGTGCTCTTTGGCTTATGCAGTATCACAAAGAGGGTGTGCTCTGCGTAAAATTGGTGGTGCACCCCATGGTCAATGCTGATGATCTTTCTACTGCGAAGGCTGCAGCTGCCGATGATTGTTTGCATGGATAATGTCCTCTCATCACTGGGACAAGTTGTCCACTGTAGTAAGCAATTGGCTTATGGCCCATGCTTGTCTTCTGTGTCAGTATCACCTTCATCACTAAACCATCAGTGTGTGAAAATAAGAAAAACTTGTTTTTGTAGTCTGGGGTCCCTAACACTGCAGCTGTACCTCTGGCGTCCTTCAGTTCCTCCAAGGCCTCAGTCATGTCTGTGGTCCATGTCAGTGTTTTTACTCCTCTCTGTGACTCTTTCAGAGCACTCAGTAGTTGCCTTGTGTATGTACTGTAGTCAAAGACCCATGCTCTGCGGTAATTGCACAACCCCAGAAACAGCTGCATTTCCCTTACTGTCGTGGGCTGTGGTGTGTTACGTATTGTCTCTGCTCTATTTGGGGCAATTTGTCGTCTGTCCTTAGATGTTATCTGTCCAATGTAAAGCATTGTGGTCCATAAACTGTCCGGTACCTTGGCCATGTCCTCCTTCCAAAATGAGGGTGGCGCCTCCAGTGCCATCGCCATTCTCTGTGGCACCTCTCTGTAATGGATCTGTAACCAAAATGTTGCACTCATTTCGAACACCACTCCAGTCTCTATTCTCCAAATAATTCATAATCTGTCACTGTTGTCAGCCTGCACCCTTCTGCAACTGCAAATATTGCTCTCCATGCACTCCCAGTGCCATCCACCGCATGTACTGCAATCCAATCCTCCCTTGCCTCTATTTCTATGGACACTATTGTTCCCTGTGGCTCGTCCAATTTTGTCTCTGTCCTGAACAGATTTTCGTTTGGTACCCACCACACTTTCTCTACAATGCAATGGCAATGTCTGTCCCATATTGAAACATCTATGGGTCCACTGGCACCCGCCTCTGTACCGTGCGTCCACAATATGCCTGGACGATCTGTCTTACATTTAACATGTGTATGCCTGGTGTTGTAAGTTATGTTAGGTTATGTTATGTTATGTTATGTTATGCTATGTTATGAGAATTTCTAAAGCGCACGGCCACCCAAAGCTATCATGGCCCTGGAGAGTAACGCACTGTCACCTAAAACAGATGTTTTTACAGCCTTTCTGAAGGGCAGATGGTTGGATACTTTTTTTATGGAAGGCAGGAGCTCGTTCCATAGCTGTGCTGCCGCTATAGAGAGGGCTCAACCCCCAATCCGCACACGGCGGAAGGAAGGTACACAAAGCAGATCGGCCGAGGTGGATCGCAAAACGCACTTGGGAATGTAACGTGTGAACTTCGTGCAGAGATTTTCTGCACCCTGATTGTGCAGCGCCTGATAGATGATGCATAGCACCTTAAATCTGATGCGCTGGGTCTTTCTCCACATTGCCACTCTTAACTCTCGCTCGGCTGTCAAACATTCCTCTGATATCTGCCGCCTTCTTGAAGAACTTGACCTTGATGTCCTTGGTCTCACTGAGACATGGTTTACAGCCAGCTTTGTCACCAGCTTTGACACGCTCCTACCTGACGGCTACAAAATCGTCTCTGCGGCCAGGCCAAACCGATCCGGTGGGGGTGTAGCCCTTATCTTCCCTGAGTGGATTCCTCCCTCTGTCATTCCTACGCAGACCTACTCCTCTTTTGAATGCCTCGTCTGCCCGGCTCTCTCTCTCCCCTAGCCATTCCCTTACTGTGGCTACTATCTATCGGCCACCTGGTCAGATTTCTTCCTTCCTCTCCGAGTGGGTGGACGTCTCCTCACTCCTGGCCTCAACCACTGAACTCCTCCTTCTTGGAGACTTCAACATCTACCTGGATGCCTCCTGTCTCCCCTTGGGACTCTTGAGCGACCTCTGCAACTCTCTCTCACTCACCATTCTCCCCTCTGGCCCGACTCATTCTGCAGGGCACACTCTCGATGTTCTGATCTCCTCTGACCTTCCCCTCTCTGTCTCTCTATCCTGGAGTGATCACTTTCTCCTATCCTCCCACCTCTCCCTCCCTACCCGTCAGGCCAAGCCACCTCCACCACTACCACCCACCTTCTCGGTCATCCGACCCATGAAGCGCGTGTCAGTTGAGGCTTTCGCCACCACCTTCTCACCCCATCCTCCCCCTTTGACTGACTCTCACCCTGCACAGCCCTCTCCATGCTTCACTCCTCCATATCTGATACTCTTGATATTCTTGCCCCTGTCATGAGAATCCGCCTGAAGCCCAAAGCCAAGTGTAACTCCTGGTATGACTCAGACCTCATCACCCTTAAACGCAAGTGCAGGGTGGACGAGAGGAAATGGCATGCTTCATGTTCATCCTCTGACAAACTGGCCTGCCGCCTGCTTCAAAGGCAATACCAGCTCTCTGTCCTCACCAAGAGGAGAGCGCATATCCAAGCCCGCATCTCTGCGGCATCTAACAACTTGGCTGAACTCTTTAAAATCTGCAAGAAACTAGCCAATGCTGCTGCAGTCTCTACCTCTGTACCTTTCCAGGCCCTCTGCACGGCACTGGCTTCTCATTTCATTTAAAAAACTCAGGACATCCTGTCCTCACTCTCCTCCTATCGCCTCCCTACCTCCTTTCCCTGCTCTTTCTCTGGCCCCTCTGCAGCCACCCTCCAAAACCATCAAGGACCACATGGACTCCCTGGCTGCCCTGGCTGATTTCTGCAATCACGTCTTCCATCCCTCCTGAAGCACTCCCTTGTGCACCCTCTTCTTAAGAAACCCTCTGCCGACCACTCCTGCCTGGCTAACTATTGCCCAATCTCCATCACTCCCTTCCTGGGCAAGCTCCTGGAGAAACTGGCCATCCCCCAGGTCAATCTCCACACTGAATCTGTTGGTTGTCTTCATGACCATCAGTCTGGCTTCAGAGCTGCCAGAAGCATGGAAACTGGTCTCCTGAACATCCATGAAGACCTGCTCTCCAACCTTGACTCCAACACCCTGTGTGTCCTCATCTTGCTTGATCTCTCTTCTGCCTTTCATACCGTCAACCATGCCATCCTGCTCAACCGTCTCCGTGATAACCTGGGTATCACTGGTCAGGCTCTGCCGTGGCTGACCTCTTTCCTCTCTGACCGACCCTCCCAGGTCCAACTTGGGTTCTTCCTCTCTGATATATTTTTCTCTACCTGTGGTGTCCCCCAGGGATCTAACCTTTCTCCCTGGCTGTTCAACCAATACCTGGCACTCCTTGCCCACCGCATCGCCGCTCTCTGCCCCAATTTTCAGTGCTATGCAGATGAAACCCAGCTAATTTTCAGGCTAGCCCGGCCTCCTCCTCGCCTTCCCTCATCTCTGACTGTCTGTCTGCTATCCAGGATTGGTCTGCCTCCAATGGCCTCTGCCTTTATGCCAGTAAGACTGTGATTTTACTCATTGGCACACCCATTCCCTCCTTCCCTGCAGCTCTCTGGCCGGCCTCTCTTGGCCCTCTTCCTGCTCCCACCTGTAAGGCTAAAAACCTTGGGGTCATCTTCGATTCCACACTCTCCTTCTCCCCTCACATCTCTGATGTCTCTAAGAAGTCACACTACCAGCTACACCTCCTCAGAGTTATTCTTCCTTTCCTCTCCTTCCCCCAGAAGCTCACTGTCCCGAGAGCCCTGGTTCTCTCTAAGCTGGACTATTCTAACAGCCTCTATCTAAATCTGCCTGCCTCTACTCTCCGCCCTCTTCAACTTATCCAGAACAGGACTGCGAGACTTGTCCTTGGCCTCAAGCCCAGGGATCGTATCTCTCCAGGACTGAAATCTCTTCACTAGCTCCCAGTGGCTGCGAGGATTAAGTTCAAAACCCTCTGCATTGTCCACAAGGCCTTCTGGGGACTGGGGCTGCAATACCTTCAGCTCTCTCTTCCCAAATATCTCCCTTCTTTGCTCATCCTCCTCCAACTCCCTCAGGGTCAGTCGCTTCTCCAAGCAACAAGTTGGTGGTAGATCTCTCCCTTCGGCAGGGGCTTCCCTCTGGAACAGCCTTCCCGCCTCCCTGAAACTTGAGGAGAACCATCTCTGGTTCCGGAAGCACCTCAAAACCCTCCTCTTTGTTTCTGCCTTCTCTCCCCCTCTCCCGTGTTAAATTCCTGGCTGAAACTGCACTGGCTACCTGGTCACCCTTTCTGATCTTGGGCCCAGGCCCCGCCAATTGCACACCTGCACTGCCTCCCTGGCAAGCCCTGCACCTGGGGACTGTTATTCTGTATCCCTACAGTCCCCCTACCAGCACTGATGTCTGCTCTTACCTTGCACTTGCCACCAGCTGGCCGTTTTATTTATCTTTATTCTACTATCCCATGTACTGCACTTTTCCCCCTCCCTTCCCCCATGTACCTTTTCCCCTTCCCATGCACTTGCGCGATCTGAGTGACACCTGGCCTAGTAGGATCATTGTCTGTCTTCCCCCTGTTACCCCTCCCTTGCCTTGTTGTGCCTCGAAACACTTGTGTACACTTGTGTACAAGTTATAAATGCCATATCATATCATATCATATCATATCATATCACTGGAAACCAGTGCAGGGCCCGTAAAACCGGTGAGATGGGAGTCCCATAGGGCGAGTCTTTGGCAAAGCGAGCTGCTAGATTTTGCAAGCGTTGAAGTTGCTGGACTTGCCCCTTAGGCTGCGCCAGATGGAGGAGTTTCAATAGTCCCGCTGGCATAGCACCATACCTGCAAGCACTGGTGGACAAAGAGGGGCCGGTATCATCGGAAGCACCTTTTTCAGTATTTGGGTGCTGAAAATGGCCAGCTTGGCAGACTGTCGCTACTTGAGCATCAATAGATAGGGACTCTGACAGAACCACATCCACGTTTTTCACCTTCAACGCAGGGATTGGAAGGGGGCCAAGAGAAGAAGGCCAAAAGGAAGACACCCAAAGTGAGGGATCAGAACCTACCACCAGAACCTATGTCTTGTCTCCATTCAATTTTAGCCATTTGTGGTTCATCCAATCCCCCACGGATGCCAGGCACCGCTGAAGGCACGACGACACCACAGCCTGATCAAGATCTAAACAGATCAGGATCTGGGTGTTGTCGGTATAAGAGTAGCGCCTGATGCCGAAGGAGTGGATGAGACACACAAGTGACCAGATGTAAATGTTAAAAGAGAATGGGAGACAAGGAGGAACCCTGTGGCACCCCGCAGCTCAGGTGGCAGGGGCCAGATATAAAAGGGGCAGAGAGAGAGAATGGGTACGATATGCCAGGAACGAGGGGAACCAGGCCAGCACTTGCCCAGATATACCAATCTGGGCAAGACGGGACAGCAGGGTGGGGTGGCCGACAGCATCGAATGCCGCTAAAAGATCTAGCAAAATCAGGGCACCCACCCCTCCTGCGTCCACAAGACTGGCCATATCGTCCTGAACAGAAACCAGGACACTCTCTGTGTCTCTGCCAGGCCTAAAGCCCAGACTGTGCAGGGTCCAAGAAGTGAGAAGGTTCAAGAAACGTGGGAAGTAGTGGTGTCACCAGAGATTCCAGGAGCTTTGTAAGAAAGGGTAGAAGAGAGATAGGGTGGAAATTAGAAAGAATAGACGGATCCAGCAATGTCTTGTCCCAATATGTTTACAGGTGTCTGTCGAGAGTAAAATAAACGTAGTAATAAGTTGTGATCTCCTATAGATAGTGACATGTTAGCAGTAAAAGGAACCACTTCTCAAGCCCCAGAGAATCCTTGAGTGTTCATGGCATTGTCTGACAACGCAAATGTTCCTTCCCTAATGCATGACCTAGTCACCCATAGTGTCAACAAGAAAGGAAAACGTTTTGGGCCTCATTACACGTTGTGCGGTAAGGGAATAACGGTATCGGTAAGCGATTACTGGTACCGCTAAATCCCACACCTAATTACGACCCGGACTTGCCGCTATTAGCGTAACCGGTAAGTACGGTGCCACTAATAGCGGCAAGTCCGTGTGCGCGCGACCCCCAGGTTGGAATTAGCGGCATGGCGCTAATAGCATGCCATCACAAGCCATGCGGACATGGCAATAGCGGAATGGGAAAGACCCAAAAAACCCTTACCGGCATGGCGCTAATACCGGCATCGCGAACCACCCGTTAAGAGACATGAGCAGTGTTCCACCTGCCACAGGTGGACAGATCCAGCACAGGTGGAGGCGATGGAGACTTACAGCACATAAGAGCACACCACACCCCTTCTCACACCCCTTCCCACACAAAAATGGTTCCAATACTGCCAGCATTACATGGGCTGGAGGACATGATTGCAGTACGGCAGCACCAACAACAGGCAGCACAGAGGAGACGCAGGCGGAGGAGGAGGAGTAGGAGTAGGAGGAGGGCAAGACAGGCGCAGCAAGCACCACCAGGGCACCCAGTAATACCACAGAGCCAGCCACCAATTTCAACGATCCAAGCCAGTCCATTTAACCAAACACCTGAGCACATACATACCCCATACCGTCTGCACCAGGATACCATCACCAGCATCGTGGATAAGATACATGACGACAGTGTGAGCCTCATAGACATCAGAACTGCAATCCCCCCTCCAGTGAAGGTGGTGACTGCGCTCCACTTCCTGGCCACAGGCTCGTAGCAGCATACTGTGTGGCAGATGCATGGCATCTCACAACCAGTATTCCCATGCACGCCGATCCAGGTACACAATGCCCTCCTGAAGCTTGGACATGAACATATATTCCTGCCACGGACTGCCCAGGAGATAGCAAACATCAAATTTGGCATCTATTCACTTGCAACCATCCCAACTAGCATTGGGGCCATCAACTGTACCCATGTGTAATTGGTGGTCCCACATCACAATGAAGTAGTCCACCAAAACAGAAAATAATTTCACTCAATCATTGTCCGAATGGCATGTGACACAAATAAGAGAATCACACATTGTTGCGCCAGACATCCCGGATCAACCCATGATTCAATGGTCCTGCAGAACTCCACCATACCAAGCAACATGGAGCGACAAGCTGGCCAACGATCGTGGGAACTTGGTGAGTAGCAGGGCATGCACAGGGTGGTGTGATTGGGGGGAGAGAATGATACACCAACTGTGAGTTGGCTGTCGTGCGTGGGACAAATTGTCATACAGATGTACGTCAATGTACATTGGGGGACGCCACAATGTACTTGAGAAGACCCCACATGAAATGTGAAGCTGCACAACATTGAATACAATCCAACATTTGAAACATTACACATCCATTCACACCCATATTTCACATCATGCCACACCACATAATACACAAATCATCAACATGCCGTCAGGACAGTCATACAGAATTTGGGCAGCACAACATCAATACCGCAATGTGCCCTAGAATGCATGCAAAGGGATCACCCCTAGCCATAGCATCTGACCACAAACCCATAGCACCACTGAAGTGATGCTTTGCAGCATAGCAACATGGATGTAGGAATGGCAGTACACTGCCATAGCAGTACGAAAATTGCCTGGGCCCAAGGACACCTGAGACCTGGCCTCACCCAGGACATTTCCATTACTGTCGGAGGCATGTTTCGGCCATGTCTACTTGCATGGTCTAGCTCAGCCTTGTACATTGCAGTCACGCAGATCGTCTGCATGCATGCCAATCACAATGCAAAGAAGATATGTGCGACATGTACAGGCCACAGCAGAGGTGGCCGGTAACAGGTACCCATTCTTCACCCCATGCAGGCAAAGCCGGCCATCCCCTGAAGAGGTACCACATAACCCCTGTATGGAACCCACAGAAACAGCAGGAAGAGGACAACAATATTGCACATACCCGTATCTGTGTCGTGACGGAGCAGGCATTTGGTCTCTCCAACACATAGCACTGGTGCCTAAGCCTGCTGGGTGAGGCTCTCCTGTACGGCCATGACAAAGTGCCGAAGATAACCATGGCATGTGTGATGCAGCACAAAAAGTGCATCAGACGGAATGTGCCTATGCCACCTGACATGCAAGCGCCAGATGAGGATGATGTGGATAGTGCTGAGGATGGTTGAAATGTCCCGCCAAGACATGCAAGAGGCAATGTCCAGGAGGGACACGATGTGCGTCAGCATCTGATGAATCTGATCCTATGAGATCCAAGGTAAAACTATTATGGATGCTGATGGGTATTTTTGCCCTGATGCATGTGGTGAGTCCCACAAAGAACCATCTCCCCAATACAGTACACATACACAATGATGAAGAGAAAGCCTGTGTTTCAAGTTGTCAACAGTGTATTGTGAACAAAAATCAAAGAAAAAGTGCATGGCCCCAACTGTGCAAATGACCTTACCCCCCTCCCCCACAACACTCCCAAAAACACCCTTACCCCCCTACCCCCACAACACTCCCAAAAACACCCTTAGCCCCCTCCCCCACAACACTCCCAAAAACACCCTTACCCCCTCCCCCACAACACTCCCAAAAACACCCTTACCCCCTCCCTCACAACACTCCCAAAAACACCCTTACCCCCCTCCCCCCACAACACCCCCATGGTGTGTACGTGTCCTTCTCCACATGTGCCACCTAGTCCTTGCTGGCCCTAATTCGCAGTGCCTCCTCCGCCATTGGGTGGTTGGAATGTGGTGCGCCTCAGGTTGCGCAGAGAGCGGCACGGGGCCTTGTTTGCCTTGAACTCCCCGAGGAGGAGGTACCCCGTTCATCCTGTGCTGTGGGTGGGCATCGGCGCTCAATCGCGTCCGCTATACGGATCATGGCCTGCCTGAGATGGGCCATCTCATTGCAAATCCTGTTCGTGCATGCCTCCATGCCCTCCCTTGTCTGCCTTGCAAACATACTGAGGTCCTCCCTCAGACAGGCTGACTCAGCCACATGCTGCCCTACCAGCCCAGTGATCTCTGCCTGCCTCTGGCTTATGGACGCAAGGTCATGCTGCGTGCTACGGGCTGGTGGGATAACTGCAGCACCTTGATCCATGCCACTGGCATCAGGTGAGGACACCTGGGGGCACCATGCCCCTTCCAGGGTGTGGGTGGGTGATGCTCCATGGCTACCCGACCCTGATGACAACCTTGGGCTTTCCTCAATGGAGCGTGTTGGACTGGGGGTGTGGCTTCGATCCACAATGTCGAGTGCTTCATCCTTGTCCGAAGTTGGTGCAGTGGCTGCTGCCTTACCAGTTGAACTGGTGGCAGCAGAGTGCGTGCCCTCCATGCTAATTTCACATGCAGAGGGACACACTGCCGTGGGTGCTATGATGGCAGCAGGCATGGCCTCAGGCTGCGTGGAACTTGTGCTCCTGCTGCCTTTGTCCCTCTGCTGATGGACACTTCTCCCGGTTCCCCTTGAGGTGGTGGCGGTGTCCCCTGTGGCATCTCTCCTGGGCTTTTTGGTAGATGGGGGAGCAGGTGTCGCAGTGCGTGTGTCCTCAGTTTCTGTCTGTGATCCTGTAGGGGTGATAAATGGGGATTTTCATCGTTTATGGTTCAACATGCCTTATGCTGAATGCTTACGTCATGCCACTCTATGCATTGGGGCCTCATTATTGTGGATTGCAGTAAAGGGGATGTCGGGTGGGTCATGCATGAATGGGTCTGTGTTGCACGTGTATGTGGTGATGCATGCATGTATGTTTGTGGCTGGATCCATGGCCTTCATACGGACACATATTTGGGGGGCACCTCACACTTCACTGTGCATTTTTTGATATATACACTCACCTCCATCGGATGAAGTGGCCACACCATGCTCCATTTCTCCAACACCCTCTATGGATTCCACTCCAATTGTTGATGCGCAGATCTCCTCCCACTCACAGAGTTTCAGAGGTGATTCGCTGCCTCCTCCTGTGCCCATTCCCAGGTTGCAGTTGACTGTCAGTATGTTCCTGACACGGAGCCGGAGGTGGTCCCACCTCTTACGACAGTCCTTGACTGTGCGGGTGGTGGTCCCCACCGCACTGACTTTGTTGGCAACCTCTGCCCAGATGGCCTTCTTCTTGAGGATGGTCTCCCGCCGCATGTCATTGCTGAAGACCACATTTGCATTTGCCGTTAGGGTCTCAGTCAGCATCATCAGCTCCTCATTGCTGAATTTCACCTTACGTTGGCGCTCAGCAGTTTTTTTTCCGCCTTAGGCATCTTTGGGCTGTCCTGGATGGATTTGTGTCCGAGTTTTCTGGAAAGGGGTCCTGGATGCGGAGGATGGCAATGGATTGTGTTTTTAAAGATGGCCGCCGTGCTCTTTCCCGTTCCTGTGCGATGCCGCTATTTCCGGTTCCGCTTTTTTACAGTGACCGCTAATAGCGGTGACCGCAATTTGCATGCAGCGTGAAGGTGCTATTAGCACTTTAGTCGAAGCCGGTAATGGACTTTTGGGGACTTTTACGGCATGGCGGTAGGGAGATTACCGGCATGGCGCTATGCTCGTGTCCGCGTACTCGTAATGGTCCGCAATTAGCGACCTCTTACAAGGGCGGAGACGCAAATAACGCCATGCCGGTAAATGCCTTCATTTACCGCACAACGTGTAATGAGGCCCTTTGTCACCTATCGCCACCCCACGCGAGGTTGCTCCACAGGGTTGGTGTGATCGACAGGATGGGACACATCAAGTTCGTCTGTGGGCTGTCCTATTGAGGGTACATAGATAACCCGTTTCCTGTAAAGGGGTTATTCCCCACCATGGTAACTACTCCCAGTCGTCGAACTGGTACTTTCGCCACTGTGTCCATGTGACCTGGTGTGTCATCATCCTGTATTTGTGCTAGCTGTTGTGTGTTCCCCCTGATATGTGGTGCGTGTAGATACTGTGGTAGTGGTGCTGCCATCTGTGGTACCTGCGTCTGTACCTGTGGCTGTGCTGGTGCGTGCGTGTGGTTGTGCTTGTGGCATTTGCTGATATGTGTCTTGCATCTGCCCTTGTGGCTGTTGATCTTGATCCTCTGCATAATAATCTTATTGGTCCCCCCGGTAATGCTGCTGGCCCTGCCCTCCCCAATTCTGATGCATCCCTCTAAATCGACATGCCCATGAAATGTGTCCTAGCTGTCTGCAAGTCCAGCACTGTGGTGGCTCCCTCCCTTCGCCTGGAAAACCCCCCAAAAAAGTCTCTTGTGTTTTGCTGCATCGGTTGTCCTTATCCCTGAAATCCTCCTGAAAATACCCCCTGGTTGTGATGCATCTGTGGCCCTAAGCCACGCAACCTTTGGAATCCTCCCCTTCCTCGGAACCCCTGCGGTGGGCTGTCCCACCCCACGTACCCTCCTCCCATGTGCGGTGCAAACTATTGTGGTTGTTGATACTGCTGCTGTATTTGTGGGGTAGGGCTGGTTACAACCGCCCCTTCCATCGCATAATTCGATAGCTTCAGCTGAACTAGTTTGGCCTCATCTGCCTTCTTCTCTTTCTCCTTTTGCTTAACCTTCTCCTGCCACAATCTACAATGTTGCACTATTGTGAGCTATATTTCTGGCCATCCCATCGCTTCCATTCCCACCAATTTCTTCAAACTCCTCTGTACTGGCTCTGGTAGTCCCTATACCAAAATGTGATAAAATATTGCTATCGGTATTGTGTTCGTAGTGCTTGCCATACTGCTGCCCTGCAGTTTGCAAATGGCGCCCCATCATGTGCCATGTTCTGTGTCGTCACCTCTGGGAACCCCGACTGTAAAAGTATATTTTGCATGAATACCACCTTATAGCAAACGATTGGCCTAAGCACATTTGCATTGCACTATAAATTGCATTGAATGAACCTGAAACAGGCTCACTATGCTGCCATTTTGAGTTATCCCCCATTTTGATCACCTCCTGCTTTCGGTCCCATGTTTGGAATTGTGTTGATAACAAAAGCCGTACTAATCAGTAATTTAGATACCGTCTGTTCCAACAGTGCCTTCTCTGTTCAAACAGCAAGATAGAATGATGAATAGCTGAACATGTGCTCTTGCAGAAATCTTTGTTTTCTCTCCTTGAAACTAAACTAACTTTAAGCTCAAGAACAAATGGTAGACAAATATAAGCAAGGAAAATAAAGAATGTTGCCTTTGTGTCTTCAGTTTGGAAAACATGTGAAATGTTTAAAGGAAAACAACAAACTATGTAAAGAAGTTTGAGAATGTATTAGTTATGTGCTAAGGCTATGAATCCTAGGTAAATGTAGCACATGAAGAGGGGCTGGACGATGTGTCCGGGATTGTGGGAAACTTGTATAAATACTTGTGTTTTTGAAATGTCCAGCACTCTCTCATCTCATGGTGTCTACTTGCACACATTTCAGGCTGTTGAGAGCCAGACAGCTGCCTGTTAATAAATGTACATGGTACCTTTGGACTCATGACTGGCGTATTTCTATCATGTGGTATTAAGCCTCGATATTCTATAATCTTTCAGATGGTGCCTGAAAAGGGACCCTCAAGATTGATGTCACATCGCTACATGAAGACGAGCCTACCAGACCGGGATTGGAGACTGATGGGAGCCCCTGCAAAGTGAGACGCGATTCCTCCGCAGTACTGCACGCCCGATCTCTGGACGGTGAGCAGCGTTTAGTAGGGCATCACAATGAGGGTCCCCGTATCGAGGCCTGTTTGTCGAAAACACCAGCCACAACGATTTGATGTCCGATCGGACCCTTTGATTGATTGAAATCAGGTGAGTCGTACCCCGATTCCTAAAAATCCTGATATTTGTTGCAAGTGTCTCTGCAAAAACAAACGTAGCCAGGTAAGATCGTGATTTAACTATGCCTGGGAAATTGTCATCCTGTTTCAGGGTATTATTCTGCAGGGAAAGACAATATTTGAAACAAGGCCAACCGGCGCAGCCCGAAGGATCACAGGCTTATTTAATGTAGTTTAAATATGGCTTGGAAGCTATCGTATTTAATGAAATATGGCACAGACAGACCAGACATGTTTCCGAAATTCAGTGGCCAGTTTATTGTAGTTTTGAAATTGCCCACCTAGAACATTTAAAATCTGTATTGTTGAGAAAAAAGGCTAGGCCTGCAACATTTGCTTCAGTTAGAGATTGGAGCAGGGAAGCTATGCAGCAACTCAAAAGTAGAGAAAAGCATGTGTGTAGACATGACGAATGCTGAGAAAGCATTATTGCATGATCAGCAGAAACAGTCAGAATCCATTAGAAGTATGGATAGGGCTTTCCAACTAGATGTGCAAAAGACATACCCCTCTCAGGATTTTCATACATCAGACGAGTTCATTAATAAATGATTGAATGAACGTAGAACTGTTTAAACTGCACCACCTCCTTATGTGTCTCCCCCCATTGTTGTTCCTCTTCTTCCTGTTGTTGTTCCTCCTCCTGCACCGCCACCCATGCCAACAGTTGCCGTCCCCATAATTCCGTCTGCACTGCTAGTGGTATTGCCTCCGCTAACTTTTGTACAAGATTTGTATGAACTGTTTTTTCCAGGTGGTTCTGCTCCACCTGTAGTGGTTGAAGGGGCAGGAGCTGATCCAAGAATAGTGACTCATGGCACAGTGTCTAAAGACAGAAAGAGAGAATTATATACGTGGGCTAAAAAGTACATAGAAGAGGGTGATGAATTGGCTGTTTTAGTTGTGATTTCTGATATTTAGTTGATATATGGAGTAAGTTGACAGACATGAATGTCCCACAGTGGTTGAGGGATTTGAATGTCCTTGCCTCCTCAAGAGACTCTACGGAGAAAGTATATGAGCAAATGGAGAAGGTATTTGAGTTTAAAAGGGAGCTAGATCGGTTACAGAAAGATGAGATGGATGATAATGGATGGCAGGCTTCATATGTGCAGAAGCAATTTCTTCCTCCATTGAAACCAATGAGTGAAGAAATGCGCATTTGCACAAGAGACACTCTTAGATGGATTTCGGATGTTTCAGTTTCTCCCATTGAAGTGCATGACACGTTTAGTCAGTATGCTCCGGCAATGCAAAGGAAAGTGTTACAGGTGATGGTTGAGTATTTACAAGATGAATTTATGAGGAAAAAGGTATGTTGTCCTGCAGATTTGATGGTTATTCATAAAAGAGCATTATCCCCCGATACTGCATTGACTTCTTTGTCACTTGATTTAGCCTTGTTGCTTAATAGACGTTCAGATTTACCTTCTTTACAATTGCCGATGAGGGAGGTTCCTCAAACATTTGTTCCGAAAGTAGTGATTCCTTCTAATGCTGCAACAGGAACACCTCCCACTACTATTGAAGCACATTATGGGCCTCATTACGACCCTGGCGGTATGGGGTTAGCAGCGCCGTAAAAGGTGCCGGCGCCGTCAACCCCATACCACCTCATTACGAGTTCCCCTTGCGGGACACTGTAAGCACGCCTGGGAAAACCAGGCGTGCTTACCGGGTCCCGTGAGGGGAAGAGGGAGCAAACAACGGGCCAACCCGTAATGGCCCGTTGTTTGCTCCATCTCCCATTCCCATTCAGCCCTATGGGGGCTGAATGGGAATGGGGAAGGACCGTGTCCGGGTCCTTGGAGGGCGGAATTACCGGCATTCCGAGGACCCGGACCCGGGTGCGATTTCGGCGGCAGCCGCCAATAGCGGCATGGCTACCACCGAACTCATAATGAGGCCCTATGTCTCACAGTTTGTTCATGCCCCGTTTTCTAGACAGGAAGTGAATCCCATTAGGCAATCAATTCCAGATATTAGGAAGAATGCAACAGGATTTTATAAATTTGATCTGTCTTGCATTCGTCAGTTTTCACGCTGGGTGATATAGATTTGTTGTTTCCCGTGATCCTTCCTGCTGATCTGTGGAAGCAGATTAGAACTGTAGATGATCAGGCAGGAATGGGTAATACATGGGATGCCTTAGTACGAGTACATGGCGAAAGGAATGTCTGTGAGAAACCGCCACAGGTGATACCGATGTTGCCAGATAGAATAGTGAGTAAATTAAAATCTCTGGTTCTTGAAAAAGAATCATATAGGGTAAGCTTATGGCTTACATGCAAGGGAAATCAGAGGGTGCAACTGAGTATTTGAACAGATTTGAGCAAGTATTTTCATATTTTAGTGGTCAAGATTTAAGTACGGAGCCAGGAAAGAGGCTGTTTCCCTTGCATGTAAGCTTATGGCTTACATGCAAGGGAAATCAGAGGGTGCAACTGAGTATTTGAACAGATTTGAGCAAGTATTTTCATATTTTAGTGGTCAAGATTTAAGTACGGAGCCAGGAAAGAGGCTGTTCGTTGATAAGTTTGTGCGTGGATTATTGCCTGAAATCCAATCAGAGATTATGACTTCTGAGAGTGCGTAGCAAGCAAAATCACAATCTGGAGTATTGCATATGGCTCAGTACTATGAAAATAGGGTTAATACAGAGAAAGAGAAGGTGGAAAAGAGGAAAGGAGACCTGAAGACTAGAGTGTTATTGCAGCAAATAGCTAGAGGAGCCAGAGGTTGGGAATACGCAGTTCAGAGGCCAATTTACACCACAGGGTGGTGCACAACTGGGTCCCGTACACATAAACCAGTGTGCATATTGTAGACAGGTGGGTCATGGGCGAGCATAATGCCCGATCCTTCAGCAGAGATCAAATAGCACATATGGCGCCATGAGTAGACCATCTAGAGACCGTCCTGAGATAGGGGGTCCTGGTAGAAATCAGTTCGCACACAACCAACAGACACCATCACAAGATAGTCAGCAACAGAGTGTTAATAGTGGGAATAATTTTGATAATCCTTCGAATGTCCGCTATTCTGAAGATTTCTCCTCTGACAATACACTGTTTCGTTAGGACAGCCCGAAGCAGGGTCTGGAACCGGTACCTATTCCAGTCGATCAGAAAGGGCCCTACGTTGAAATGAGGGTGGGAATAGGGAGCATCTCTTCTTGATAGATACAGGAGCACATGAGTGTTCTATTGATCATTCACGGGTTCCAGATATTCCACTGTCAGGGCAGAGCAACATTTCTGTAGTGTTCTCTAGTACGCCAGTGGTTAGTCCGGTCTCTCGTCGGTACCAATTTCACTGGGACCATTCACTGACTCTTGTCCATTTCTAGTGACGACAAATTGTGGTGAAAATTTGTTGGGATTGAATTTATTAAAGAAATTGAATGCTGTGATTTACTGTTCTCCAGATGGAGTGTACTTAACGATTTCGCCACAACAAACTTCCGTCCCACAATTTTTGTCTATGCCTTTACCAACTGAATTGAATAAGGTTCCGACATGTTTATGGGCAGTTAATGATAATGACGTTGGAAGTTTCCAAATTGAGCCAGTTAAAATTGTGCTGAAAACAGATATTAATTTGCTGCATATTCTGCATTATAAGATTTCGGTTGAAGGTGAACAGGCTTTGAAAAGTATTATTTCTGATTTCGCACACCGAGGTGTAATTGAAGAAATTGCGGCGAGTGTGTGTAATAGTCCAATTTTACCAGTCTAAAAGAAAGGGGATAATGCAATTCCTTTTCGTTTTATTATTGATTTGCGCACAATTAATAAGGTGGTTGCTCCAAAGTTTCCGATTGTACCCGATGTCACCACAATTCTGACTATGATTCCAGCCACGGCTACACATTTTAGTGTCGTGGATTTGAGGAACGCTTTCTTTAGTATCCCTGTGCATGTTGATAGCAGATATTTGTTCGCGTTCACCTTAGGGGGACGCTCATTCACATTTACTTGTGTGCCACAAGGGTACACTGAGAGTCCAAGTATCTATAGTAGAGCGATGAAGGAACAGCTTGATATGCTTGGGTTACCTTCCACTTGCACGTTGTTGCAATATGTTGATGATCTACTTCTAGCTGCTGATTCTAAAGATGCTTGCAAAGTGGGCACCGTGTTGCTGCTTATTCATTTAGCAGAGCATGGGCATAAGGCTTCATTTCAGAAGTTTCAGTATTGTCGACAGGAGGTTGTCTATTTGGGCTATCTCCTGTCGAAGGAGGGAAGAAGACTGACACCTGAACGGATACAAAGCATCTCTGATATGTCTGTTCCAAATACACAGAAGGAGGTCAGAGCTTTAATAGGCATGGCCTCATATTGTAGACAGTGGATCCCAAATTGATTGTTGTTGATAAAAGCTATGTTGGCACTGACAAAGAAGGACATTTATTTGCCTTTACTGTGGAACATGGATTGCCAGAACACTTTTTATTTGCTTAAGGCTGCGTTGTGTTCAGCACCAGTTTTGGGCACACCAAATTATGAAAAAGGCTTTGTTATGTATGCACATGAACGTGAACGTGATGGATGTGCTTTGGCTGTTTTGACACAGGAACATGGGGCAATAATAGGCCATGTGGCTATTTTTCCTCCACGTTAGACCCTGTTGCATGTGCTTTGCCGAGATGTTTGAGAGTTGTAGCTGCTGCTGCTGCATCCGTGAAACAAAGTGAGGGTATGGTTTTAGCTCACTCTTTAACCGTGATGGTACCCCGCACCTTAGACGTTCTATTAAACAGAACACGCAACATCTCACATCAGCTTGACTAACAAGGTACAAGCTAATTCTATTTGCTCCGCATATTCAAATTAAGAGATGTTGTTCATTGAATCTGGCTGAACTATTCCCTTCTCCACAAGAGAAGGATTGCAGTGACAAAATGTCACATGATTGCCTCTTTATTACAGAACAAGAAACAAAGGGCAGAAATGATTTAATCGATACACCTTTAAAGAATCCACAAGGGGAGCTGTTCTGTGATGGCTCCTGTTTTGAACTACCGGATGGTACATCTACGGCTGCTTATGCAATCACCACATTAAGCACTGTTGTGGAGAGTAAACTATTCCGCATAACTCTGCGCAAGCTGCAGAGATCATTGCATTAACTAGAGCTTGTGAAATTTCTGAAGGGCTTAGTGTAAACATACATACAGATAGCATTTGGGGTGGTTCATAATTTTGGCCATATATGGGCTGAGAGAGGATTCTTGACCTCACATGGAACACAAATTCAACATGGCACTTTGATAGTCCGGTTACTATGAGCACTTGCGCTTCCTACACAACTAGCAATAATGCAGTGCACCGCACACCAGAAAGTGACGGACAATGTAGGAAAAGGAAACACTTTTGCTGACATAATAGCCAAACAGACTGCTATTGATTTGCACTCAAAAATGTACATGCTCGATTCAGCAAGATGGGTTCCTGATACTTGTATGATGGATGAAGGGGTTAGCAGTGTAAAAGAAATTCAGGGTGAAGCTACTCCAGAAGAAATTAAACAGTGGGCTGAGGGTCCAACAGGTTTAGACGATGAGGGTTATTGGGTGGTTAATGAGAAGCAAAGATGGATGCTACCCAATGCCTATGTTACTGGTATGGTCACCATGGATCATGGCCCAACACAGATATGTGCTAAAAAGACTTATCAACAATTAGATCCCATCTGGTATCACACTAATATCCAGAAAACTGCTGAATGTTTAGTCTAGAGTTGCATGATTTGTTTACAACATAACATTGGGAAGGGAACACTGCCACAGAAGGTCGGTTTTTGTCCCCCTCCATGCCTTTTGAGGTGATCCATTTTGATTTTATTGAGATGGAACATTGCCAAAACTATAAATCTGTCTTGGTTGTGATCTGTGCATTTAGTAAATGGGTTGAGGCTTTCCCACTGAAAGACGCCACAGCAATGACAATGGCACAGACCATGCTTAAGGAATATTTTGCTAGGTTTGGCTTGCCGAGAGTAGTTTGGTCCGATAATGGCCCACATTGTATCGCTGCTGTCATCCTGCAAGTATTTGTGGGATTACAGATTGATAAGCAGTTCCACTCGGCCAGACATGCTCAGAGTGCCAGCCTTGTGGAACGCCATACCTGAATTCTGAAGAATAAAATTGTTAAAGTCTGTGCACACAGCAATCTGAAATGGCCGGACGCTTTGCCAATAGCTTTATTATAAATGCGGATGACCGCACAGTCAAAGACAGAGCTCTCCCCCTATGAGATTGTCATGGGGAAACCAGCCAATGCATGCAATGCACCGAGGCCCAAACAGTTGAAAGATATTGAGTATCTGCTTTTGCCTGATTATTGTGACCAGTTGACTCAAAACTTGTGTTTGATTCACCAACAGGTACGAGCAGCCCTCCCTGTAAAATATGTGGGTCCAGGTCACCGACTCTGACCCGGTCAGAGGGTCTTGGTGAAAGATTTCACGTGGGGCACCTGCCTTGCACCTTGTTGGAAAGGACCACATCAGATCCTTTTGGCTACGCAAACTGCAGTTACGAGTGACCGGAAAGAAACACTGGATCCACGTGACACATTTGAAGAGGATTCCTTTTCCTCTGCCCTATGACAAAGGGGAGGAGAAGGGAATTGATGATCCTGATGCTTATAATGAGCATGCTTTGAGCCACATCGAGAGTGCCATGAAAATTCTTCCTGAGCCCGTGAGGCCTGGGGAGATTGTTGCTTCTACTTCGAAAGTCCTTCCTGAGCTTGTGGCGCCTGGGGAGATTGCTTCTTCTTCTTCAATTTCTTCTTCACCATCAACCGATCTTGTTTCTGTTTATTCATCTCCTTCAGGAAACAACGACACTTTGTTCCCTGATCATTCTGTAGCTGGAGTTGTAAGGTACAATCTGCGACCACGGAACTTGATTTAGATTTAGGGCCTGCTGACTTTACATTAATGTAAATAGAATCGGAAAGTGCAGCTAGGATTCTGTACCCACAAGAAACCAACTTTGAGCCAGTCCCTCATCATTCCTTTGCTTCATACGATAAGAATGATGGCAAGGTGCACACTCTGGTTCCCAGTCAAGTTTTCCTGCTGTAGCAACAAATTGTCTTCTCCTCCAAACATTTTCTTGACTCCATCAATCATCAGGGAGGCTGTGTTTCTTTTCCTTTCCAGGTGTGTCTAGTTACATTTCCTTTTCAGGTGTTTCAGGTTAATTCACATTGATGTCTCTAAGGATTCTGGTACTTGTATTCTCACACTTTTTTCAATTGCAGGTGACTGGGAAACAACTCCCTCCAAAGCACAAATCTTACCCTTGATAGGGGGAGGGGGAAAAACATGTTTATGGCATGTAAGGCATGATGGCCCTGGCGCCAGGAGGGAGTTGTTTCCCAGTCACATGCAATTGAAAAAAGTGCAAGAATACAAGAGACATCAATGTGAATTACCTGTGAATTAACCTGAAACACCTGAAAAGGAAATGTAACTAGACACCCTTGAAAGCTTCTGTGGGAAGGAGAGGAAAGGCAGAGTACCTCTGAGGAGGTGCAGTAGGAAGTTTGACTTTTTAGAGACATCAGAGATGTGGGCAGAGAAGGAAAGTGTGAAGTCAAAGATGACCCAGAGGTTCTTAGCGTCATAGGTGGGGGTAGGAGGAGGGCAAAGGGAGGCCGGCCAGAGAGTGAGGGGAAAGGATGGTGAAGGTGTACCGATGAGGAGGATCTCCGTCTTGCTGGCATTCAGACAAAGATCATAGGCGGCACACCAATCTTGAATGGCAGTTAGGAAATCAGAGAGTGTCATCAGCATAGCACTAAAATTTAAGTAGAAAATGCCAATGCATTGGGCGAGAGTTGCCAGGTATTGGTTGAAAAGCCAGGATGAGAGGTTGGGCCCTGGGGAACACCACAGGTAGAGAGTAAGATAGATGATAGGAAGGACCCAAGTTGGACTTGGGAAGGTCGATCAGAGAGGGAAGAGGTCAGCCAGGCCAGAGCCTGATCAGTGATACCCAGGTTATCACGGAGATGGTTGAGCATGATGGTATGGTTGACCGTGTTGAAGGCAGAAGAGAGACCGAGGAGAATGAGGATAGAGGGAATGTTAGAGTCAAGGTTGGTGAGCAGATCTTCACGGATGTTCAGGAGAGCAGTTTACGTGCTTCTGGCAGCTCTGAAGCCAGACTGGTGGTCATGGAGACAGCCAACAGAATTGGAATGAAGGTTAAGATGAGAGATGGCCAACTTTTCCAGGAGTTTGCCCAGAAAGGGAGTAATGAACATTGGGCGATAGTTAGCTGGACAAGAAGGATCAGCTGTGAGTTTCTTGAGAAAAGGATGCTCAAGGGAGTGCTTCAGAGGGGTTAGGAAGGATCCTGAGGCAAAGGAGTGGTTTCAAAAATCAGCAAGGGCCAGAGCGAGGCTGTCAATGTGGTCCTTGAGGGTTTTAGAGGAATAGGGATGAAACTGTTTTGACGAGGCTTTCATAGATCGGACTTGTCTTGCAACCTCGTCAGGGGAGAAAAGAGGAAAGGATGAGAAGGATGGTGGGGGGTGGCTAAAGGAGGGTCAGCAAGCACAGATGGAAAGGGGAGGGTAGGGTTGGGGGTGGAGAGGCTGGACAGGATTTCCTGGGTTTTTGAGATAAAGTGAGAGGCAAGGGCATTGCAAAGAGCCTGGCAGGAAACATGGGGGTAGAGACTGCAGCAAGGTACGCCAGCTCCTTGCAGATTTTAAAGAGTTTGGCCAAGTTGTTAGATGCCGCAGGGACATGAGCTTGAATGTGGACTCTCTTCTTGGTGAGAACAGAGAGTCGGTATTGCCTTTGTAGCAGGCGACAGGCCAGTTTGTCAGAGGATGAACAAGAAGCCCTCCATTTCCTCTCAGCCGCCCTACACTTACGTTTAAGTTTAGCTAGGTCGGAGTCATACCAGGAATTGCACTTGGCTTTGGTCTTTAAACGGATCGTCATGACAGGGGCAAGAGCATCAAGAGTATCAGAAATTGAAGAGTAGAGCAGAGACAGGGCTGTGTCAGAATGTGAGACAGCCAGAGGTGGAGGGGGGAGAGAAAGTGTTGGCAAAAGCCTCAACTGACACATGCTTCATGGGCCGGAATTCCGAGAAGGTATGTGGCAGTGTTGGGGTAGGGTTGGCTTGGGGGGAAGAGAGGGAGAGATGAGAGGAGAGGAGGGAGTGATCGCTCCAGGAGAGAGGAGTGGTCAGAGGAATGGAGAGGGGTGGTCAGAGGAGATCAAGACATCGAGTGTGTGCCCTGCAGAGTGAGTCGGCCCGGGGGGAGGACGGACAGGGAGAGGGAGTTGCAGAGGTCAGGGAAGAGTACAGAAGAGGAACAAGGAGAGTCTAAATGTATATTGAGGTCACCAAGGAGGAGGAGGTGAGAGGTAGAGGATAGGAGGGAGGAGAAGATGTCTGCCCACTCTGAGAGAAATGAGGTGATTTGACCAGGAGGCCAGTAGATGGTAGCCACAGTAAGAGAATGGGTAGGCAAGAGAGAGAGCCTACAGACAAGGCATTTAAAACAGGAGTAGGTCTGAATGGGAATGATAGAGGCAGGAATCCACTCAGGAAAGATCAGGGCGACCCTTCCCACCGGACTGGGAGGATCTGGGTGGGGAAAGGATTTTTTAGCCATCAGGGAGGAGAATGTCAAAGCGCGTGACAGAACTGGCCGTGAAGCATGTCTCAGTAAGACCAAGGACATCAAGATCTAGTTCTTCAAGGAGGTGGCAGATGTCAGAGGAGTGTTTGACAGCAGAGCAAGAGTTGAGAGTGGCAATATGAAGAAGGTTGCCAGCCTTAAAGACCTTCCAGGTAGGGGTACAGATCAGAGGTATGCCCTGCTGAGGAGAAAGAGCCATAGGAGGGGCAAAGGAGGAGGAGAGAGAGGGCAAGGTAGCCAAAGGGGGAGAGGAGGGGTCCAGCAGGAGATGAGAGGAAATTGATGAGGTGAGGGAAGCACCTATCAAAGAGGAGGAGATTGGCCTGAGGGCCTTAGACCATGACCGTGTCGTTTAGGTAGACATTAATGATGAATTTAGAGGAGTCAAAGGAAGCCATGAGAACTTCCCAGTGAGTGCCACCATTAATGGGAGAGGAGGAGATAGGACAGAGCACAGAGATCATATGAGGAGTCCATAGATCTGGCAAAGGAACGACAAAGAGGATGTCAGTGAGAGACTGTCTGGAGGAAGTACTGGAGTAGGCGTTGGCGATAGGAAGACCAGGGTTAGAGGCCAAGATGTCCTTTTTGAACTTCTTCCTACCAGACTTAGTGAGAAGGGAAGGATAGTCAATGCAAAAAGAAAAAACGCCAAGATCTGACTTATTAGCAAAAAGAAAAAACGGCATGATCTGACTTTTCATCAAAAAGCCAAAATGGCAAGATTTGACTTTCCAATCAGGGATTCAGATGTTAGCAAAGGGTTTTAGGAAGCATGGTGCATCAGGATTACAACATGGGAGTAGCAAGCAGAAAGAACAGTGATAGTCAAAGGTGGTAGGAGTGAGTCCATAAGGAGGGAACTAACACATAGTTCTGGAGGTGGCAAAGTCAAGGCAGTCCAGATTTCTTAGAGGAGTGAGGTGGCAGCGTCATTGTGGTTAAGGAGCGGGGATGACTCCAATTAGCATTCCGGAAGTGGACAGGGAGCAGACAGAGGGCCAGCTAAAGCCTGCCAGTGTCTGGTTGGATGGAAGAAAACACTCAGCAACCAATGGGACTGCTGCACACAGAGAGGTGGTTCAGCATACAGTGCCTTCCTGTCATCTGTTCCATGATAGGAAGAAGTTGTACACACGCAGTTGGTTAAACTGAACCTAAGACACATAGGCCGGGAAATATTACTAATGACTTGGTATTGCAGGACATCGCCATAAAGGAATTAATGGTGATCAATGTTTTTGAAGATAGTGATTCAGGATGCTCTGATGATGATATGTGGTTTTCGGATGATGCTAATGTTTGAGTAATGCTCTTGGCTTAGGCCAAAAGGAGGGTTTGTAAAAGTATATTTAGCATGAATACTGCCTGACAGTAAACGATTGGCCTCAGCACATTGGCATTGCACTATACATTGCATTGAATGAACCTGAAACATGCTGACTACGCCGCCATTTTGAGTTATCCTCCATTTTGATCGTCTCTTGCTTTGTGTCCTATGTTTAGAATTGTGTTTTCGGCTCCAGCAGAGCAAAATTAACTTTGTACTGTTTCCATGATGTCAACGTAGATAAGAATGTTGAAGCTGCTAAAGTGGATTGTTTTTCCTACACTGAGAAACCTTGGAGTTAAACAAAAGCAGTACTAATCAGTAATTCAGTGCCTTCTTCGTTCAAACAGCAAAATAGAATGATGAATAGCTGAACATGTGCTCTTGCAGAAATCTTTGTTTTCTCTCCTTGAAACTAAACTGACTTTAAGCTCAAGAACACATGGTAGACAAATATAAGCGAGTAAAATAAGGAATGTTACCTTTGTGTCTTCAGTTTGGAAAACATGTGAAATGTTTAAAAGAAAACAACGAACTATGTAAAGATGTTTGAGCATGTATTAGTTATATGGAAAGCCTATGAACCCTAGGTAAATGAATTACACGAAGAGGGGCTGGACGATGTGTCCGGGATTGTGGAAAACCTGTTTAAATACTTGTGTTTTTGAAATGTCCAGCACTCTCTCATCTCACGGTGTCTGCTTGCGCACATTGCAGGGTGTTGAGAGCCAGACAGCTGCCTGTTAATAAATGTACATGGTACCTTTGGACTTGTGACTGGTGTATTTCTATTATGTGGTATTAAGCCTTGATATTCTTTAATCTTTCACAACCTCTTCCATACATCATCAGCCGTGTCACCTAGTGTCAAGACTTATAGTCCCTTTATGTCACCCACTGCTAATCCGTGACTAGCTGTCAGCTTCTCCATCATATAAATCAATTTCCTTGTTCCCACGCTCAATAATTGTAGCCTACACTTCACATTCTCTTTGTCGGTGCATTTCCAAGGCACATACTGAGGTCTCGACCCTCCTCTTTCTAATAAAGGCATTTGTGAATATGCCGCCCTTTCTTCCGGTGTCCTTTGGTACAGTCTAATTTGTAGATGCTGCCTGTGTCTTTACCGTTCTTATTGCTCGTTTGTCTTACTCCTTGTGTGCTTGTTCTCTTGCCAATCTGTCCAACTGCAACTTCCTCTGTTCCCTCTCTGCTAACTTGCATTTTTCTTGCTCTGCTATCACTCTCCACCTTTCTGCCTTCTCCAGCTCTCTGTACCTTTTTTCCCTCATCTCCCTTTCCATTCTCTTCTTTTCCTTCAGATCCCTTTCTATACTTTCTTCTTGTTTCCTTTCTAAGTGTTCCCTCTCTTCTTCCCTTCTTTGTTCCTTGTCTTCTTGCTCCAGTTTATTCTCTCTCCTTCTCTCTCTATCCTTGTGCTCTAAACTCACTTCCCTGCCATTCTACCTTCTGTCCTCCTCTTCGATTAGTTCTGCCCAGTATGTCGTGCCACTGTCCCTCTTCAGGCTTTCTATTGACCCTGTTGCCCCTTCTGTCTCTCCAGTTGTCTTCCCTTGAAGTTTTAAGGGTACCTGCGCTGCTGTCCATTAATTCATGCTTATGCCCTCAAACTCCTCCTTCGCAAGCTGCTGCGCCTCACTGATTGCCCCTGCATCACTAGCTGGCTGTCATGCGCCCCTTGGCTTATCCTCTTTAGTGTATGGTGGTGGTTTATATGTTGGTTTTGAATATGCCTCTGCTGCCCTTAGTTCACTCATTGGATACATTCCCTATTCATCATCTGTGTCATCAGATACTACTACTAGGGATGGGTCTCTTGGTCCTTCACCTGCTGCTGGCTTAGCATCTACTGACGCCCTCTCCCTCCTGAAACATGCGCCACAACTTGAATATGGCTATGCGTTTGGTCCATTTCTTCCCCTTTTAAGCACCCTGAATGTGTGTAAATAGTGATTGCAGCACGTCTTTGGAGAAACTCCCACAAGGTGGCCATGGTTGTAATTTACCTTCTGTACTTTTGGACCATTCTGTGCTATATATATACATTTTCTCCTTGTAGGGTGGAAGTGTCTCAGACAAATGATTGATACATTTCAATACCTCTTACCTGACCTCAAGTCAAGGCTTTCAATAATCCTCTGTTCATGGATAAAAGGTCAGAATGCAATGATAATACGTTCCAATTTCTATGAGCCTTTTTTGCTCTACACCTTATCAGGCGTGCTCTGCGCACCGCCCCTCCTTCGCAATCACTGCCTCCTCAGGCACACAACAACAATCATGCGCATGCGCCTTCTGCCCACCGCCACTGGTTCACCTCGTCTGCCAATCTCAAATTCTCAATACTAGCTCCTCACCATTTCAAGCTCTCCGTGTCCTATGTGCAAACCTAGGGGTGAGGTCACCAAGCTGTCAATACACTATAGGTAAATCGAATATCATGTGCACACAATAATAGCCCGTTACTCCTAAACCCCCACAAAACCCCCACAGCTGTCTTCCTGCTGTCCAGGCAGAGAATACCAATATTCTCTTGTGATCGAACTGCACCTGTTGCATTGCCTAACATGAGAAACGCCTTGGTCCAGGAGACTTAACCAGTCAAATCACCTTCCGCAATCTAGGTCAGATCCCTTGCCAACCCTTACAAGGATACCATCATCTATGAACCGAGCTAAAACACCCAACCCACAGGAATACCTTATTTACATAACTTTTGTCTTTCAAGCCTTTAAGTCAATAGTCTAGGTTATTCGCCAGAACCTTTAACCTCGAAGACTGAATGTGCCCTAAACATAGAAAAAGGACTTCTTCGTCCGCTCCAGTCCCTACTCACTACAATAGTGCTAAACGATGCTATGACACTACTAAACAATACTTCAACAATACTCGACAATACTAAACAATACTCTACAATACTCAATACCCTCCCTCACGCCCACAATTGCTGTCGGTCTGGACCAATACTTATCTTCCCTGCTGTGCTGGTGCTGCTCAGCTGCTGGCTCCCCGTCAAGGCACTCGCCTTCCCATCCTGGTTAGCCTGGACGAATCGCTGATCTCGGACAGAATAATTTCCAAACGGCTCCTGGTGATCTTCAAACGGGCATGCGTTTTCCCATCTTTCTCGAAATATGCGAGGGTCCCGCAGCCTCTCAATTTAGGTGGCGAAGGAGTCAACTTGGTGCCGGGCTGGCACAGCCAACCATCCTCTGGCTACCAAATGATTGGCGACAAACTCCCAGGTAGTTCTGAGGGCTACTAGGAGTTTGCGGTCTCTCGGAAGGCCCAACACCTCCCCCAAAAGGAACATAGGCGCAGTCAGACAGCAAATTCAAACTGTGGTTTATTACAGCCAAAACCAACAGGGATCAGTACAAGGATCGAAGTAATCCACAGCCATCTCAACACCTTCTGGCTCGCAGGCCAGTTTTCTATCCTGATTGCGTCATAGTGACATCACAACCTGGGCCCTACTCCAGAAAACCTATTGTCATCTGGGATTGTCCGTCAGGAGCCTAGTAACCTATATAATCCCCTATATGAGTTAGTCTACTGGTCCTCGCATGTCAGGTGGCGGGCCTGGTCCTTCCCCAAATTACTATATGTAAACAATGTTGCAGTGTGAGGGTATTACCATTGGTTCTTGCCCATTGTTACCCACCCCTAGGATACTGAACGGTGGTTGGCTAAAGCTGACGTCCCCAGTCCTGGGATCCGCAATGATTCCCAGTTCTTGGTGTATCTTGTCAAGGTAATAAAAATGACTATGTGTCTCCATTGTAACTTGTGTGTACCACCATAGTCTATGAGAGTGCCCGTTCTCATGTTGCAACACTTGTCTCACATTGTAGCATCTTTGTTGCAAGCCTCTGTCTAGCGGCGTGATCTAGATCCTCTTACCCAGCGATGGTTTTGATTCATCAACTGAGTTGGGCGGGTTACATGTTTGGAGACCATGATTTGGAGCGAATGCAGCTCTGAATAATGAAGAATTACTTGTATGTATTGCAGCTGGTGTTACTATCGTTCAGGGAATAGAATGTCACTTGTATCTGGTGGCCTTGGCAGCGGGTCCTGTCTCACAAGTTTGCTCTTCGTTCAGCCTGAATTCAGCTCAGCTCAGCTCTTGCTGAGAGGCTTGTGGTCTGCTGTAATTTTCCAAAACCATTGTGTGGTTCCTACAGTGTCCATGCTATTCTATATTCTCCATATTTTATTCACATGTGGTTCTGTCAGGTTCCATAGGTGGTCCTGCAGCTCAAGAAGGTTATTTGCACATAAGCTTCTGTAAGCTGTGCTCAAGATCTCTTGCTTCTTGCGGTTTCTGCGTTAGCTAATGACAAAATAATAAAGGAAAAGACAGTATGTATATGTATCTGTCCTCTAACTTATAGAACTGTATGCTTGTGTTATTCGAGTATTTGGGTGTGTGTTTGTGTCCCGATGTGCGGATGGCACACGTGCTCCCTGTCTAATGCTGCTACGTCATGGTGTCTCTAACAACATCAGTAACGTGGCTTCTTGGCACTTTAATCAATACTCTCAATTGAGGTCTCTTTAGTTGTACCCTGAGGCTCTCTGTCCACTCTGGTTAAGGTGTGTACCTCTCCTGGTCAGTAGGGCTGGTTGAGTGGGTACCTGTCATGATGCCTACCCCTGGGGACCCAGACCACGTCCAGCAACCCCGGAAGCAGGCATCAAGTTATCCTAAGCAAGCCCAACAACCCCTGCTAGGGGCTATTTGGGTCCAGTCCTGGCGCTTATGGCGCCAGGCTCATATGGAGAGTCAGTCCTGGCGCCATAGGCACCAGGCTCATAGAATAAAACTTACCTGATGCAGACCATGTTGCAAACTTACCTGATGCAGACCATGCTGCAAGAGCTCCAAGCCAAAAGAGGCTTGGAAGGGACTACTTTACTTAGGGACTATTTTTTACTCGGGCGGGGCTGGGGAGGAATACTTACCTGGGACTACTTTGGAGGCTATTTAAACCACGCCCGGAGAGCAGGACACGCTACACGTTATTCTGCATCCAGCAGCGTAACCCTCACCGTGTCTGCAAGTCTGCATCCAGCCTTCTGCCACGCCCGCCTCGAGTTTGGAGCTCCTAGAAAAAGGGAGAAAGAAGGAGAAAAGGTTAGAACAAGAGCAATACCTTTAATCCTTACCTGAATTCCCGATCCATTGCGCCTTCGAGCTGGAAGAAAGAAGTTATTTTATGCACGTCGCCTCGCCTGCTGCAGCGCCGCGCTGAACTCACCGGCCTTCGCAGCATCTTCACATTCCACCGCATCCTCCTGCATGTTCCCGCCGCACTCCGGCACCTAAGGAGAAGACAAGAACAGCAAGGTGAGCCATGGGAATACACAGAGGAATATTAGTTACCCCCCCATAGACTTACCTGATTTTACCACCGGGGCTACTATTCCTCTTCACGGGTCGGCACAGCTTCCACTGCATCTTCGCCGAACCCCGGCCCCTAAGGGGAAACAAAAGGACAGCAAGGTGAAACAAAGGGACTAACAAGGGGATCCCTCCTCACCAAAATAGACTTACATGATTTTACCACCGGAGGTATTATTCCCCAAGACTTCATACTTTCTCTCAGCGCCTGAATAAGGGAGAAAGCAACAGGTTACATATTGATATTATTTTATCGAACTGTGTTGGAAAATACAAATCCTTACCGGAATACTACCACGAGGAACTCTTCATTAGGGTCAAGCTGCAACCTGCAAGGAATCGGACAAGAGAGAAAGTCAACGCATTTGAACTCTTATGAACTTTATACTTACGGTGTCTTGTCGGGAATCTCGGAGTTAATATTGTTCTGGAACTCACCAATTCCTTCGAGCCAGTGAAGCAACTGGTTATCAACGCACCCCTGCGCTCAATACAGGATGGAGAGCTCATCTTTTCAAATCATCAGGTGAGACTATAAGAGGGGACATCAAAGGTGATCTGTGGGGAGAACAGCAGGGGTGGGGGGATTTACGCTCAACTCCACGGGTGGTTAATTCCCTTTCTCCATTTGCAGAAGAATATTCCTACGGACCAAGCAAACGAAGCTAGATGGGACAGTCCAGTCCGTCATCTCGGCCCTACGCGTCACATTGGTGGAGACCGCAGCTGTCCAGTTCCGATCGACGCCTCTGTGGGAGCCAGGTGAGCATAACAGTACCTCACGACATACTTGTCAATCATTGGAGCACTAGGAATTTGTGCAAAATAATATGGGCGATCACAGTATCTCCTTGTATTTTTCTGGGTCATGTACCTTATAAGAGGGGGAGGAAGGGGTGAATTTGCCCATCTCTCTTCACCAGCTTATGCTGGAAGTTTAACAGGTGGATCGTGATGTTACGTGGGTGCTCGCTTGGAGGAGGCTTGTGGATGGGGGCCCTGTGAAATCTCTCGATGATGTAAGTATGGGGGTTCTCCAGATGTAATTTGTCATGTACAAGACCATAGATAAAGCTCTCCAGGTCACTCCCCTCAGCATTTTCTGGCAGGCTAACCAGACGGAGGTTGTTACGCCTGGATCTGTTCTCCTGATCCTCCATCTTGGCCCTCGTAAACCTCCCTGATAAGCCATCGAGATCCGTATTTACCATTTTGTAGTTATCTTGAAGCATGCTAATCCGTTGTTCATTGTCTGCAATTCTGTTGTTCTGGGCCTTCATCCGTGTGTTAACATCCTGAATCTCCCTCTTGATATCCTGGACTGTAGAGTTGGTCTCCTGCATCCACTGGTCAACAAGCTTAATTTCCGCCAGGATCGCTTGAAATTGCATCTGAATATCCATTTTTATGGGGCGCCTGGCAGATCTACAAAGCAGAGTGTTGATGGAGTTTCTGTCTTCTCTTCTATCAGAATCAGGGACCCCCGGTGTGTTGCATGCCCTTGCATCGGCGGTGCCAGTGGAGTAAAGCTCTAGTTCGTGACTCACCGGATCTGTGGTGCAATGGGCTGGTCCACCCCCACACAGAATGCTCAGCGTATGTGTTGGCTTGCCTTCACTGCACCCCATTAATAGCATGCTGTTAGCATAGTGTAGTGGGGGTGTTGGTGTGCAGCTAATCATATCTCCAAGAATGGGATAGATGTGCCATATAGCTGGCATCAGATATTGCAATATACCAGATTCAAAGGATTATACTGGAGTGATGTTATGAAAGTAAATGGCACATGGCCCCCCTGGGCACCTCCTCCGAGTCCAGAGTAGTTAAGCACACTAATTACAGTCTCAAAGGCCGTAGGCAGTCGCTACCGTGGCAGGGGCCCAGCCCTGTAATGCCATCTGTTGCACCTCTATTTGGTGCAGTGGAAGTCACGGGGCTGCACATCAGGTGTGCATAGTATGGTCACAATCAGGCACCAGGCACATCTGGGCACAGAAGGCAATGGGTTTTCACAAGCGTCTTTATTGGTTGCTAGGAAGCATGTGCAGAGCATTTTGGTGGCTGGTGGGCACATACAGTGGCTCTCGCTCCAGAGTCGTTGCTGTAGTGCCACTGTGCCGAACTCAGTGGATGTTTTGTGGGATGTGCTTGGTACGCAGAGGGTGCTGGAAGAGACATTTTATAATGTGGGTAGCTACTCTTACCCTGCTCCTCGCCACACGGGACAGGCCCCTCTCCTCCACTGCACCTTGGAGACCCTGACAGGGCCCGCACTCAGTCCCACGTCGCACTCTTCTCCACTGTTTATGTGCGTTCTCCCGTGGTCATGGGTCATCTGGTGCTGGACTCATTGGATGGGGCAACACTCGTTTTCCCCACTATGCTGCATGCTTACCCAGTTAAAAGCTCCGAGGCACTGGCTGTGACTTGCAGGCCTCAACCCTGCGTTCGGCCTCCAGCACAAAAATGTGCTCCTGCATTTGCGGATCCTCGGCATGCATGCAGGCGATGGCTGGGTCAGGCAGGCCCCATCCTCGTGTCCCGGACAGCTTCACCGCTGTGCCTCATCATCAAATTGTCCGTCAGCCAGTTTGACTACTCTTCGCCTCATCGGATGGGCTGTTGGTGTTACAGTTCATTCAATTGGTTTATTTTTCATTCGGCTCCTTGGAGTCATGGTAACTACTATCCACCTCCAGGCATGCTGCACGGCTCACTGAGCAGCATCGAAAGGCTGATCCAGTCATCCCCCACCATGCTGCAGGTCAGCTCCACCCACCTTGCTTCCCAGGCATTGTGGGCCAGTGCAAGTTGCCCCCAGCAGCAAGCCATATGCCACGGGTGGATGCTCTCACCTCTGGCACCTTCAGCCCCAAAACGCGGGAAGCCGCCTGTCCTCCGAGCTCAGAGTAACGACTCCAGTAGCATCAGCTTGGTGATCTGGGGCAAGCAGGCCAATTTTTTACAGGTGTTGCCCCACCCGCTTAGGCACACCCTGATGCTGTTCCTGGTAAAAAACGATACAGCTAGATGGGAATTATTCAAAGATTATCGCTGGTTACATTCAGAGCTCATTCACCCTGTGGCCATCTTGCTCAGTCTCTCGAGCGCCCGCACCCCCATGGTCCAATTTTAAAAATAGTGACCCTCTGTACACTTGCTCTCAACAAGCATGCCCTTTTGTCTGTCACTATCCCCCCAGCATGTGTAAAACACCCTCATTTGACACTTCCTTGGTAGATGCTGAGAATTTCAACAACAACTTATGCAAGCTTGTGCTAGACAGCTATGTTTTCTGCCTGTACTGGAGGGGTTCACTTAAGGTATTTATCCTGCATACGAGGTGCTAAAAGCTCTGAGACTGTAGACGGACCATACTTGTCTTGAATATGAGACACCAGCAAAGAGTCCACACCTGAAAGATGGCAATCACACTAGAGGTTGCTGCATTTACCCATGCAGGGAGGCTCTCCATCCCCGCTGAATTGAATCGCGGGATTCTGTCATGTCTCCCCAAGGGGCAGCCTTTCCCTTTGAAGTTAGCGATGAGAGCCCGCTACGCAATATCCTTCCTAGGGGTAGAGGCAAGCAGGACCTCACTGGGCGAGACTCTCCATCTGGGGACAAGGACTCCAGTTCTTGTGAGGAACTTGCTGGGCTACATATAACTAACACACCTTTAAGGATATCTCCTGAAGAAAGACATGAATTACAAACCAGAATTTGTTAGTGTAGTCCAAATACTTTAATAGTACCTGTGAAGGAAAACCTGTGTTATACTGTGTTATACTGTGTTATACTGAGACTAAGAAAACCATGCAAATAATACAGAATACAAGTCAAACAGAAAGGAAAGACTTTGATTCTCCGCTGGGGAAGTCTTCACTCAGAACAAAGAAAGAGAAACAGAGAAAGCCCCAGGCGGTAGGTGGCTATTGTAAGGGTGCAGAAGTATGAGTCTGACACAGTGGTGGCATGCTGGTTGACAAATAGTATTCTTATAAAAGTAAAGGATGTCTTGTGAAATAAAATGTCCACTATCCTGTGTCCAAACCGATTTCCGTCCCTTACACTAAACTAACTAAGGAAAACTGGGAGCCTTCTTGATCCAGAGGGAGGCTTCTCTCATTCTGGATACAGCCCCTGTAAAGTTCAGTTTGTGGTGTGAAAACAAAATGAGTGACTCTTTAAGTATAGTTAAGTATAGTTCCTCAGTATCAAACGGAGGAGTATCTTCCCCTTGTTCTTGTCTTCAATTCAAAACTGTAGCACCAAGTCTTGTACACTATCCTGCCAGACTTGACTATCGAATTCAGAATTCCAGCAAATATCTCTTCCTTTAGAAGTGGCTCCTTAACCCCTTGTTTCAACGTTTTGTACTCTTTCACATGCATCACAGATCTCTATGGGCTTTCTCGGGTTCTCCCCGACTCTTCCTTTCTCTTCTGTGTGGTTCCCAGACCCCTTTATATTCTCTCGGGCTCTCCCCGACTTGCTCTGGGCCTCAGGCCCTTCAAAATGTCTCTTTCTCTTCTATGGTTCCCTGACCTGACCCATGTGCCTTGCTCTTGTGGGCCTTGCCCAACCTCATATGAATCCCAGACCGTGGCATGTTCCTCTCACAGGTTCTCTACCCTTACTTTACTGTCATTCGATGTCCAACTAAACAGCCCTGGTTTACTCTCCTGCCAGGAACTGTTCCATATAGGATATTCTATAAAGTTCCTTTCTGTTTTTCATTGCCCTCGTATTTCTTTGAGGTCTTCGACCCATTTATTTTGGGTTTGTCTCTGTGGTTCACCTGGGTCCAAGACCACTTTGTAGTGGCCCTTGAGGACATTTGGTTTGCTCTCTTGAAAAGTGTCCACAGATGCGGCATATGACTATGCCCTTATATTTCCCTTAGGGTCCTTGGCCCATGTATTATCAGCTTTAGTTTGTATTGGTTGCCTGACCCTCCTTGGGTTCACCTTGTTTGATTCCCAGCACCTCTCATGCACCCAGGCAGCACCTGTACTTTGTTTTGGGGTTCCCGCTGCATGGCGTCCTGCTCGGGCTTCTTCAAC
Source organism: Ambystoma mexicanum (assembly GCF_040938575.1). Taxonomy (NCBI): domain Eukaryota; kingdom Metazoa; phylum Chordata; class Amphibia; order Caudata; family Ambystomatidae; genus Ambystoma; species Ambystoma mexicanum. Next base: position 248,576,702 of record NC_090922.1, read on the forward strand.
TTTCTGGACAACCTCCAGATCTTCTTCTTGCAGCTGCTGCTGTCTTCCACGTCTCTGCTTCGCCTCCTGTGAGGCGGGCTGCACGACTTCCCTCCAGAAGTTGTCCCAAGTCTTCTATACACTTTCTGCTTTCTCGTGGTCTGCCGGAGATTGGCAGCACCTATAGAGATGGCGGCTCCACTCCAGCATCATCTCGGTCTGCAGCTTCTTCTCTGTCTGCAGCACTCAAACTTCGCTCTCGGTTACTCCAGGCAGGCTCTCCAAATGGCTTAGCCCTTCTTTTAATCTGTAGTCCTGGTAAACAATAGACAGTCTCCTGAAACTAGAATGCATATTCTGGTTCCTATAAGTATTCCTCATTGCTCCACCGCTCCGCCTCATCACAGTACTGAACTGATGATCATTATAGAGTTCAGTATCACTCGTCTTCATCCCAGTAGTCTTTCGGGACTTGATTTCCTCATCTCTACATGGATAAATAGAGGTGTGGGGTACCATACGGTACTGAGTGGGGTGAAAGGAAGGAGGGGGACAGAAAATAAGGTGGGAATACTGCGTTCTCCGAAGGTGATTGGCACTGGTCCTATGAAGGGCTTCCCTCCCCATGAGATCCACCCGCTGGGTACCACCCGCAGGGGGACTAACGGGTAGTAACCTCACCTCCCTGGCCTCATGGAAAGGGCCTTCCTCCATGGAAGCAGTGACAATACCATGGGATTCGTCATACTGTCTACTCTGGCGAAGAGTGTCACTGACCCCTGGCTCCAATTTCAAGATGTCCACGTGGCCACGGGTGATTGAACACCAACACACACTCCCCTGGCAACCATTCCATCATCTTTTAGGGGTCTCCAGGGCAGAGAAAGGGGATAGAGACCCCTGCTCCTAGAGCGACTGTCAACTGGGATGGCCGGTCCTCAGTGTACCTGGACCACGTAGCATTGCCATGTGGGGAAGCCCATAAAGGGTGGCAAAGAGTGTCAGGGTTCTGCAGTGATGTTGGTTACCCACATGTACAAGTTAGAGAGCCAAACCAAAGCCTGTCGTACTATGGAGGTGGTTGCCGGCGTGCACCAGTTGAAGTGTGATCCCATTGCACTGTGCATCCCACCAGCATCTCTCGTCTCCTCTGTTGTGGAGATGTTAATGAGCATGCGTAATAAGACTTGAGACATGGTGCACTATGCCTGGGCAGTGTGATGGCAGAGGGTACTGTAGTGGAGATCCATAGCGGTCCTGACATGCTAATCATTTGTCCGTCATGGCTATAGGGTCAGATGAGCAATCAGACATCTAGTGTCTGGTTCCCACTGATGTTTCACTCAGGATAGATGGCACTCAGATACTCCAGTTTAATCTGCTGAGGGAAATTATTAGAGGTCTTGGAGGCCAAACAACTTGAACCCATTAACATACACAATATGGCTGAGGAGGCAATGGGGCAAAGCTGCCATCTGTGTGATTATGACTGAAGGTCTCAAAGTCAGTGTCCTCCCCAAAACTATGATGGTAACCCATTACTGTGGTGCCTCGGTTGGCCTGAGATAGCCAACCTGTGTGCCGGTTCATAGAACTGGTTGCACCAGGACTTGTTTGTGGACTCAAGTGGTCAACCTCTCTCACCCGTCGGGCAACTCTGTCTGTGGGGAATGTGGTGCATGAGAATTTGTAGACAACCTGATTCTGGGTCAGGTGTTCGTGAGTGGCAGAGCAGCTACCTCACTGTAATCTGTTAGTTGTTATACTCTGGTGCACAGTTTTATCATTGGCACTGTCACAGTGCTGCTACCACAAGGGTCTCTATTCTTACTCCTCCTGCTTCACCACAGTGTGTACAGGAAACTCCCATGCACCCTGGGTGTATCTGCAGGGATGTGGAATGAGCTTTGAGCTCTGTTCCCCCTTTCTGGTAAGCCTAGCAGACCAGATGGGCTTGGCCCAGCCAGCGGCAGAGTGGCAGTATCGAATTCATGGGAGTCAGGGAAGAGAAGGTCGGTCTTGGCTGCGAATGGCAGCTTCAGGCCCGTACCCTGGATGGTGGTCTTAAGGCAGTCACAGCATCTTGGCTGCACATCAATGTGGTAATGGGTGACTGTCCCAGGCTATCTGGTTCTTCGACTGGGCCAAACTTGCCATATGGCCACAGCCTCAGACCAAATAGCCTGAGTCGCACCCGGCACAGCTGTCTCCTGCATTTGTCTGAACCCAGGCTCCATGATAGCAGGTGTGAATTGTCACCCCGTGGGATAGATGTGTGTCATGGGAGCTGGACAGGCTCCTCCATGCTGGGATGTGTCCCCAGAGCAGGTGGGGAGCAACAGGCCAGGCCACAGAGGGAGAGGCTAAGCTAAGCAAGCCCAGCAGTGGGAGACCCAGGTGGGTGCCACAGTCCAGTACGTGTCCCAGTGAAGTGCTACTGGGGCAGGACCAGGTGGTCAGGGGCAGCAGCAGGGCTCACATAATCTCCTTGTCGGCATACATAGACATGCAGTGTGGGGAATCAACAGAAACAGTACTGGTTGAAGAGGTCCTTCATGGGACAGGGTGACTTGACAGCTATGGTCTACCCAGTGCCACTCCAGCTGTCCTGGGCTCTGCCCTCAACAACTTGGAGATTGTCCCTCCTGAGAGAGCTAGGGCTCCCGCCAGTTTCTCTGGGATTATTTGTGTTACCGCACTGTACAGCACAAGGGCCTCCATCTCTGCCACTCCTGGTTTGGGGATCCCAACCCAACTCCCTTTTAATCGGCTGAGGTCGATGGAGGCCATCGCCCGTCCCTTCCAAATGGCTCTTGTCTATCTCTTGGGACGGACTCACCCATGTTCAATTGCTGTTCACATAGAACCCTCCTCCACTTCGGCCTTTAAAGTTCTCTTTTGAAATGTTACCACCAAGAGCTACACTTGTGGCAGCTCCACCCAGATCTTTGCCCCAGGCGTCAATGCGTACCACAGCGGCCCTCCTACTCCTCAGGGCCTTGCCCCGTGGCTCTCAGCACCAACAATGAGCAATGATGATGGCTTAGTATGGGCCCAATGCTCCAGCTCCATCCATTTCAAGGCCAGTAGATGAAGCAGGTGAGTTGTTTAACACTCCTTAGCAGATTCCATCTTCCATACCCACCGTACTGCTGTCTGTATCAACCAACACCTTTTCTGGGGTCTGAAGAGCATTGGCATTGGTCGCCTTAACCCAGCGTTAGGTTCATCCCTCAGGGCCAGTTCTGCTTCCCAAAAGTGGCCATTGTGCACTCACATTCAACGCCTGGAGCCACACCAGTGAGCTGGACTTCTTGCCCATTTTAAGTTTGAGACTAGGTTGAGATACTATCGCCTACAAGACCTCTGATAATTTGCTTTACCAGGTGAAAGTTGGGTTTACGAGTGCTAGCTCTCCCAAGGGTAACTTCGGAGGGAACCAGCTACTAGATAGTTCGATTCATTTTTTTCCCTATATCCAGGAAGGATGACCGATTTGCACGTCAAGAACGCTACGGACCTCCACCAGTGTTTCTCTGGGTTTGCCCTGCCCAGGTATTGTTCACCATCTTTCAGATCCTATCACACACGCTCATGCTCGACTTCCCCGAGAGGGGTAGATGGCCGGTGGTGCACCCGCTACAACGGGATCCCAACTCAGCCAGTGTGCACCGTCCCTCAACCTCATTACACACCAAGGTTTGGTACTGGCATCTGACTCACACACATGTTTGACTCCTTGGTCGATGTTTGAAATAGGCCTTGGTTGGTAACTGATATCACTGCAGACCTTTGGCATCCTTTGTGGCCCTTCCTGCCCAGCAGCATAAAATGGTTGTAGCATCAAGGGCAGTTCACTCCAGTCAACAATCGCACTTGGATCTCAGGGTCCCATCCCCCAACACTGACCAGGTGACCCCCCGAGAGGGGCCAGGCTGCTTGGTCGAGGAGGGCATGGCAGCGATCAATCTCCCTCAGCCCTGTGAACATGGCAAGACTGCTGCCACTCTCCACCGGATCACAGAGCCTTCCCAGCTGACCCAGAGCCAGTCGCAGTGCACCACCATGGAAGAAATGCAACCTGAAGGGGTCGATTGGGCCCAGGCGGCAGCCCCACAAGGGGATCTGCCATTTTGGGAGATAAACCTGCCCGCTGTGTTGAATCCTCTGAGTGAACTGCATGGACCCCACCCATTTACCTCTCAACAGTTTTATTATGGTAGTTGTTGGCTATCAGTCTCATGTCCGTATCTGGCTTTACGTGAAGTTTACCACCCACTTTGGCCTGCATTCCCAAGCAACCTAACTCTGAGATGACCCGATACCAGCATGCCCGCGGTGGCGACACCGGCCTGACCCTACTGCCGGACGTGGATTCTGCACTGGGTTCTTCCCTCTTCACTTGCCTTTTATGAGGGAATACTGGTTTGTCTCTTTTTCTCCGCTTAGCACTATGCTTCAATTCATCAGGTCGACATGCCTAACCCGAGGTCATGGTCGGGGAGCCAAAGTTCAGGAAGCCGGCTTCAGGACCTGGGCTGTTTGAGGGGGTTTGCGCCAGGCTTGCGCCTCTGGCACAGCATGTGTGTGCTGTTCCGATCTGCCCCAAAGAACGCCTAGGAGGGGTTGGCCATAGGATGCAGTCACAAGGCCTGCACTTCAGGGCTGTCCCACGCAGGCAAACATAGGGCACCACAGACGGCACTGTGGCACACTGGGCGCCTGGCCCTCCCAACCCTACGGGATGGGGAAACAAAGGCCAGGATGCTCTAGCAACAAGCCTCTGCAGCGGGTCCAGGGATCCTGCAACTGTGCGGATCGGGGTCTGACCTTACGGGGGCAAAGGAAACGGGGTCCCTGTAACAGCCCCAACCATGCACCCGGGGAGTGTTCCTGGGCTATTGACATTCAAGTAACCCTCAGACAGGTAGAGCCATAGGAGGAATCCATGGCCACAAGGTGTGCTTGAAGTGTCAACCAATGTGTCTTGCCATTCACACTGATTCTCGCAGCTAGCTGCCATCTTCATCAACAAGCGAGCTGAGTGGTACACACCCAGGCGTCACAGGCAACTTTTTTGTCCAGACATCGGCCCAAAGATGCAAGTGCAGGAGGGCAGGTGGAGACAGCACCGCCTGTCCCACCCACCTGTGCAGCGAGACCGCCAAGCGCCCCATTTAGCTTCCCCTCTTGGGAGTCAGCCAAGACCATTGTGGTTTTGTGGTTTTCAAAGGAAAATGTTCCAGATGCTCAGCCTGGGAAGCCCACCCACCATCTTCTGCAGAAGCACAACAGGGGCTTCCCAACGTAACGGGGCAGGCAACTCCACCGCTGGCCCACCGCTCATCCAGTAGTAGAAGTAGAGTAGGAGTAGGAGTAGTAGGAGACAAGGTAGCAGTAGTAGGTGGTGGGAGTAGCGAGTGAAGCACATTAGCAGTAGAAGGTTGAGCAGGGCACAATATCCCTGGAAGTCCCTGAGGGTTGAATAGAGGTTAGTAGAGGGTGGGCAAGGCACCATCTCCCTGGGTGTCTGAAACAGTGAGAGTGGTGTACAGGGCACAATATCCCGGAGTAACTTGGAAAGAAGTAGAAAGAGGTAGTGTTATTAGGGAAACAGGAACTGTAGTAGAGCGGGATGAGCGACAGTTAGTGGGTGAGTGGGAGGGGCTATTGGCATTAAAGAAGGCAGAAATTATAATGAGGGGAAAGGAAGGAAAAGGATAGTTGGAAGTAGTAGCATTAAAGAAAAGAGTGGGAAAGGAAGTAAGATCGGAGAGTGGTGGTGGAAAGGTGGAGTGAGAGATCGGAGGGGACAGTAACGTGGTGGTAGGAGAGTAGATTACAAGGTCAGATTTGTGAAAGGTCAGGAGTGAGAGGTTGTGAAAGGAGTGTACGTGACGCAGGGTGAAAGAAGGCACCATTCCCTATTCCGAGAGACTAATCAACGATAGGAGAGGGAACGTTTGCAGCCGTATAGTTCAGCACCTGTGTGTGATCTAAGAAAAAAAATGACTGATCATACCGGATCTAACACATATCTAACCAATGACATCGATTTATGTGAATTTCTTTGGTTGGGTGGGCAAACTAGCTCACTACAGGTTAGCTCCCCTCTAAATAATTGCTTATTACCCCTGTTCTGTAGCAGATCCAACATTGAAACTGGCTGATCATACTGGATCTAATGAAGATGTAACAAAGGACATATGGTTTTGTACTATTATTGATTGAGAGAGGTGACTAGCTGGCTACGGGTTAGACCACCTTCTAAATATTGCTCAGACCTCCTGTTCTGTAGTGGATCTAACGTTAACAATGGTTGATCTTACTTAACGAATATTTGTATTTATTTGTATTTATTTTTGTTTATATAACGCTTTACACCAAAGCGCTGCACATTATAACAACAGGATGCATAAAATAATAACATAACAGTAGAAGCAAATTAATAAATTGAGAATCAGGCCAACAAAACAATAAGTAGAGCGATTAACTGGAGGAGAGAAGGAGAGAAGTGCAGTAGAATTGAGAGGGAGGGGGGAGGGATGAGGGGGAAGGGAAAGGGAGGGGAGAGGGAAGAGATTGGGGAGGGGGAGGATGGGGAAGAGGAAATAAATTAGTTTTTCTCCAAAATGTTGTTGGGGCAGGGGATTAGCATACCCTCCTTTGCAGTCAAATATTTCAGCACCTGTGTGTGATCTAACACAAAATATATCTGATCATAGCGGATCTAACAAAACTCTAACCAATGACATTGATTTGTGTGCATTTTTTGGTTGAGTGGGTCTAGCTAGCTCACTACGGGTTAGCCCACCCTCTAAATAATTGTGTATAACTCCTGTTCTGTAGCAGATCTAACATTGAAACGAATTGATCATACCAGATCTAACGAAGATCTAACACATGGCATAGGTTTTTGTACTCATTTTGATTGAGGTGGTGACTTGCTTACTACGGGTTACCCCCCTCTCTAAATAATTGCTTATAACTCCAGTTCTACAGCAAATCTAACATTGAAAACGGGTGATCATACTGGATCTAACTAAGATCTAACAAATGACATATGTTGTTGTACTATTTTTTGATTGGGGGTTGACTAGCTTACTATGGTTAAGCCCCTCCTCGCAAATCCTGGGAGGATAGCTCAGCGGCAACGTGCTCGCCTTGGAAACAAGACAACACGAAGCAACACAGGTTTGAATCCCCGGGTCCGTGCTTAGAAACCTCTGGGTATTAAGCGTGTTATAAATACGCAACTAAGACATATGTTGGTAACAGCACCTCGATGCCCCTGGGCTGTGAGACTACTTTAAAAATACAAATAAATAAATCTAAATAATTGCTTATAACTCCTGTTCTGTAGCAGATCTAACGTTAAAAATGGTTGGTCTTACCAGATCTAACGAATATGTATTGAAATTAATTACATTTTTCTCAAAATGTTGTTCAAGGGGGAGCCAGCGCCCCTCCTTTGCAGCCAAATATTTCAGCACCTGTGTTTGATCTAACAAAAAACATGCCTCACCATACTGGATTCAAGGTATATATAACCGATGACATTGATTTTTGGCATATTTTTTGTTAGAGGGGTGCTAACTAGCTCATTACAGGTTAGCCCCCCTCTAAATAATTGCTTAAAACTCCTGTTGTGTAGTGAATCTAACAATGAAAGTGGTTGATCATACCGAATCTCACAAAGATCTAACAAATAACATCTCTTTTGCACTTTTTTTGATTGAGAGGGTGTCTAGCTTACTACGAGTTAGCCCCCCACTAAATAATTGCCTGTAACTCCTGTTCTTAAGCAGATGTAATGTTGAAAATGGTTGATCATACTGGATCTAACAATGATCTAACAAATGGCATACAATTTGCTCAATATTTTGAATGGGGGTTGGCTAGGGGTTAGGCCCCTCCCCCCACCAAAGAATTGCTTGTATCTCCTGTTCTGTAGTGGATCTAATGTAGAAAATGGTTGGTCAAACTGGATCTAAAAGAGATCTAATGAAACAGATAATTTTTGTAAAAAGATCATGAAAAGGGGGGGGGTTATCCAGGGTGAGGTCAACAACCAGGATATGGAATGAAGATGGGAGCGAGGAGTCAAAGATAACGCCAAGGCATGCGAGTGGAGTGTGATAGCAAGAGAGCAGTAGAGAAGGTGCTTTATACTGTGCTCCACCTCTATTTGCATGGTCTCCAGTATCTCCAGCAGATCTAAAGAAAGGGGATTGGGCTAGTTTAGTGGAAAGAGAGGGAAAATGCAAGATAGCTTTGCTGTTACGTTGATGCATGCAGATCAGAAATTCCATGACCTCTGCGTGCAGGTCTGTTTCTAGGGGTTCTGTGTTGAGAGCGTGGAGGAATTTGTGTACAGAGCAAAATCCTGTGTGCTTCATGTGCTAAGATGCATTGACCATGTGGTTTTGTTGTTTGATACCATTTGAGAGGGGTCTTCCATCGGCATGTGTAGGTGCCTTAGTTGTGTGCTGGAACATATCATTTGGGTGTGTGAGTGCAGGGAGCCGTCAGTGGATACCTCTATGGACCGGCTGGTGGGGGGCTCAGACTATCTTGAAGCCACATTTAGCAAATCATAACATGGCATAGCAAGACAATAAGCTAAGTGCTAAGGGTTATGGAAGCAGCCATTTTACCTTCGTATATTGGTTGGCAGGTTGAGAGCTGCCTCAGACTTCACTCAAACTTGCTCAAGTGCTGTGCACACTGGACCTGCTTGGACGTTTGGCCAACAGACATCATTTGACAGGCATTTGTCATGCCATTGGGGCAGTGGCCAGCATCCCTGAACATTTCTCCAAGACATCTAGCCCAATGACTCCAATAAGCTTCCAACCCCTCCCAGATAGTGCACCCAATCACAGGCCAAAAATTAGCCCCATTCTACCTGCCCCACTTCTCCTCACCAGGAGTTGAGGCAGCTCCATAATGTCAGTTTCAGTTTCAGAATGATGCTGAAACCCTGCAGCAGTTGACACCAAAGTTTTCTGAGTTAACAACCTCTTATTTGGCCACCAAGCAAGGTCAGGCACACTGAGCAATCACAACAGTGGGGTCAAGTAATGCTATCACACGGGGACTGTAAGCTCCCCTTCAACCACCTACTATGATGTGGACCAGAAACAAGGAAGGTCGTTACGCCTCTGTTGGCACGTAGTATGCTTTAGCCGGTCATGGGAATGACGTCAGGGATCACCCATCCTTCTAGAACCAGAAATAGGGGACCCCTAACATGATGGCCATAGAGAAGGTCAGAGGGACTAGCCCTTACCGGCAGGAGAACAGAAGGTATGGCAGGAGAACACCCCACTTTCTTTTCAGGTGCTCTTTCAAGCCACCTATCATGGCCTTCAGGGTTTTGTTGAACATCTCCACAAGCCCATGGTCTGGGGATGGAGGAAAGCTTCTGAGTAACTGTAAGTAACTCTGCACACCTCCTACATCGTATTTATATATGCAGATATGGAGTTAGAACCCCTATCAGAAATGACTTCTTTGTGGTACCCCACGTGAGAGAATATACCAACCAGAGCCTTTGCCACAAAAAGAGCATTGATACTCCTCAAGGGTACTACTTCAGGGTACAGGGTGGTGTGGTATACAACGACCAAGATGTGCCAGTTCCATGAGTTGGTCTGGACATCCAAATGACCCACAATGTCATGCTAATCCTCTTGAAAGGCAACCCAACCATTGGTAGTGGAATTAAGAGGGTCTTTGTCAACCAACTGACTTACCAGATGCTTGGAAGGTATAGCAGGAACATAAATAATTCTTGATTGTTACTCCGATATGAGGCCAGTAAAAGTAGGCACACAATAGGTCAGCTGTCTTGGTCACTCCTAAGTGACCTGCCAAAGGAATGTCATGAGCCAAGTCTGGTAGGAACCTTATGTGGCATTGTGGCACCACCATCCTTCAATAGATCCCTGCCTTTCCATTACTATTCTGCCAGTGCACCTTGAACATCCCACGGGTCTCTCCCTGAGACTGTTCCTCTGCCTGCTCTCACAGATCGATACATTAGAGCAGTCTCTCTGTGCATGGTAAAAGGAAGTCTGGCTTGGGCCTCCATTTGAAGGGAACCTCACTCAGTTTTGACAGACCTCTGAGGTCTGAAACTATTGTGTCCTCCATATCAGGTCCCATTTCTACAGCAGTAGGCAACAATGAGATAACTTATCCTAAAACACACCTTTTCAAGTGAATAAGTAATTATTGGATATACCCGTAGCCTTAGAGAGCTGTCTTTCTGTCCTGTTTTATATGTATGTGTCGTGACTGGATGTCGCTGGTGAACTCTCCTGTGACCCCTCCTCACCTCTCTCGTCTGAAGAGTTGGTCTGAAGTTCCCTTCGTCGGTTCTTCCCTTCTTGACATTTAGACACCTTGTCTTTTTTCTCACGTAAGTAAGGACGAGCTCCTCCGGAGGCCACCTTTGCAGGATAAGAACCCCTGACCAAAGGGAACCCCAGAGAGCCCACCTCAGAACAGGGAAAAAGCACTTGGCAAAAAAAACCCTGTGATAGTTGGTCCTTAGCCTGAATTGAAGAAATATCCTTGGAACCAGCAAAACCACAGTACTGGAGTCGGCAGTTCAATGTGGAATGGAGGATTAGGCACTGGAGAACGGAATGCAGAAAAGCACTGTGCGAAAGAAAGAAGACTGAAGAGTAGTCTGGGAAGATTATATAAGGAAAAGATATACCAGAGTGGTTACAGAGGATGCAGGGGCACTAAGGAAACAATAAGAAAACAAATGGAACAAGAGGAGGAAATATTCCGTATGAAATAAGCAATGGTATAGCGGAGGAGCCGGTGAAGGTAAGGCAAAAGGGTGTTCCTGGAGGATGGTACAAGACGAGAAGAGTCCTCGTATGAAACCGAAACCACAGAGAGGAACGAGTGGCGAACATAAACAAAGATAGTACAGGTAAGTAAGCCAGACAGCAAGCATAGGAGGATTCTTCAGCGGGAAATAACACAAGCACTCAGGGGAGAGGAGAAACAGCTAGCAGAGCTGCAGCGTTTACCAGGAAGAACGATAATACGCGACAAGCCGAAGCTGCGTCGCATAGTTATAGCAACCTCTCCAGACGGCGGTCATGTTGAGAGAGGACTAGACCGCATGTAGTCTTCCTCTGGATTCCGTCTCCAGGACGTGTTGTGGGAATGTTGATACAGTGCATCCTCCAAGAATGCCATAAGCGCCAGGACCGACGCATGACAGTATGTCCCTTGTTTCTCTGTTGCGCCCTGATGCCTGCGGGCTCCTGCAAGGTATAAATAAATAAAAAGAATAAGCCAGTTACCAGATCTCTAATCTCTTGCACACTCCAGCAAGAAGAGCCCCATGTGCCCATGGCCACCAGGGCTTCCTCTATAGCCTTTTACAGGGCTCTCATTATAGTGAAAACTTTGACTATTTTAGGAGCAGGAAGGTCATTGCCTACTGGTAAGGAATGTTTCACAGCTACGCAGCACTAGGAGGTTTTCCCCCTCCAACTAAACTCTACCACAGACACAGGGCAGAGGCTAAGGCTATCAAACCATCTTACAAGTCAGTCGGGGCCTGGCAACCAGAGAGCTGAGACACTAGCAGCCAGCTGTGTCACATATTGCAAGAGTTTTGTACCCAATAATGTAGACATGTTCCAAAAAAGATCTGAGTATTGGCTGTGATCAGAGTCTTCTCTGAGGATACAGTACCCTGCCCACTCAGAGTCATTAGGCGATGTTCAGCCACTTCCTGGCCTAATGGGAATCCATCTGCTATGATGTCCACACTGATGATGGCCTTCTCCAAGAGGTCAGCACTGAAAATTGACTGCTTGGGTCTACCAATAGAGGCTATGTCTCTACATAGAAAACACCCTTTGGGTGTTGAGGGTGCTGCTGCCCCAGTGTTAAAGGTGCCCTCACCCTTCTTTTCTGTGGGAGCTAATGAGCCATATGATTGGGATTTTCCATCAGATTTTTTGGGCACTTTCTCGGAAGAATGTCTAGAATCTTTTGTTTGCTTTTTATCTAGAGCTTATTCTTCTGTATTGGGTGTTGTGAAGGCATCATGAAGTACGACACATACAACAGACTTCAAGGTCAAACAAAAAGGTACTTATTAATGTAAATGTCTGGATGGTTGAAGGCCTAACTTGCCCTACGCTAAGGTGGGATTTCCCTACCTGAATAAAACTAAGGAAAGTTTGAGTCAAAGAGTTCAACTTAAAAGTCTGTCGGTGTCCAAAACCTATCCTTGCCCTCACAACTAAAGCTAACAAATGTGAAGGGATGTCGAAGTTAAAAGAAATAGCGATGAACTCAAAGTTCTGACCTTCTTCCAGCTCACAACTTTCATTCATGTCCCTTTCTCCAAGCACAAGAAAGGTCCACTAAAAAGTCGCAAAGTTTACCTTTCACCATTTCAAGTCAATATATTTCTGAACCAATCCTTGGGGTTCCCTTCCCCAAGTTTCAATCAACACAATCCAAAACAATGGGGTCTTGGGACTTCGGCCCCAAGAGAACATGTGCAGTTCCTTAGGTCGCAGGACTCCCTTCCCCAAGACTCCAATGTATTTACGCACACTTGCCTCAGTCTTTTCAGAGGTTTTGAACAAAACAGCTGGTCAACTTGACCCTTTTTCTGGCTTGCCTCGACAGCTCATTTGCAATGGTTTCGTTGGGCTTGTTTTCACAGTGCCCTTAGCTTCCACCATTCAGGGCTTTCTGGTCTAGGAGCAGTTGTCAGAACACACAGTCCACCCATCACAGGTCGCGCAACCAGGACCCCTGGGCTCCTCAGCCCAACCAACCAGGTTACTTGGCACTTGTTCCTGTGCTCACAGATATTATAGGGGACACCAGGATTGGATACACCTCGGTCGGTCCTGGTTACATTTATTATAAAGCAGTTACATGGAGACCGGGTGTGTTAAATCTTATATACAAAGGACCATACCATCCATTACTACAAATAGTATTTTAATTAATAAGAGTAAACGTTATTAAATTCTGTCTCTTAAAACTACAGGTTGTTTATAAAATTAACCTGTTAGAAAAACTATATAAGAACCATATTTGATAAACAGAAAAAGTGTCAACATAGAATAAACAAATTATCCACAAAAAATAGAATCACAGTGCATATACAGATACATTAAAAAAAACATTACAAGTGATATAGATCTAAGAGTTTATCAATTATTGACTCGTGGTTAAAAATGAGTAGCCTAACAGGTTTACTTTAGGCCAATGTTATCCCAACATTTTTCTTTCCTTTGTTTTCGTTCTCAATAGTTGTAGGAAATGCTTCAGGGAAATGTTCAATGGCAGTTATTCTGTTTATATGATGGGAGTGCTTGAATAAATAATGTCAATACCTCCTTTTCAGATTTTATGGTGACCTATTGGTCTATTTAGTAGTCGCAATAGGTAGGGAAGAATATACATTTCTTTGCGTTTTCTTTTTTTCGTTGATTTCGCTCGAGTTGTTCATTTAAATTAATTCATCATTTCTTGTAATGGTCTTCTGAATGCTTGTCAGTAGTGGGTACTCTTGGACTAAGGAGTGTAGGCACCAGCTTTTTGCAATATGCCCAAAAATGTTTGCGTGTACGGCTATCTGCCGTTTAATGGTGTAATTCCCTTTTTTTCTTTTTGTTCTAAGTTTCCAACTTAGTACATAGCTGTTAAGCCTGTTTCTCTGAATGGTTGGAAGTGCAGTGTTCCGGGCTGGTGTTGTCGTTTCCTACAATTGAACCTAACGCTGCAGGACCGTGTTTGTTGCCTGTGCACCAAGAATCACCACTTGATTACTTTTATTAGGTTCTTACCTCAGGGTATATTCTTGTGCTCCTCTGGCTTCTCTTTGGTCGCCTCATGGTTCTGCAACCATGTATCACACACCCCTTGCCAAACTGTAGTCTTGCCACACTGTGTTTACTCATCAAAGTTCACTGTTTGCATTCCCTGAGCCTTTAATGTATTTGACTTCAAGGGTTAGGATAATTCGCTGCGCCAGATTTATTTAAAGCTCCATTTCAGTTCAAAGGGTAATGCGCTTTTGTGTTGCTTAATTAAGTTCAGTATTTAATGTACACTTGTCCCCTTTAATGTTAAATTCTCATTTAGTTCGGTATTCAATATGCGCTGGTTTTTAATGCTGAATCTCCATTTAATTTGATATTTACTATGCACTGGTTTTATTTCACCGTGAAGCTTCTACTTTGATGTTTAATATGCATTGGTTCTATTTCAATGTTGGATTTCCATTTAGTTCAGAATAGAATATGTGCTTAATTGCTTACTCTCTGTGGGGTTTTGACGCGGGTCCCCTAACCGCGTAATAAGGCAAACGGGAGCCGGGGAGTCGTGCGACCTTCTTTTATTTCAATCTAACATGAACTGCCCTTTTCTGTCCCGCCCCCTCCCTAGCCCAACGTCACTTCCCTATACGGGAACAGAGACCGCAACGGCGGTCTGCCCACACAACGATGTGGGCGGGCTGCATAGCCCTGCTTAACAATCCGACATCTCCCCCCTTTTTAAACAACCACATGTCTCTTTGTAACTTACTCCATTTCTTCTATGAGTCTCTGGGGCTTGAAGCGACTTCTCTGAGGGCGACCTCTGCTGCCCGGTGTGTGCTCATCCTGACTCGGGGGTGGTGACCTGTCCTCACCTTCTGAGGACTCACTCTCCTCCACGTAATACCTGTCAAGGGCGATGTCATCTTCGCTGTCAGCTTCTTGATGTAAGGTATTATCCGTGTAGCGCCTCTTGGGTTTGAAATACGATATGTTTCTTGTAACGGAGGACTGGTCGGTCCTCTGGGCCGTGATCATTGTACCTTTCTTTTGCGTGACCGTCAGCGGTTCCGGTGCAAACGTGGCGTCCTCCTTGCGCTGTTTTGGTTGCCGTAGCCACACTTGGTCTCCCAATTCCACATTCGACTCCTGTGCTTTTCTTTTGTGATCCGCCATGTCCTTCATTTTGGCTTTGGCGGTGTCATCCTTGTTTCTGGCTTCTGTTTCCAGGGGCGTGGCTTCGGCTGCGCGGGCATCCTCTGGCAGTCGTGTCTGTACTGGCCTGCGGAACATCAGGTCAGCGGGGCAGACGCCCGTTGTACTGTGGGGGGTGTGGCGATAGTCCCTGAGAAACTGATACAGTGCTTGTTCAAAAGGTTTGTGGAGGATGGTCGCTATTTGCAGAGTTCTCTTGATGTTGGCCATGAACCTCTCAACCATTCCATTGGCCTGAGGCCATCGCGGGGTTATCTTCCTATGGTGGAAGCCCATATACTTCGCGAAGTTTTCGAAGTCTTTGCTCATGAATGGCGCTCCGTTGTCAGATTTGATGATCCTGGGTATTCCATATGTGGACAGCATGCGATCTAGTGCCGGGATGATGCTCGTTGCTGCTGTGCTATCAACGATCTGTGCATCCGGGAATCGTGAGTGTTCATCTATTAGCACTAACACATATGTGCCATTTCTTAGGGGTCCAAAGAAGTCCACCGCCAGTTCTTCCCATACCTTTTTCGGTAGTGGCGACATGTGGAGTGGGTTTGGGTGCGGGGGCGGTGCTACCTGTGCGCACGTTGTGCATTGACCTATGATTTCCTCAACCATTGAGTCCAGTTTGGGGAACCACACTTTTTCCCTCAGTAGTCTCTTGGTGGCCACCACTCCCCGGTGGCTTTCGTGTGCTACTTGGATCGTTCTGGTGCGTAGCGATTTCGGAAGGAGTACTTTGCACCCTTTGAGTATTACTTGATCGTCGACGAAGGAAAGTTCGTCCCGGACATGGTCTATTAGTTTGACGTCTGCTCGGACCTCTTCCGCCTCGTGCTGCGCCTGTTGACGCATGTGCGCCCTTCTGTCTGCTTGTATGCAGTGTCGCACGATGCGTAGAGCCGGATCTTGTTCCGAGTGTGCAATGATGTCTGCCCAACTGACTGGTAGTGGTTGTAGATGATGCACTACGTAATTGAGATATTCGTCAGCGATGGATGGGAGTGGTGTGGCTGGGCCGATCGGGTGACGTGATAGATAGTCCGCGGGATTGTCTTCCTTTCCCGGCCTGTGCTTGATAACGAATTTGTAATCCTGCAGTCTTAGGCCCCATCTGGCTATTCTGGGCGGCATCCGTGCTTTGGGGTCACCATATATTGTGATCAGTGCCTGGTGGTCGGTGACGATGGTGAACTCCTTGCCATATACGAACAGATGAAAATACTCGCATGCCCATACCACCGCTAGGCTCTCCTTTTCCGCTTGTGAGTAGGCTTGTTCTGTCGGGGTTAAGCTCCTACTGGCGTATGCGACCACAAATATGTTTGTCGGTTCCAGCGGGTCAACTTGCGTTAGTATGGCGCCCAGACCCACGGGGCTGGCGTCCACTATCACTTCGGTGTGTCTTTTGGCGTCGTAGTACGCCATGTCCTCGGCTTTGGAGATGGCATCGCGGATCGCCTCGAATGCCTTTTGACAGTCCGTGGACCAGGTGTATGGTTGATCCTTGCGCGTTAGGAGGCGCAGCGGATTACTGATGGTTGCGTAGTCCTTTAGGTATCTGGAGCAGTAGCTGGCCAGTCCTAAGAAAGATCGAAGTTCCGTCGTGTTCGTTGGGGGAGTAGCTGAGTTGAGTGCCGCCACTTTCTCCGGGTCTGGTCGCATCCCTTTGTCGGAAAATATGTGGCCGAAAAATCGTAGAGAGCCTTTCCCGAACTCGCATTTGGTTTTGTTGAGCGTTAGTCCTGCCTCTTGCAGTGCAGCGCACACTCTGTGGAGAGCAATGTCGTGCTCTTCCTGTGTCTTTCCAAAAACGAGGACGTCGTCAGAGTAGTTCAGGCAGTTGGGCACGTGCCTGATGACTCTGTATTTCCTCCTGGAATATTTCTGCGGCGGAGGATATCCCGAAGCTAAGTCTCTTATATTGAAATAAACCCAGGTGTGTAACAAATGTCGTGATGTAACTGGATTCGGGCTCAATCTCTATCTGATGATAGCCTTTGGTGAGGTCTAGTTTCGAGAAGACCTGGGCCCCGTGGAGCAGGTGTATCATGTCCGTGATTCTGGGCGCCTGGTGTCTTTCCCTTTCGATGGCCACGTTGGCCCTCCTCATGTCGACACACAGGCGTATGGATCCGTCCGGTGATTTCTTGGGGATGGGGACGATGGGGGATACCCATGGAGTGGGTCCTGAGACTGGTTCAATCACGTTGAGTTTAATCAGTTTGTCCAGCTCCTCCTCGACCTGGTGTTGTATGTTTATCGGAATGCCCCTGTAGTGTTGGGCTACGGGCGGTATCTTCGGGTTTATGTGCAACTGTACCTTGCAATGCTTTAGTTTTCCTAGGCCTTTGAATAGGTTGGGGAATGTTTGCTCGATGGCATCCGGTCTGGCAAAGTATTTATGGGCCATTAACTGATATAGGATATGCACTAGACCCATCTCAACGGCAGTCTTGAAACTGAGAATGCACCCGCTATTGGCTTCTGTCTTCAAGATGTGTAGCGTGATTTTTGCGGCGTGCGATTTGTGCACGCACCATGCTGATATGGTTCCTTTGCATGGCAGCGGGGCCGTGGCGCCATAGGGGTATATGTCCACTGTCGCCTTTCGGATTTTTGGGGGGCTGGGGAGCGAGTTGTACGCCTGTTCACTTATGATATTAACCGTTGCCCCCGTGTCTATGAGGAATTCTAACGGTGTGTTGTTTACTTGAAGCTGGAGCGTTGGGCTGTGCTGGGTGGCTGTGGCGTTGTTGAGAGCCCACACATATCCTTTTTTCCGTTGATCATCCTCTGATGATTGGGATTCACTGCCTGATGGGGATCTCATCTCGATGTACCGGACGAACCGTCTTCTTTGCGATCGCCTCGATCCGTCCGGGGGCCTTCTGTCGTCTCTGGTGTATGCGCTCCTTCGTGGTTTTTCTTCTCTCTTGGGTCCTGGCTGGTCTTCCTCACCTCTGCCTGCTGGTGGGCTGTGTCGCGAACTTCTCCTTCTCTCTAGGTGTCTCGTTTTGCTGGGTCCCTGCCCCGGTGGATTTTTGCATACGGCTCTGTAGTGGTCCATTCGGCCACATGCGGCGCACTTCTGTCCCAGTGCAGGGCAGTCTCCCGCCTGCGGATGCTCGAATCCGCATCTGTAGCACGTGGCGTCCGTTCCTTTCCCACTCTGTGGGGGGGCCGTGTATAGTTTATTGATGGACTCAGCGGTCGGTGGCGGGTGTTGAATGTGACCTTGCCTAGACTGTCGAGTTGCGATTCCACTGCTGCTTCCATCCTGGCCAGTGCAAGGATTTCCTCCAGGGACCTTTGTTTCTGGAGCAGCTGTTTCCTGAATGGCTGTGAGATGCAGCCTGCTATAACTTGAGATCTTAACGCCTCATCATTAGAGTACTTGTGGAACTCACAGTACTTTAGCTTGATGCGTAGGCGCATCACGAAATTGTCGAGGGATTCCCCTTTCTCCTGTCGCGTGGTGTGAAAGACGTGGCGCTCGTAGTCAATGTTCGTATGGGGCGTGAAGTATTCCGATAATTTTCCATGTAGTTCCGCATAGGTGACGGTGTCTACGTTCATCAGTTCGCCTGCGATGTCCCTGACAGCGGGGCCTACTGTCATGAAGAGGGTGTTTTTCAGCATTGCGTTGTCTGTCAGCCCTATTGCCCCAGTGTAGAATTTGAAATCCCTGAGCCATATGACCCATCTG
Organism: Ambystoma mexicanum; assembly: GCF_040938575.1. Taxonomy (NCBI): domain Eukaryota; kingdom Metazoa; phylum Chordata; class Amphibia; order Caudata; family Ambystomatidae; genus Ambystoma; species Ambystoma mexicanum. The sequence continues at coordinate 248,595,422 of NC_090922.1, forward strand.
GGTCCTAGGTTAGAAGTGTCTCGCACATCAAATGGGCCCGGTAGTGGTAGGTTATGGGCAGCCGTACCTGAAGTCGGTGCCTGTTGATTTCCATCGTTCGCTGCTCCCGAACCATCCGACGAGGAGGCTACGGGACTTGCTGGGCCTGACATGGTCGCTGTGACGGTCGCGCCGTGTGGCAATGTGCCGCCTCTTTTCTGGCTGTAGCTTGCCCTTGTGATCCTCACGGGCTGGTGCGTGCCGGCGGTGCCTTGTGGCGATGGGTAGCCTCTTTGCCAGCTCTGGCGTGGCTGGTGCGTGCGCCGGCCTTGTTGGTGCCGAGTTCAGAAAGAAGAAAAAAAAAAAAAAATTGTTTTTTTTTTTTTCTTGAGGCCCCCCTCTGGGCCTCCCACCGATCGCATGTGGAAGTGGGGGAGGGGGCGGGACCCTGGCGACTTGCCTCCGGGCCTGCGCGTGCTTTTTGCAGGCGCCTCCGCACCCGCTTCCTCGCAGCTCCTAATGCTGCGGCCGCCCGTGCCTGCGGCCTCGCAGCTGGCAATGGGAGGTGCGCCGACGCGCCACGCCGCTCGACTGCGGACCTCCGCAGAGCTTCAATGGCGTTGCGCCGACGTGCCTCACCCGCTCTCCTGCGGGTTCGTGAGATCCTCGTCGCCAGTTGTGGGGTTTTGACGCGGGTCCCCTAACCGCGTAATAAGGCAAACGGGAGCCGGGGAGTCGTGCGACCTTCTTTTATTTCAATCTAACATGAACTGCCCTTTTCTGTCCCGCCCCCTCCCTAGCCCAACGTCACTTCCCTATACGGGAACAGAGACCGCAACGGCGGTCTGCCCACACAACGATGTGGGCGGGCTGCATAGCCCTGCTTAACAATCCGACACTCTCATCGACCGTTACTCACTTGTGGTCCTTTAGGAGCTCCCCGGTGCTGGAGCACCTCTCCGACACTTGCCAGCCTTTTCTGCGTCCTGCCGATGGTTCCGTGACTTACGTTCGACTCCTGAAGCCGGGGAATCCACAGGTGCGAACTCTGCTCGTTCACTGTGTGCTGTCTGCTTCAAACCAGCACCCCTGACTTCTGTTTCTGGATGCAGACAGCGTCCTCGGCATTTCGGGCTCCTCGGCACGCTGAGCTTTGGAGGCTTTGGAGCTTTGGAGGCTGAGCTTTGGAGGCTTCCAGGCTTGTGGGTAATACAATGCCCACTTATACTGGGTCCCACAAGTCCTCTGGGACTTTTGCCGGCACCCTGATTCTTCCTCCTGGGCCACCACGGCTGGCTCCTAACACAGGTGCTCCTCCACACTCAGGTCTCCCTGCTGCTCCACCTGTTGTGCTCTGCCCTGCTGGGCTGGTCTCCTTTTACACACCTGCAGCCCCTTGACAGGCTACAGGTGTGGATGTCTGATTAGCCCTGCCTGAACACAATTAAAGGGACATCCCTGACCATCACATTTCCTGGTAGGCATCTTCTACGTCCCAGTACCAAAGTGGTTAAAAAGACATAGGGGGTCATTACGAGTTTGGAGGTAGCCATGGGGACTTTCCGGGTCATTCCAACTTTGGAGGGAGGACCCGGTAAGTCCCCATTCCAAAAACCCTTCCCCATTCGAGCCCCCATAGGGTTCAATGAGAATGGGGAGGGAGCTCCCTGGTCCCTTAGCGGCTCCCGCTAAGGACGGCTGGTTTTACCAGCCGGCCTTAGGAATGTGGCGGTAAGGGGTTAACGGCACCGGCATCCATAACGGTGCCGTTAACCCCTTACCACCGCACTCGAAATGACCCCCATAGTCTTCATCACTCTTAGTTGCCTCTTCTTCGTCCCAGTACTATCAAGTGTTGCATGTGGAGGGGAACTGGCTTATATTAGCCTATAAAGGTTGGGGAAGGGTAAGGGGGATCATTAATAGGGAAAGGGGATACCATGTCTCACCCATCTTACATTTAATTCTTCTCCTTCTTGATCTCTTTCTGATACGTCTGGACTGATGATATCTCATAAACTTTTCCTGGTCAATGGGACATGTATAACAATACCCCATTAGGGGGGAATATTGTGTCTCGCCTGAGTATATCTCCCTCCCAAACCTCAAGGACCATCCACCCAGGTGATCCTCCCTTGATTCTCCACCCCCAGGGTCGGTATCAAAAAGGGATGGCCTTTCCCTGGCCACCTGTGCAGAAGACTGCAAGGGAGTAAAAGTGAGGATGCCCTTAGGCTTCTCACAGTGTGTTCATAAAAGCCTTTTTAATAACACAAGTACTCACATACCTTTCTACAGTCTTTGCAAGCTCCCCAGGGTCTGCAATGTCCTTGTTCAGTAGATGTCTACCTCACAATTCTTGAGAATATGCTTGCATGCAAGTGATACATTCACTCAAATTTTGAAAGCATAGAAAATCTCCAGAAATGAGCTGTCCGATAGGTAATTATGCTATGTTATGTTCACAGTATCCTGTCATTTGCTGGCCCAGAAAAAAAGGACTGTGTCTGCCCAATGGCATAAAGTGGATTTATATATAATGTTTAGGGTTGACAGTTGCACCTGGATAGTTCATAGTGGACAGAAGCTTAGAAAGATTCCATTCAAACCGCAATGTGGTTTTGAATTTTTAATGATCCTATGCTTACAGTGATTCACCCACAATTTAATCCAAAATGATAATGTGTTTGACCTCAACACATGTTTCACCATTATCTTGTGGCTCACCAGGAGTTTTTTATATATCTGTACATCCAAGAAATGCTGTTTAACATTTCTCTATTCACGTCAAGATGTTGTTGTGTAATCAACAGTGGTAGAAGTGTACCAAAACGAGGTGGCACTGTTGAGCAGCCCAAGATGGCTGCTGACCTTCACAGCTCTGTGTACAGCCAACGAAGATCTGTATGAAGATGCGGCTCCTGAGACTCTATTGCCCAGAGATTCAACACATGAGAAGGCAACAACACCGGGCGTCTGCTGACTGAAATCTGGACAGAACGAAGCATCCCTACTGCTTTGGTACATCCACGGCACTGGAGGCCCTCAGAGACTGGAGACATCCGAGACACTGCGTAGTGCTGGGCGCGTCACACTACCCACCTTGGGCGGCTGGGCACCGACGCTGCAATCAACGCGACCTGCCTGCGGCCAAGGACAACGCTCGCACCACGGGACACCCACCCTCTGATCTGCGACTGCAGTCCGGTCACTGGCCCGCACCCCTGGTGGACCTGCGCTGGTGTGTGCTTGGCGCTCCTGGCCTCCCCCATCTCCATTTGTGTTGCGGGGGTGGGACGAGTGGTCTACCGTCTACCCCTTGGCCAGCTCAGATCCTACGAGCTACTGCGCTCGTCAGATGCCAGGAGGACCTGCTTCCGCTGGACCAGTGCGGAACGTGCCTCTACAACAACACGGCCCACGGCTTTGGCCGGCTGCCACCCCACCCCCCCTGGGGGACCTACACTGGTGCGCACCCTGATCCCCGGGCCCCCATCTCCATCTGTGAACCGGGATCACAACGCAGGCCCAGCTCCCCCGCGGTCTGCATTCCGGGCCACCCCCGAGCTCTTTCCTTCTTGTGCTGTGCTCTCCCTGAAAGCCTCGCTCCTGCTGGGCCAGTGGCGGGTTCTCTTCGGCGTTCCCGGCTTGGCCGTGCCGGAGCACTCGCCACTTGCCCCTGCCCACCCCCCGGGTGTGGAGGGGCTGAACCCGCGGCTGGACCCCTATGAGGATTGCCCGCTCTGGTGGGAGAGCTCACTTTATGAGATTGCAAAGGCTGCACTGTCAATACCCGCACGAGGAGCGGCCGCCACACGCATTACCACAGTAAGACCTTTGATTACTCCGATCTGAAAGCCCCAGAACTCTGCTCCCCTATAACCTCTGGATCGACACTGAGATCTGGTCATCCGCTTGGTCATGCAACATTGTCAGCTACTACACATCCCCCCTCTGGCTCACCACTGGTTAGGACTAGAGCGATCCCTAAACCTGCTTGGCCCCACCAAACTCATATGGTCCTACACTTGTCGGACTAACCAGGTCCTGAGGATCAACACTGAAGTCCATTGGCACAGTCCTTCCTCATCAGACTGCCTTGTGGCCCCTGTGCGTTGCTTACACCGTGATCAATCCTGTTAGGCGCTCTCCTGTGGCTAGTCCACCTGCACCTCATCCCCTCCAGCGTGCCCACCCTTGACAGTCTTGGCCTGTATAATGGCGAGCTAGACCGGGGGCACCACTGTGAGGGTTCCTAATCTATTGACTGTCCATCCGACTGTCTCGCCCTGTACTCTTCGTCTGAGCCTCACCCACTTCAACTTCACGTAGGACGGTACTCTGTAGCAACCATAAGGAGGGCGCGTCGAGCGACTGCCCAGCGACCACCAGCTCTCGCCATCCCGTGCATAGAGCTCAGACTCTTCGCATCACGTTGGCTTTCCATTCTATGTATCTAGCACCATCCCTAGCTTGGATTTAAACCTCTCCGCACACTGCATTTAGGCTGCTGTGCCTGGGAACACCGTCCTCCAAGCCACAACAATGTAAGACTCCACATTTGAATCGTTCGCAAGGAGTACTCCGCTCCTACCCACTGCTGCGGTATTCACCCAAATTCAAGATGTCCAATAGATCCCGCGGCACAAGTAAAACCGGCGCCATGGACTAATTTGTGAAAGCTACCACTAGTCCTGAACAAGGACTGCTTGCTACCAGCCAGGATGACACAGATGTCCAGATGGATCCCCCAGACCCTGGCCAAGAACTTTGCCTCTTTTCATGAAAAATTGGATGACATTAATGCCAATGTTGCATCGCTCAGATCCAAGCTACACCAACACGGCTCTAGGATCACTGAGGTGGAAACCAGGATCAGCGTTAATGAGGACGGCTTTGCCACGCTGCAAGACACCGTATCTACCTTAGGCCGTGACATGAAGCTAGTCAAAGCCAAGTGTGATGGCTTGGAGTCAAGATCTCGGAGAAACAATATACGCAGCATAGGGGTGCTGGAGAATGCGCTCAAGGGCCGGCTTGAATTGGCAACTGAAAATCTACTCAAGGACCTACTGGGTGGCTCGGATCTATCCCCCTTCTTCGCAGTCGAGTGAGCCCATAGAGCGCTGATCCCTCATCCTAAACCTGGTGACTTCCCGAGACCGGTCATAGCGAAAATCCTAAGCTATAGAGACAGACATCAAATTCTCCGACTGGTGCGGGAAAAGGGACAACTCAGACTGGAGGCGCAGATCATCCATCAGAATATTCCCGGATTTCTCCACGGGTGTGCAACAGGAGCGCCGACAATTCATCGGTGTCAAGAAAATGCTTAGAGAAAGAAACATGGCTTACGCCATACTGTTCCTAGCTCGCTTGAAATTCACCTTTAATAATAAACTGTACTAGTTCATTGAAGCACATATCCCATTGCATGCCCCTGCCGACGACCTAATGGAGAATGACTGAACTGGTCGGGGCTCCTCTGGTGATGAATGCTATCCTTAAGTCCGTACATCCTATGTGCATTTAGCACCTCTGTCATATTTTGCTCCACCATGTTATTGCTTCTGATCGGCTACTCTGCCTTGCCACCTACATTGTGATAGTTCAAACTGCTTCGTTGTGGTACTCCCTTATCATGCGCATAATGTGGGTGGATGCCAATTCCATCTCAGGGCCCTATACCAATGTCACCTTACACCTGTGCCTAGCTCCGTCTGAATACGCAACTCAAAGATGGGGCCCTCCGGCTCCTTAATTGTGTAAGGTGGAGTGATGGCTGATCGCCGCAAAACCAGTTTGAAATGTAATGGTTCCCAAACAAGTTGGCAGCACAGTAACGGCACACCTCGCTGCGACTGCAATGTTTATTGTTGTGCTCCTGCTGCACATCGGTCCCTGTTGGGCGGATGTGAGGGTTGGACCTAGTTGGGGATGGTTCACCCTTGGGACGGGTGGGGGAAGGGACAGTCACACTGGCAGGTGGGGATGCGCAGTGAGGGGGAAGGGTGGGGTGCGGGAATTTCGCAAAAAGGCAAAGAGTGTGTGGCACTGCACGCGATGAGTATTCGGAGCTGCCTTTATATCGACAACTATTGGCAGGTAGACATGCGCACATACTGGGATGTCCATTGGGACTGTAGCATGGCTATTCAAATCATGTTCTGGAATGTCCGGGGAATAAGCAACTTCACTAAGGCCTGTGAAATGATTGCATATGCACAGAGACATGGGGTGAAGGTCCTCCTATTACAAGAGACACATGCCCTCGGTCATCTTGCATCCTGCCCGGCGCCCTCTTGGGCCCAAATAGGTTCTACACTACATATTCCACACAGTCTAGGGGAGTGCTGACATTGCTGCATCGATCTGTGAAATTCGTATTGAAAAAAAGCCTCATCAACCCGGGGGGGTAGATATGTCATCCTTCATTGCATATTATCAGGTTGTGAGTGCCTTCTAGTGAATACATATGGTCCCAATGTTGATGCCCCTGAATTCTACAATGAGGTGTCCTCTATCCTGATGAGATATGTTGGGGTCCCTATAATCTGGGGGGGGGGCATGAATCTTATACTTGATAGCGACCTCGATAGGACAGGTGCAGCGGCTAGACCTCATTCACAAGCTCCTAGAAGCCTGCTTTCCCATATGTTATACCTAGAGCTGCAGGGTGTTTGGAGGATGTTGCACCCTCAATCACGTGAATACACCTTCTATTCCTCTGTTCATGACAGTTCCTCCAGAATAGACCTGTTCATGACCACTGGTGACCTACTTGGCAAAGTTAAAGATGCTAGTATCCTGACCCGCACCCTTTCAGTCCATGCACCTGTTACACTCCGTTTGGAACTTGGGCCCTCCCTCCCCCCTCGCAGCGCCTGGCGCTTCAAAATCCAAAGCACTACTTGATGTGGTGTTCAAAGCAGAGATCCTGCCGGACATAAGGATCTTCTTTGAAACCAATTCACAGCAAGACACTACCCTTGGGGTTCGATGGGAGGCTTTCAAGGTTTACATCAGGGACATGGCTATCTCCCGGGAGGCGGGTGTCTTAAAAACCATCAGGAATGACCTACAACGCTCTGAGACTAAACTTAAGGGTCTGGAATTTGGCGCAAATCAGAGAGGAACTGGAGACATTTGAATCTCACGCCATGCGAGAGATAAGGTTTCTCACGCGACCAATTGCAGCAAGGAAATATGGTGAGGGGGAAAGGCCTGGGAGAACGCTGGCTAGACTAGTTAGAGCGGAGGGGGGCAGATCCCATATTGAATGCATCAAGGATACACAAGGGGCTCCACAGTGGTCTGACCAACAATTGCTCTCGACATTCTCACAGTTCTATACTGACTTGTTTACTCAACGACAGGTACACAATACACAGGATATCCTAGATCTGCTAGATCAAATCCCCATGACTCTGGTGTCCCAATCCACTCGTGAGCAGCTAGACTCACCCATACTGCTAGACGAGATAGTCAAGGCCATCACAGACCTCCCTCGTGATAAGTCTCCAGGCCCAGACTGACTCACCACAGAGTTCTACCAAGAACACCTCGCCATCCTCACTCCTAGATTGCTAGAGGTGTGGGACAAGGCACTCCGTTTATCCATCCTTCCCCCGTCAATGCACGAGGCAATTATAACAGTTCTCCACAAACCAGGTAAACCTAGTTATGAATGCGGATCCTATAGGCCCCTTTCGCTCCTGAACTTAGATACGAAGATACTTGCCAAGACCCTAGCCAATAGATTCCTTCCAATTATGACATACCTCGTCCATGATGATCAAAGTGGTTTTGTTCCTGGGCGCTCCACGTCTCTCAATATAAGAAGGCTCTTCAATGTCCTCTCGAGCATAGACCAAGATACTGAGGCAGTCGCGGTCGCACTAGACGCACAAAAGGCCTTTGACCTGGTCTCATGGCAATATATGTGGGCTGTCCTGGAGAAAATGGGGATTGGCCCTAGAATGATCCAATATATCAAGATACTTTACACTTTCCCTACCGCCAGAGTTCTGATTAACTCATTGACCTCTCACTCCTTTGAGCTGCAGAGAGGTACACGCCAGGGCTGCCCCTTTTCACCCATTCTTTTTGCTCTAGTTATCGAGCCAATGGCGGACTATGTCAGGGCAAGACATTCCCATAAGGGCATACGACTAGCCGATCCCCCTGATATAATATCACTCTACGTGGACGATGTCCTACTGTATGTTAGAGACCCATCTACACATCTTGATTCCCTATTGAGAGACATAATCAAGGTAGGCACCTTCTCGGGCTTCACCATCAACTACACAAAATCTGAGATCTTTCCCCTCACCTCCGTAACCCGGCACCCAAACTGCGAATATCCCCTTCGCTAGCCCCCTGACGTTGTTAGATATCTGGGCGTTCATGTGGCATTGTCCAGATCTGCTCTAAATACTGGTAATTTCACCGCTGTCACGAAATACTTTGAATCAAAGGTGACTCAATGGCGCGTGCTACCACCCTCCTTGACTGGCAGGCTCTCCCTGATTAAAATGGTCCTGGTTCCCAAACTACTATACATATTCGGAAATGTACCGATTTGGCCGGGGAAAAAATACTATGAGGAACTGCATGCAATGGGCTCTCAATTCCTATGGCATGCGGCTGCAGTCTGTAAGAAGTGGCAATACATGGCCCTGCCTTATGAAAAAGGGGGCTTTGCCACTCCTGACCTGGTCTTATATTGGACAGCGGCCCAGGCAAAATTTGCCAAGTATTGGTATAAATACCCTACTGCACCCCCACGTCAGGCTGGAAAAACTGGCCACGCCCAAGGCCGACTCCATGACCCTGATCCTTCACCAAAAATATATAACCGAAGCCCCGGCTGCCCCTATTGCATCCACACTATTGGCGTGGCGGCGCCTCCTTGACCTCTTATCAACTCCCTGCCCCTACTACAAATGGCTCCCCAGATGGCTCTTCCCCGGGCTGGAACCTACCCAGGACAAACTACTTTCACAACAATGGTCAGCCCTTGGCTACCGTGCGTTGACAGACTTTTTTCCGGAAGGACGGTTCATCACCCCTCAGACGTGGCGGCCCGGCCACACAGGCTCGGCCCTGGAAATGCTGCAGTATTGTAGACTCTGTGCTGCATTCCGCGAAATGTGGTCATCATTCCCGGAGGAACCTCCAGATAACCCAGAATTACAATACATTGCCAACTCCAGTAATAGCAGGAGTATAGTCTCCTCTCTATATAAAATCTTGCTAACAAAACTCACCAATTCGACTTCTAAGGTCCGGAATGCCTGGGCCGAAGAACTCGGCCTGGACATCACAGATGCGTTGTGGAAGGAAATGTGCTCCCCTACAAGGAAGGTGTCCCTGAGTGCTAGATATCACTGCATACAGTAAAAAATATTAAATAGAGTGTACTACACCCCACATAGACTGACTAAGTTCGCTGGGGGTGGTTTACAGACCTGCCCGAGATGCCAGGCCGAGGACGCTGATCATACACATATGTTCTGGTCGTGCTCTGCTCTATATGTATTCTGGAGAGATGTACTGGTTGCACTATCTGAGATTGCGGGTACTCCAATCAATCCAGATCCAATGGCGTTGCTGTTTGGGATCTGGAGGGGTGATGAGTTAAGGAAAATGTCCAGATTTCTGAATGTGGGGAGCATGGTGGCCAGAAAATGCATATTGCAATGCTCGAAGAGATCTACCCCCTACTTTTAAGATGTGGCTTGCTGCCCTCACGTGGACACAAACTTGTGAAGAGGAATACATAGCTACCTTACCTGCACAGTCTCATCCCAGGAATAGCTGGACTGCCTTTTGTAGCTATCTCAACAAAGAGTCCGATGAGATCCTGTCCTCCACTATGTCTCCCTCCCCATGAATAAGCTGTACACTATCGATATGATTGAATGCCATTTGCTCACAGTGAAAGTTGCCTGTAATTGCCAAGTTTTATGGTCTATAATGCATGTCTGTTATGTTATGTTGCCTCCTGGAGTGCTTGGAACGTGTATCTGCCTCACATATGCCAATAAAAAAAAAAAGTTAAACTAAAAAAAAAGAAGTGTACCAAAATAAGTAGTGGGACTGTGCCGTAGCGTAGGACAGAGTAGGCAGGAAGGGAGTAATGCACACATTTTTTTTCAAGGGTTGTAGCCATGCTGGTTGACAGCCAAATAACTTGAAACAGCTTCAGTTTAGCTATAACGACTATCTGATCATAAAGTGGAGAAGTGTCTCGGGAGGATAGCTCAGGGGCAACGCGCTCGCCCTGGAGGCAAGACGCCGCGGAGCAACACAGGTTCAAACCTCTGTGTATTAAGCATGCTACAAATATAAAATAACCAATTATAAATTATAAATTAAAAGTGTGCTTTAACTTCACAAAGAACAGTTCTGGAATGGAGAAAATGGTTGCAAAAAGTAGTGGACGGCCGGCCTTGGATCATTAAACACTTAAAACCACATTAAGGTTTGAATGGAATCTTCCTAAGGATCTATCCACTACAAACTATCCAGGCACAACTGTCAACTCAAACACTATATAAATTCTCTCAAATATGGCAACCTTGTTATCAGGTCCCACCCACTTAAATATGTTAAGGACACATGGACAGACCCCTCAAAACTTTGACCGGCCCTCTTTGTGAGTACTTTAAAACTACTCAGGTATTGTTCTGTAGTCTTGCAGAGCTTCCTGTGGATGGTGGCCTACATCTTATAATAAATGGGCCTTTTCTCAGGAGCCAACTGAAGGATGACATCCGTCCCCTTTGTTGGCTAAGTGGCAATCAGGGCCACACTCTGAATCCCTCATCTGACTCCTGGAGTTCGAAGGATAACTCTAGTGCTTCAATCAGTCAAACATATCTGTTCCACACCTCATATGGCTGGACTAACTTCTTGGGGATATGGTGGCTTGGCTTTCCTTGGATGACTTTGCTTCAGACACGTCTCTCCCACTCGGGAGATTATTTGCAGGTGTCCGTTTTCTCCTAAAGCTCTAACTTGCACAGATCCAGCCTTACATAAAACCTGTTTCTGTTCTGCTAGGGTTGTTTGTTCCCTCGGTTTCCATGCCTCATTTATCTGCTTCCGTTCTGCTAATGCCGCCGTCCTTCCCTCTAGAAGGTGCTTTCAAGCAGCCAGATCAGCTACCCATGAGACTACCCTCACTCCTGTCTGAGCTGTGGGCTTTATCTGAAACACGGGTCCTAATTGAGTTCCGGTATTAATGGAAAACCACGCTACCCACTCTTTGGAAAGAAGGACAGAGGCAGCAGTCACTGATGCTACCCCATCCTCTACCACACCCCCTGCTGGAATAGGTTCTTGGCTTCAGGGGTCAGGGTCATCAGGTGGATTTGAAAATGTCTGCCTTACAACCGGGTCCACATTTTAACACCCCACTGACATTGTCCCTGGTACCACCTCAGTCTGATTAGATTGGCCAGCATCATGTTACTAAGGCACCCTAGTCAGCCCTTCATGGCTACCTTGCCTGGGCAGCCAATGAAGGCCACTGGCAAAGGTTGATGCATCGTTGCCTGTTCGCCAGCTCAACTTTGACCTAATGTACCACCCAACCTGACACTGAACACAGATCTGCTTGCCGACGAGATAAGCAACAACTCCCTGAATAATGTAATTTACCAATGCACTTTGAAACACAATTTACTTGATGTATAAGCACCTTACAAATGTACAATAAGTAAAGAATAAATAAATGCTCCTAATTACCCCTCATTTTATTTGAACTGTGGCATTTGCCACCTGCTGATTTACACTACAATGTTCTGCATCCCTAATGTCTAAATTGGAATAGTTGCACCCTGCATATTTATATTTTTTTGCAGTGCATTACTAACATTCTGCTGCATTTAACCAGGACACCTGTACCCTAGAATACTTGCGCTCTCGATATTTGCACCCTGCTGATTTGTACTGCTATATGCACCATACTATCTCCCACTACCTCAAACCTAATTGGACAAGTCAAATATGCACAAAAGGAAATATTCAAAGTAATCAAAAGTTAGGATCCAGTTGGCCTACATAAACAAACCAACGGCTTCGCAACACCTCTAGGATACCATCTCATCCTACCTCTCCAACAAAGTTTGATAAATACATGATCGCCCACTCCACAAACTCTCTACATCCTACCAGGTAAACACTTCCATCTCCTTGCAGACCACTGCACACCCTCAGCGATTGACAGGACATCATTTTGCCCACTCACAGAGCAGGATTTCTCAGTATTTTAAAACCCCAGCAACCCAGTAGGACCAGAGATCTACAAAAGCATGCTATTTCAACTGGAATCCACACAGCTCTTGCAGGCTCTACTCAACAGCTGAACAATTCCTAAATAACATATACATCAAACTGCTCCTGAAAAGCAACATGAGCCCCCACTGATCCTGCCAAATATTTGCCAATCTCTAACTTCATTACTCCACTAAGCTCCTCGAAAAACACACCTACTAAAAGCTACTAATACACGCAGTGTCTAGAAACTTCCTGCAGCTAGGGTTCAGGCCTATGTTTATGGTAATGTGTTTATGTTTTATTGAATTTGTAATGCGTGTGAGGGGTCTGAAATGTCAGGCGGACAACTTTGTGAAGGTTTTTCAAAAGATACCATTTTAAAAGGTTGAATAAACACCTCACTATCCCTACCCTGACAAGGATTTTTGCATGCCTAAAATAAACAGAGACAAAAGAGCCTTGTGTAACACCAGAGGAGACTGGTGTGGGCACGGCCGCAGCATCGCCGGCGAAGACTCTGGAGGTTCTGTTGGAAAGGATGGATGAGATCCATTTGGCAGCTTCAGGGGAGAAGTGAGCTTAGGAGGTGAGGCAGTGGCATGAGCTAGCAATTAGCACCATTTCTATCTAACACGAACAATTATGGAAGAGATTATAGGTTAAACAAAGAGTTAGGCTCTAATGACATTTTCACATATGACCTGCCAAGGTATGAGTGGCAAATATGTTTGGTTTTGTGAGTAGCGCCTGTGACCCGCCATCGTATGGGTGGCAGATATTGTGTATTGCTCATAACCCGTTGTGGCGTGAGTGATTTTTTTTGGGTGGTTGCGCCTGTGACCCATTGAGGTATGGATGGCATAGCTGCCGTAGACATGGTTGCCTGCCACAGAGGGGCATCATGCGCAAAATTTGTTACTTTGGCCTATTGCCAAGTTGTGTTGAGGACATGGTCACCTGCCAACGGGGGCCTCAAGTGAGGGATGTATTGAAGTATCTAGTAATGTTCTTGAGTTGTGAATTTAGCCGTGGGGAGTCAAGGGAGTGGCTCACGTTCCGGTGAGTTAATTAATTAGATCTGCACTGAAAAATTGGAACGGCGAAGGTGGGAAGCCAAGGTGAAAAAGCAAGTCAGCTTCTAACTGAGGAGCTTTATGTTGGCTCTGCTATGAGCATCTTGAACTATCGTACAACCCATTCATTATTATGGTAAAAAGGAAAGCAGAAGGGCACTCAGCTGTGGGCGGAGGCCAAAACATAATTATAAGGATGTTTAAGCCCATCAAGGTAGTGAATTGTTTAATCATGGAAATTAAAGACCTGTTAGTGGACATCCAAGGTAAGGGCAGTGTACATCCGAAGGCCCCTAGGGGCCCTCCTCCTGAAGCCTTTACTATCCTTGTTCCAATCCCTAAATCGAAATCTAATTGCATTTCTTTTATCGGCGGACGTTGACCTTATTTCTTTCTGCGACCCGGGGGACATGGACGCTGAGCGAGTTGTAGGAAAGAAAGGCCACTTTAACAGGCCGTGGAAGGAGTTACATTGTTCGGCACCCTTTACAACCACCCCGCACCCGCCCCGAGGGCCAGGAGTCGAGCGTAGTTTTACCATTTCAGTGAATCGTAAGGGGCCTACGCTGGTGGGTAATGGGCCCATTATCATCGATACTCATCTTTTTTTACATTTTTTTTATTGAAACTTCAGTATAGCTGTCTCAACAAAACAGTTAATAAAGCTAAACTTTTGTTACATACAAGTCAACAGACAAGAACCAAAATCAAACGGCTCCAATTCCCAAATTTCAAGGAGACATCAGAGGTAACCATGAAAATAGAAATAAAACAGGAGAATCACAAAAAGAAAACTGCTAAGCATGCTGGCCCTGTCGTTGACTATTTTTTTAGCACTTTTGGCAATATCGAGTCCATATAGTTAACCACCACACAGGTTAGTTTTATATCGTGACCTGCAATAACACGCCCCGCCAGTTTTCCATATCATTGTCTAGGGGTGCAAAAAGACCCAAGGTGACAGGTACGTTGGATACTCGTTTCAGGACAAACTGTGACAAGATGTTGTAGTGACTCAAAGTCACTCAGACAATATTGACATATATTGTCCGTTATGTCTTTGTTCTTTCGTTGCCACATCATTTCTTTAGCGTTCAACGCATTTAAGCAAAATCTCAAACATTGCTCGCGATAGTAGCGAGATGGACACTTTGTCAAATATCTGCTTTGTTTGTTTAGTTTATGGGCTCCTGTTTCAGCCTTCAGCGTTGATTGCATTTTGTCGTGTTGTTCTAGGTTGCTAATCCAGGACCAGGATTCAACTTTCTTTTTAACCCACTGGGGGTAATTAATCAGGTCTGATTAAGTCAGCCTTTAACAGATGACTTACCAAAGTATTCTTCGACTCGACTAACAAATTAATACTGCCTTCTTCAGAATTTGTCGCAAAAATGTTATATGCTGGAGTTAAAGGAGTTATACACATTTTTCGCAGAGCATTTACTGATTCCCAAATTACACATGTGTATAAAGAACTCAACGATAGTTCATAACATAAGGCTGTCATTGAGACATAAGATGGCAAACTCAGCACACGCCGCCAACATTTTGCTTCGAGTCTGTGCCAGAATTGATAGTCCAGGTTCCAGCCGGCTTCAGCACCAAAAGTTATGGCAGGAAATACCTTTTGCGATGAGAAAATAATCACCTGTGATAGACTGAATTTCCCATACTCTTTATTAATCTTAGCACCTTGAATTCCAAACTGAGTTATACGTTCTACTAAGCCCTGCCTCCAGTGATGTTCGTTTAGGGAAGTTTTAAACATAACTCAGAGAAAACGAATGCAGTTCACTGGGCTCAGGATATCCTTGTCAATTTTCCACTTAAAAGCTTTGTCTTTCCGGGTCGCTAACGACCCGATAGTCATTATTTTTGTTTTTTCAGTATTTAATTCAAGGTCGTTGCAGTTCCAAGTACTCGTGTAGTTTAATCAGTAGCCGTTGTAATCCAATCTGCGTATGATCGATTAGAACAAGGTCATCTGCATATGTTATGCATTTGATCGGAGTGTTATTGAGTTTGGCAGCAAAACAATGGACCCGGTCCAAATACTCAGGGAAATTTGAGGTGAAAAGCTTAAATAATTGGGCCGCCAAGCGGCACCCTTGTTTGATGCCTCTGTTGGAATTTTGTTTGATAGATCTCCTTGGCTATTTAGTCGTACTCGAATCGATGTGCCAGTATGGAGAGCTTTCACTGGTTCTAAGATGGATGAAGGACAGTTCCAATTCATCAGTTTCTGCCCAAGCAATCCACAATTTACTTTTACCAAACGCTTGGCGCATGTCTATGAATGTCAAGTACAATTTCTTCTTCGCCCTTAAGGTTTTGAGATTTAATATGTTCAGAATGAGCAGGTTTACTTCAACTCCTACTGCTGGTGTGAAACCGGTTTGGCGAATATCCGGAATGTTGGCGTAACATGCCCAATGTGCCAGTTTCTGATGCAGAAATGAACCAAAGATCTTTCCGATGGTATCAAGTAAGGCAATCGGGCGATAGTTGGTAGGCTCAGCCTGATTGCCTTTCTTGTATATTGGAACTACTATTGCCTCATGCCACGATTCCGGTATTTGTTTTGTCATACATAAACAAGGCTTCGATGAAATCTGCCCATTGCAGAGAATGTTTTTTTAACATCATGTTAGTGATCATGTCAGGGCCGGCAGCGTGGGAGTTCTTCAACTTCCTAATTGCGCTCTCGATCTCATACGATGCAATTTGGACGTCCCAGATCACGTCCTTATTCACAAGTATACCACATGGTTCCTTTGGGGGTTTCCAATATATTTGAGCAAAGTGCTGTCCCCATTTTGCACTGTTGATTTCATTTGAAATTGAAGGAGGACATCGGAGTTTCCTGTGTTTGAAATGGCCCATATTTGTTGAGTGTTTTTGGTCACCAAAGTTTTCATCATTTCTTCCGCTCGATTTTGTTGAATTATGATTTTGTGAGATTTTAACCAGTTTCTGTAAACTTGTCGTCTCTGTTTGATTTCTTTTCTCACTTCTTCTGTTGTTTTAACAGCACCAAGATTTTTTTGCAGCAGTCTTACATCTCAACGCATAGTTTTCTTTGCAACTTGAAGAATGTTACTAGACAGATGCTTGTGAGAAACCCCCATTGAACATGACGAAACTGTGGATGTTTTGAAGACTCTCAACAATGGGGCGTAGTTGACTGGCTGGCCCTCGTTTTGTTTAAATAGTTTTTCACTCAGGTTTTGAATTTGCGCCCCGTTGATACAGAGGTGGTTTCCACCAGCGTTTACAAATAGTGGAATTTCATAACGTTTTTCTGGGTTTGACCATTCCATCATACAGGTGAGTCGCAGTAGCTCGTGATCGCTGTTTTCCATCTTACAAACATTCAGATTTAATGCTTTTTCGGCTAGATTTCGGGATACCCAGAAATAATCTAGAATTTTTTGCGAGTCTGCACGTTGCCAAGTAGATGTCGGCGGCTGATCGCCTCTCACATTCCCATTTACCATTTGGCAATTACAATTTGCTAGTGCCGTCATCCAGGCCGGACCTCGTATGGTGACCTCATTAGCATGTAGAGGTACATTTGAATTTCGCTCTGTGTCGAATTTAAACCAAGTACAGTTCAGATCGCCACAACAGACAATGGATACATTACTGAAAGCTATTAAAGCATTGTCCATGAGGTGAGTGGTCGCATTTATGAAAGACAATGTGCTGATTTTTTGAGGATTCCAATATCCATTAATCATCAGCAAATGTTTACGCTCTGCCATTTCTGAGTGCATTGTTTGCAAGATGATTCCCTGAAGAAATGGATTTGGGTCGACCACCAGGGAATTATTTTTACCAGCGTCACAAGACCTGAATAAGGGCGGCCTTTTTGTTTTTTTACTGCTAGATTCAAGTAAGTTAAAAAAACATCTCTTGTCGGGACTTCACATAGCCACGTTTCTTGGAGGCAGATTACAATAACCTTTTCTAAATCAACGTCAAAATCATTGAATAGGTGCGTGAACCCTCTCATGTTCCAAGATCGGAACATGCACAAGGTCTCACGCACTTTAGGTCATGGCTATTGCTGTTCTTGTTGAGGTCCCGATTTGGGCATGAATCGCAAAGAGCTTCGTCTGTTTTGTCCATTTTGTTGGGCCCTTGTAGATGAATAGGTGAGCGATTTATGTAGGTTTTCATGTCTCTGAGTAGCATCTTTCTCCTCATTGGGGTTTGAGGTTAGAACCCGGTCACAGTTTAACGTTGCTGAGGGTTCGATCATTATGTCGATGCCAAAGGCAAGCAACTCTCAGTAGCTTTCAGAATTGTACTGTGGACTGAGGCAGAAGCAATATGTAGTAAGACTTGATCCGCTGTTCGCTCTGTTGGATATTCTACAATCTTGATATCATCGGACAGAATAGTCCGTAGAGAAGGGATACATTTAAATAACTTCATTACATTATTTCGATTCAAGTTGACATCATTGTCGTCTGTTTCGATATTTTGAAATCGTAGTTTCTCAATTTGCCTTGTTGGTGATACTGTAGAATTTTGGTGAACCCTTGACGTGCAATGAACCCTTTTACTCTTTTGAGTTAAGGTCAATTTTGGATTCCATCTTGACGATTGAGCTGAGTTAGAATCATTTGTCTCACATTGTCTCTTTTTTGGCTTTTCAAGTTGAGGGGCCAAGACTTGATCATTAGGCAATACGTGACCTGCCAATCTCGGCTCCCAAGGCAAGAGATTTTTTTTGTTCTGCATATTTCTGCATATAAGACATTGTGGAAAATATCCACAAAGGTAGGCTACAGAGACTGACCACATACCTAGACCCAGCCGAAAGCCCTCAAGTGACTCTCCCACTCGTACGTACCGGACGAACATATCCATACCGGCAGACGCACCTAGATAGACGTTTGCCTGCGTCACATCTGGATAGGACTGACTGAAGGATAACATGCCCGCGCCTAGAAAAACGTGAATGCTAGCATGTGCAAAACTTAGAGTTGTGAACACCAGCCTGCGTGGCGTTCGGATGGAGTTGTGAATGTTATCATGCCCACACCTGGACGGATCTCTAAACTCTAGCCTGCGCCGCATATAGATAAAGTGTGAATGTAGGCATGACCACACCTGGATGGAGTCCTAAACCTTGGCCTTTATGTTGATTTCAATGGTTAACATGATAATTGATTGTTTTTTAATAAGTGCCTTTTTATAATATACCAACTTGGTATCCTTGCAATTCATTCAAAACAAAGATCAGTGTCTGAGCTAAAATTGATAAGTTTGTGGTCAATGAAATTTACATGTGAAAAATTCAGGG
Source organism: Ambystoma mexicanum (assembly GCF_040938575.1). Classification (NCBI taxonomy): domain Eukaryota; kingdom Metazoa; phylum Chordata; class Amphibia; order Caudata; family Ambystomatidae; genus Ambystoma; species Ambystoma mexicanum. The sequence continues at coordinate 248,614,076 of NC_090922.1, forward strand.
ACCGGCTAGTACCGCCTAGTGATAGCAGGAAAGTCTGAGTGAAGCATGGTATAAGGTGTACGGGAAGTAGAGACACAATAGATTCACAGACTCAAGGCACTCTTTCTATTTTTTATTGGCAGCTGTATAAAGCAAACATGTATATGTATACTGAAAAGACAATTCTTTTTCAAGCACAGCTCCTCCTGCATAGCTCATGAAAATTAAATGAGAAATAGGAAGCACTTTTGGTAATTGATAAAAGAGTTTGTAACCCTCGCTTTGAAGGAAAGGTACTTTCTTTCAGGGCAACAGATCAAAGTCATCAAAAGTGGAATTCAGGTCAATGATACTATAAGAAAACTTGTCGAAGCTGCCTGCACCAACATAGGCAACCAAACTATCCCTGTCTGTGGATTTTTTAAGTCATCTGTGACAATTGGTGTCTGAAGTGGGATTGTTAAGGCCATGATATAGAGGCCACCCACATGAGGAAGATGGAAGACAAATAAGAGGCAGGAGAACCCTTAGGTCACAGAGGCTCTGAGCCGCCCAATAGGGAAGTCTGGAAGTTGAGAATGGGGCTAGAATTTCTCTGCCTGGGCATCCCATCGGAAGGGTCATACGACTCCTGCAAGTCCAAAAGGCACCCTACCGAAGCCGAATTCCAGGAGAAATCCAAAACCTTGCCCAAGAACCAAAAACCAAATAGGCGGAACAGATCCAGGATTGCTAGGAACAATAAAAACAATGAAAAAGGCTGGGGACAGTGGAAGCGGGCTAAGCGACAATTCCTGCATTCCAATAGTGGAGAGTACCCATTCTAAAAGACAAAGAGGGAGAAGACTTGGCATTCCCACCTGGACCACAGAAGGGGCAAGACAAACATGTAGAACATGTAGTGACAGAACCAGCACCCTGTGTGAGAAACCAGAAGGTATCTCACCCAAATGTCCACAGGGATCTGTCATTTTGGTGGCTAGGACATGGCCATTGCTTTTGGATCCAGTTCCTGGGGGTGGACCATTGCGCGAGGATCACCTGGGTGTTGGGTCTTCTGGGAGTGGGAGTGGGACACCTGATGGTGAGATGCAGTATCCCCTTCCTTGTAACACATTTACCCTATCCTACCTGGTAAGATATTTAGGAACTCTACCCCCACCAGCCCGCTATGAGAGAAAACAGACTAACACCAGAGCAGTATACCTGACATGTCCCAATACAATGGTCAGGCGAGGTCTGGCAATTACTGACCATAACACAAACCTGACTTCCATTACACTTCCCCACATGGATAAAAGGCGGAGCACGAGAGCACACTCTGAGGGAGGCAAAGCATACAAGGAAACAGAAGTTTTGAGACGGCAGCTGAGCAAGAGATGGAAGATGGCAAAACCAAAGGGGATCGCAAGGAGTGAAATTCCCTTGACCTTTTCAACAAGGAACCATTACTTTCCAGAGATCTCGAAGATAGAAAGTGTAAGATCAGGAAACCAGGCTAAAGAATCCTGTATTGTCTGTCGGAGATACCCAGGGCCCTCCTGCGTCAATAATCAAGGTAGGGAGAATCACCAGCCAGGGTGGTACTATCCTTGTCTCCAATAACAAAGCTGCTTCAGTGAAATCACCATAGCCGGTGCATTGGGAAGACCAATAAAAGACCGGTTTGTGTTGAAGCCAAGGTTGCAAGCAGCAACATTGTATGGTGAGCGCTGGAACAAACATTGTTAAAACATTTGTGATAAGAGATGCAAGTGAAGTTGAACTGTTCATGAGTGACTGAACTTTAAAGCAAGCTACAATACCTTTGACAGAGTGATTCGGCACTGCATGGGTGCTCAATCGATGGTTTCTGTAAGGTATCCAGCTGAAAAGTGCTCAAAGTGGATAAATTTGGTCCGAGCCCGGTGGAGGGAGACCAATTGAAAGAGAACAAATAAATGTGAATCAAAGAGGTCCTGCGACGGGTCAAGCAAAATCCCACCCACAATCGAATGTCTTCGATTTTGATGAAGTAGAGAAAGTTTGGAACAGAACATGAATTTGGTCCGAGCCCGGCAGAGGGAGACCAATTGAAGATTTTGTGTTAAAGTGGGTCTGCGCCCGGCAAAGGTGGACCCGGGGTGAACAGTAAATCACCCGAGAAGTTGTAAAAGTGAAAAATCCGGGAGGAAAGGAACTTTAATGTTTTGTCATGTTGCATCAGGCCCTCTGAAATAAGAGATTTTGGATGGCAAAGAAACTTTGGCACAGAACACCCTGATGTTCAAGTCTTGAACTGCATCCTTTTGCTAGTGAAGCCAGAGAGTGTCCTAAGCTTGAGTGTGCCACCTTGTCCCGTGCTGAAAACGTGGGGAAGGGAAGCCGACTGCTTGAATATCCTGACATATCATTTCATGAACACTTTTCTTTTGCACAACATTGTTTCCCACACAAATGTATTTAGAAATAAGGATTGGCAATAGGTTTATTAGTATAGGCCCTTTTATTTTGACAGACTCAAGTAGGACTGCGTTATTATTATTTGATGGTCATAGCTTTCTCCCATCTTTAGATTTAAGATTAGATAGATGTTTTCCAAACCCAATTGAAGTCCAATAAACACCCTTGAAGTTTGATCACTCGTGTCTGTCTTACTGTGTGATACCATGCCTTCCTTACACCTGAAAGATGGAATATTTACTGAGAGCCCTGGTGGAAGGTCAACTGGCAATGAGTCGGCAACAAAAGGAAGCCTTACCAGCCCTTTAAGAAGCCATATCAGAAAAAAAGGACAGCCAGTGGTTCCGACGTTGCGACGGTGGTTGTCAAACTCAAAATGTCTGTCCTTTATCCAAACTAACCTACTCTAGCCCTACCACTAACAAAAGACATTCACAACGTGTTCAGCTGCAGCAGCCCTGCTTAACACGTGCCATTTGCCTATGTTTTCCTGCTATGCTCCCTGATTGCATTTGACTCTGACTAATATGCGTGCTTCCTGAGTTAATCTGCCCACATCCTTCATTGTCCAAACTTGCTGCTCACATATTCTGATCTGCTCCACATGTTTGTTACACTGCTCTTCTGCCTGTTAATGCTCGACGCACCATGCCTTTTTGATGTGCCATACTCTTGAATGGTGCCTTGTGTACTCTGCACTGCTCCCTACTTGCCCTCGCTTGATGTATGCTTAGTGTACTAGCATAACCTATTGATTGCCTCACTACTGTTTGGTACCCCTGCCATATACGTGGCATTACTCTCTGCCTTGACCTATTTAGACCCTTTAGTCGCTAGCTACTGCACCCTGTGACCTTTCTGAGACCCTTTTGGTCGCTTGTCATTGTACCCTGTGACCTATTCAGACCCTTTGGTCGCTAGCTATTGCACCCTGTGACCTATCTGAGACCCTTTCGGTCGCTTGCCATTGTACCCTGTGACCTATTCAGACCCTTTGGCCGCTAGCTATTGCACCCTGTGACCTATTCAGACCCTTGGTCCCTAGCTATTGCACCCTGTGACCTATTTGAGACCCTTTTGGTCGCTTGCCACTGTACCCTGTGACCTATTTAGACACTATGGTCGCTAGCTACTGCACCCTGTGACCTTTCTGAGACCCTTTTGGTCGCTCGCCATTTTACCCTGTGACCTATTTAGACACTATGGTCGCTAGCTACTGCACCCTGTGACCTATTTGAGACCCTTTTGGTCGCTCGCCATTGTACCCTGTGACCTATTTATACGCTATGGTCGCTAGCTACTGCACCCTGTGACCTATTCAAGACCCTCTTGGTTGCTTGCCCTGTACGTTGCTAACTACTCTAAGTCATGCATTTTAGTTCATATTGTGAATTTTGAATCGAGGCGAACCCATCTGCACGCTGCACACTTAGATTATATGACTTCTAAGCACCAGACTACCTCAGGATAACCTGCCAACAAACACTGTTATGACATCTCTCATGTCCGACTCACCTATTGGCTACTTAGCTATACTCTCTACACTTTCTGCCTTAGCCTTTACGGTAGCCCTTCACCACAATCTGCCTACAGTAAGGGAACCAACTAGAGAGATGTACACACAGTTACCACCCAAACAGCCTGCTCCCGTGACTCAGACCCAACTGAATCAGGCTTGTCCTACCGGACTAAGGAACTCTAGACTAGGCACTAGACTCCCCAAACAGCCTGTTCCCTTTACCCAGACCCAACTGAATCAGGCTTGTCCTACCGGACTAAGGAACCTTAGACTAATCACTAGACTTCCTAAACCACCAAGTGCACACCCACCTCTTAGCCACACTAAGAAGGAGCTCAAACACACCAGGCGAAACATGCACAAAAGGAAACCTAGCTGCAATCAAACCCCTTGCACCAAATCCTCTGAAACTTTGCCCAACAAGGTCCACACTAGCAATAACACCGAAATAACACAAAACCTCAAGGGAGGTCTCATCAACGCTAGATCTCTAATAGCCCATGCCTCAGAAATTGCTGACATCATCACCTGTAACCAACTCGACTTCCTAGCAGTGACTGAAACATGGCTACACAAAGCCACTGGCCCTGCGCTTATGATAGCCATACCCCCAAACTTTACCATCTTCAGAAAAGACAGGGAAACTTCCAAAGGAGGAGGTATAGCTCTTATCTGTAGAGCCAACCTCACCATCAAAGAAATAGACAAGTGCATTATGCCGTCAGCTGAACTACTATCCCTAAAACTAGCAATCGCCGCCTCACGTACTATCACGGTACACCTTATCTACAGACCCCCTGGTCCACTAGGCACCTTTGAAGAAGACTTAACCAATCTATTAAACACTAATGCCAAACCGGGTACACAAATCATCCTACTAGGCGATTTTAACTTAGGCTACAAGGACCTAAAAGACTCCAATGCCTCCACCATAGCTAACACTATTGGGGAAGCAGGCCTCACTATTCGGAATAACGACCCTACGCACTCTAAAGGCCGCACATTGGATTGGGTCGCAGACATCAATTGCGTTTCCCTCCCAGCAGCAATTGAACCTTGCATATGGACAGATCACTAAACCTCATGCTCCTCCTGCCCTCACCCGCTGTAAAAAGAATATAACACTTGCGAATCTTCTCCCCCTGATCCAACCTATCACCAATCACTCTAGCCAGATCTCTAACCCTAATGATCTAGTCGACCTGTACAATAACACCATCAACTCGGCGACTGACGCCATTGCGCCGCTGAAACTCACTAAATCTAAACCTACTGCCCATTTTAACACCTGGTTCACTCCCATGCTAAAAGCCCTACGCAAAGAGAAACGACATGTAGAAGCCTGCTGGAGAAAAAACCCTTCTCCTCACAACAAAAACCTTCTCACTGCCCTGACTAACAGCTACAAAAAACAAATCATTCAGGCAAAAAAAAGAGACCTTTAATGACAGAATCAATAAAGCAAACTCGAATACCAGGGAAATCTTCTCCATTCTGAGAGAATTAGAATCCCCAATTGCACCCATAGACTCCTGTACCAAAGACAAAGCCTGGTGCACTAACATTCAAAAAGCCCTATGCAACAAAATCACAATGTTACAAGACAAAATATTAGCCAAAAAATCTGCCCTCCACAACTTTGCCCTCTCCACGCAAGAAACCATCCTCCATGAACTTGCTGCCAACCAAACTAAACCCCCTAACCAATTTAGCTTTAGAGCCATTTCTATCGTGGAAACTAAGAACATCATCATGTCCTAGAAACCGTCCCGATGCCTTGGTGACACCTGTCCAGCCCCAATTATTAAAGAGGCTGCACATGAACTAGCCCCCTTCGTCACATCATTTATTAACTCTTCATTTAAATCATGCTCTGTGCCAACCAACCTTAAAGATGCTTGGATATTACCTCTCTTAAAAAAAGTAAACCTGGACCCCATTGTCCCAACGAACTACAGGCCCATAACAACTGTCCTGTTCCTCCTTAAAATCTTAAATAAAGTTGCATATCTTCAGATCCAAGCTTATCTGGAGATCAACAATCTACTAGGGACAAGACAATCAGGATTTAGACCGAGGCATGGAACCGAACGGCTCTCCTTGATCTTAAAAACCAACTAGACGAGCACAAAGACAGAGGAGACATCTCTATTCTCCTACTCCTAGACCTATCAGCTGCCTTCGATCTGGTAGATCACAAGGTACTCTGTAATCACCTCAAATTGGCAGCCAACTTCTCTACAAAAGCCACGGCATGGATAAATTCATTCCTAGACCAGAGAACCATAAGAGTCTTCTCACCTTCATCAGCAGCGGATCCAGTCCCCATCACCTGTGGAGTCCCTCAAGGGTCATGTGTTTCACCCACGTTGTACAATATTTTCACAAAGCCTCTCTTTGATATATTGGACAAACTAGGGGTCTCATATACCAACTACGCCGATGATACCCAGATTCTTATCCCAATCCAAGGTGACTATGAAAAGGACACCAGACTCAAACAAAATTTACCAAATCATCCAAACCTGGATGGCCACACATGGCTATGTCGTAACGACGACAAGACTGAGCTCTTAATCATCGGGTCCACCAATAAACTGAATAAATTACCCCAGCTGTACAATTCCATCATGATCGATGGCATCAAAATCAAGGTAGCCAAGGAAGTCAAAACCTTAGGATTCTACCTAGACTCAGCTCTCACCCTCAACAAGCAAGTAAATGCTGCAGCCTCAGCAACCAGTTACACCTGCAAACTTATCTACGCCTGCAAACCATACCTATCCACAGATAGCTGTACCACCATAGCGCGAGCCCTCATCCTCTCCAAATTAGACTACTGTAATGCACTGTACCTAGATACCAGTAAACATAACATCAACAAACTCCAAACCCTGCAGAACAATGCCCTTAGAACAGCCCTAGGAATTCCCAAAGGGCAACACATATCTTCCCATAGAAGAGCCGTCAACTGGCTGGCCATCAATGACTGTATCAAATTTAAAACTCTGAACATTACACACAATTGTCTGAACAACAAAGCACCTGCATACCTTACAGTAAAATTCACAAAACACACTTCTGAACGACATATCAGAATGGCCCTCTCAAATAGCATCAAAATCCCCAACTTAAACTGAAAAGAACTGGTGGGTCCAGCTTCCCAGTTCTAGCAGCTCATCTCTGGAACTCCATCCCAGATGCACTCCTTCCATGTGTTTAAAGCTAACGTCAAACTCTGGCTTAACACCAATGACTGCTAAATGCCCCAACTGCACCAAATACGCTGTACATTTATTGTAAATATGTGTAACTGTAACATATGTAACTGTAACATATCTCACATGTAAGTCATCCGACATTGTAACATAATAAATGTTTGATATATGTAACATATCCCACATGTAAGTCTTTCAACATTGTAACATAAGAAATGCTTGATATATGATCCTGTAACATTAGAAAATTAACTTATTTATGTACCTGTAACCTAAGAATTATTTTCTGCAAGTGCCCAGTTGCTTAACGGCCAGGTGTGCTCTATAAATAAATAAACAAACAAACAAACAAACATCAATGGCTCCAGGATAATGACTTCCTTTTCCTGGTGCAATGGGATCAGCCCTAGGGTTTATTTCTATGAGTCTTTGATAATAGTTCAAGCTCCACACTTGTAGAGAATAGCAGGAGAATGACACCAGTCTCCTGGTCCTACAGTTCAACAACAGCTATCTCCTCCTGGTCGACTTGTGTAAGCCCTGCCCCCTTTTCTGGAAGCATCTCTGGCAAGGAAAGTGAAAGAATTTCTGAGGAACCGCAGTCCCTGTTTTATAAGGCCTTCTGATAAGCCTTTCAATCTTAATGTCTCTGGTAAGCTATTGGAGCCTGATTAATAAAGTCTCCTTTTCTGAATGGCGTGTAGATCCCTGGAGAGTTTGCTGCATCCCTTTCTCGCGTGGCTGGAGTTAGGCTAGTGGCTGTCTGCTGTGACAAAGTACAAACTGCTGCTGCATGGTGGCTTCCCTCTGCTACTTCCCGCTGTGACTTTCCCCCCCCATCAGTGTTCGCCATTATCATCATCATCGGTAAAGTGGGGAGGGGAGGGGGTCTGCACACACTCACATGAGCCCCAAGAAATGTTGGGGAGGACTCCCTCCCTTGAGTGACACGGCCTGTAAGCAGGTCTTGTCAGATACCTCCACCCTTTCTTGCAAGCTGTCTTCCCCGGGTTCCTCTGTGTGTGTGTTCTAGCTGACTGAGGGTATTGAGAGAGGAAGTCTACATTAGCTTGTTTACTGCTGGCCCTATGTTCTACTCAGAAAGAATCGGGTTGTAGGGCTTGGAACCATCTGCGGACGCAAGAATTTGTGTCTTTGTTTTCTCGACATCCACAACAATGGATCATGGTCAGTAACAAGTTTGAATTACCGCTCTGTTAGATAATATCATAGACTTGAGACTGCCCATTTGATTGCAAAGCACTCTAGCTCTATGATGGGATGATTCTTTTCACAGGGAATAATTTCCTGCTAATAAACATGATTGGTCGCTCTTCACCTTCCAGCTGTTCTCATTCTACTTGATCTCTTCTCTGCATTTGATACGGTCAACCACTCCATCCTCATACAACGACTCCACGATACCCTAGGTATCTCGGAGCGGGGAATGGACTGGCTGACCTTCTTCCTCAGTGACCATACGTCCCAGGTTATTCTGGGCTCCTTCTCCTCCCCATCAATATCTCCACCTGCAGCGTCCCCAGGGCTCAAACCTTTCTCCATGGCTCTTTAACAACTAACTTGCTCCGCTTGCACACCTCATTTCCACCATCTCCCTAAACCTCCAGTGTTATGCGGATAGCACACAACTCTTCTTCAAACTTCCCTCTTATCCTTTTCTTACTTCCTCCACCATCCCTGACTGACTATCTGCCATCCAGTCTTGGTGTACTTCCAATGATCTCTGCCTCAACGCCAGCAAGACTGAGATCCTTCCTATTGGGACTTCTGCCCCCTCTTTCTGTCCCTCACTCTTGCCACTGGCTCCAGGTTGCTGCAAGGATCAAATTCAGATCCCTCTGCATCATCCAAAAGGCTGTCTGGGGCCGGGGACCACACTATCTACAACTTACTCATACTAAATATTCTCCCTCAAGATCTTTACGTCCCTCCAGCACCAACTCTCTGCATGTTAAGCACTTCACTAAACAGCGTGATGATGGCCGGTCTCTCTCCTCAGCAGGATCCCTCCTATGGAATAGCCTCCCCATTTCACTTCGTCTTGAGCCAGATCTCCTCATATTCCAGGAGCTCCTCAAGACTTTCCTTTTCACCTCCGCCTTCCGTCCTCCCTCCTCTGTTAAATCCCACAGTTACTGATATTAGTGACACCCTCATGTGTCCTCCCGAGTCCTGGCCTCCCACACCCAATCGCCTACAGCCTCCACCCCTTTGCCTTGGCACCCACTGGCCTACGTCACCACAGGCCTGTGCTTAATTAATGGCGGCTAGGCACTTACAACTGCTCACTAACTTGCTCTTGATACACCTAGCACTTACCCCCCCACACCCTCATCCCTTCTCTCTGCACATGCACGTTCTGAATGCTCACAAGACCTAGTAGGCCTGCCTCTGTCTTTCATTGTTGTATTTGTCCTTCATTCCCATGCCCTATCCCTGTTGCCCTGTGGGCGCTTTGAAACACAATTTATTTGATGCATAAGCACCTTACAAATGCACAACAAATAAATAAATAAGTGTCTGTTTGTAATATGAATACCTGATAAAAAACTACCATCACAAGGACAGAGTCTTTGTAGAGGGCTTACTTCAGTTCATTACAAGCTTTAATAGTAGTTTGGTCCCAGGAGACAAGATTGGGTTGGTTCTTGTTTAATTTATCCATAACGGGTGCCACCTTTTCAGAAAAACATGCAATAAATCTTAAGTAGTATCCTACAACTCCCAGAAAGGCTTGTATATCTGGCTTGTTGATCAGCTGGGGTGCACGCTGGATGGCTTCTATTTTCGTTCTTTGGGGAATGACCTGCCCATTCCCCACTTCGAAGGCTACATTTTTCACTGAGGAATGAGTGCAATGGCACTTGGAGGGGTTAGCGGGAAGACTGGTCTTGCACAGCTGCTAGCACACCTCAGGTGTTTCATATGGTCAGACCATGAATTGCTGTGAAAGACGATATCACCAAGGTAGGCTCCTACAAACGCTCAACACAGAGCTAACACCCGATCCATCAACCGCTGGAAAATTGCTGGGGCACTGTGTAACCCAAAGGGGAGGACTGTAAAGTGAAAGAGGCTGCCTGGTACGGAAAACAAAGTTTTTGGCTTATCATTCTCAGCCAATGGGACTTACCAATAACCTTTAGTCAGGTCCATGGTGGAAATATATTTGTCCTGGGCCAAGGTTTCCACCAGCTTGTCAATTTGAGGGGTTGGGTAGGCATCAAACTTGGATACCTCATTCAGTCTGCAGAAGTCAATACAGAAGCACCATGTTTGATCAGATTTTGGAACCATCACTATTGGAAAGGTCCATTCACTGTGAGTCTTTAGCTGTTCTTGAACCAGCATTTTATGGTTTCAGGTGAATTATGCAGCATGGGGGTGTCTCTATCTGGTGAACCACGCCTCCAACTCTACCCAGTTTAGTAGAGAACACATCCGGATACTCGGCCATCAATTGGTTCAACTTCTGGTGCGCTGAGATGGGGAATCTTGTGGGCATTTCCATGCCATGGGCTTGTATAGGATGAGGATTTTCTCTGGGGTTATTGGCGTAGAGCAACAGTAGCTGAGGGTTACTGTTATCCTTCCATTCTTTTAATTTGTTGACATGGTACAGTTGGCTGGGTCTTCGGCGATCTGATTGTTGAACCTTATATGTAAGTTTGGATACAACCTTGATCACTACATATGGTCTGTGCCCCTGTGCCAGTAGCTTATTGTGTGTTGTGGGCAGGTGCACCATGACCTTATCACCAGGCTGGAAGGTCAGAAGTCTGGGTTTGGATAACCTCCAATTTCCAATCTAATGTCACTTCAATCCATAAAAGCAGACCTCCCGATGGCCTGCATTTAAGGTCCTACTTTGCCGGGATGTGGAAAGACTGATATCCATGAAATGCAACTGGATCGACCACCCAAGTGTCTTGAAATGCAATGATATGAAACCTGCAGAGGAATAGACATCAGTCCTGGGCATCCATCAACTTAAACATTCCTGCAATGTTCCAAGAGATGAGATTATAGTTTTTAGAAACCAAAACAGGCACGGTTGGCCCCACTACTTGTCAGTCAACTTCTTCCAGGCCACTATAGCTCCCAGATTTCCCTGATAGGGAGGTATTATTCCCAGAATTTGGGACACTCAGCTCTTTGGTTATAGTCCTGTGCGAAACTGGGGCATCAAGCTTGGCGGGTTACGTGTACTCAGAGTAAAAGTGGGCAGGAGCTCTAATTACAGTTTTAACTCTGCCACTAGGGAAACTCCTAAGGTCAATACTTAATGGCCCCAGGGCAAGGGACTCTGATGTAAAAAGAAAAACTATTTGGATGAAGTCGAAGCTTGAATTTGGGATCGCACCACGCTGACATCCCACAATGTCATCCCTGATAATAGAAATGCAGCCTTTGGTGTATTGAATCCAATGTGAACATTTGTTTTTGGGGGATTTTGGGGATTCAAAGGGCCCCTTTCTTACGTCTGGGTACAGTTACCATAAAAGCAGAACAATCCTGCTCAATGACGGCTTTTACACCCCTTAAAGAAGCACTAGTAGTCCCAAACCCCTTTGCCTCCCCCACTACTGTTAGATTAGCACCAGACAGCCTGGGGGTCTTGATAGCAATGTGACCCAAACCATGCTTGAGGCTAGAGTTCGTAAATGAGGGGCACACAAAGGATCATGCAGTTCCAGCTGTTGATGAAAGCCCCTCATTAAAAAGAGTTGGTTGGCTGGACACATGAGAATAAGGTGCCTTGGCAGCAGGAGGAAAAGTAGGCAGAGGTGGGCCAGGGACGTTGACATGCACAGAAACTACTGGTCCATATCTGGATCCACAGTGGCTTCCTCCAAGGAAAGGACCTTAGCTTCAATCTCTTTAAACAGGTCATGTACTTCCCTCAACCAGGTAGCCTTGTGAAGGACTAGCTCTTTCAGGTCCATAAACATTTCTTCATTTTTTAGAGATAGTTCAATCCCACTTAAGGGAGCAGACAGCTCTGCCACAGTAGGTTGGTTGCTCCTATTATGACATGGCCTTTTAAGAAGGAGTTGGGCCAGAAACACATGGTTTGTGAGTGAATGAGCTTTCCCTCCAACCTTCCACTTCTTTCTTTGTAAAACAGTCGACCAGGGAGTAGCACTCAGGGAAAGCTTGGCGGGGCAGGGAGCAGATAGGACATGTTCTGGAGCCGGCACCGGAACAGGAAGTATACCCTCCTTGAAACAATCAAAACTATTAGTAACAGTAGAAACAATAGTAACAGGGCTGAATCCCCCTGCATCGCCACCAAAGCCCTCAGCCAATACAGACACAGCACCCTCAGCACAACCAAGTGCCCCACCACACCTCCTCCCCCATCAGTATCAGGAATTTCCCCAATGTGAGGGGCTTTCAATTCGTTCAGGAGAGGAACGGACTCCTGATCTCCCTCATTATCAACAAGCTCCAGCAGGGGTGATAGAAGTGGTGAAGGCAAAGAGGATTCCAACTGATGATGAGTGGAGGAGTCGTAGAGCAGAGTCAGTCTGCTACAGTCACTTTCAATTTGCTGTTGGAAGAGCTGCAGTGACGAGGGTTTTTGTTTGGTTTTTTGCTTTTTTTCTTTCTCCCAACTGGTTTTGCCCGTTTTGCTGCCAGTGCTACTGTGCCTTTAACCAAGGAGGAGTGGTTACTTAAACTGAAAACTCACGCGGAGCGTGGCGCGTTGTCCGCTACGGGCCGCGGGCGTCTGGCATTATTGTCTCCAGCATGATGACTGCAACCAGAAGAAAGACCCTACAACATTGACGGATGCTAAATCCATGGACTGCTATGAAAGCTGCCATGGGTGTAAAACTGACAAAGGTAAGCGAGCAGACGGAAGCGATGTCTGACTTGGCTATGGGGTCTGATAAACTCAATCAATCTGTTCATGATCTTGCGATTGCTGCAGCAAACACAATGAGTGAGCTTCAGCTCACGTCTCTTCATGACAGCTCTCTAATTTTAAACACTACCGCTCATGACCAAATCCCCAAAACACAGAATGAAGGTGAAGTCTTTGACATGCCTGTAATGGCGTCCCCAGCCCCGAACATCAGCGGACTTCTATCACTAAATGGTTTGGCTCCAATCTCGCAAAATGGTTTGCAGCCTCTGACCTCGCATGCCTCTGATAAAACGCCTGATCAAACGTGTTTGCCTGTAATAAGCCCTGAAGTTCTGGACTTCTTTTACTCCCTGTTCGATGTAACAGACGTGGAGATAAGGGATGTCCTCAACACGAAATCTTTTAACACAAATGTGGCCGACTACTTGCATGAAATAACAAAAACATTTGCAAACCAGGACGGTTCGACATGCCTGAATTCTATGTTTAGCCCTGCAACTGCCTCCATAAATTGTTACAATAACTCAACCACCGATGCAAACGTCAGAAAATGTATTGGATCACTAAAAGTGTTAGAGACTTTGCCCATTCAAGCAATGTCCGTGTATATGTTGGAGTCCCAGAACATTGACATGGAAGTAAATATGCTTGAGCCTAATAATGACCTAGCACCAACCTGAAATTTGTCAAGTTTGACTGAGGTAACTGCGAAGTCAACTGACGCTGAGATTGTCCAACCCTTACAAAAACCTGAAGGGTGGGATGTTCAATCTGGGCATAATGAGGCAACATTACAAAACTCGCTTGGAGAGTTATCACAAACGAACAAAGAGAACGAAGGACAAGACGATGCTGAAAAAAATGAAAATTCTTGCCCGCATAAAGTACAACGAGAAGCGCGTCTGATGGTTCAATTAGACAACCATTTCCTGTTGGCAAAGAAGACGCTGATAGCATCCTACGAACAAAGGCTACTCGATAAAAACATTCAGTGTTGTTGTTAAAATCACCTGAACAACAATTTATGGAAATATCTGAGAAACGAGCTCAGACTCACCTTATGATGTTGGAAGCATCTCAAGTGAGCCCAATGCGGTTTGCAAGCTCGGATTTTGTCCCAGGTAATGGACAAAGTGCAAAATTGTCTATGAATAACCTGAAGGACTTACCTTCGATCTCACATCAGCACACCACGAAATCGCTGGCAAAGACCGTAAATATACAAACGAGGGAGCAAGTCTCTCTGATCGAGGATCAGTAATCAGATACTGTAACTAGCTTGCACTCTGGACTAGATGGCTCAGCCAGTTTGAATCCAAAATCCAGTCTTTCTGCTGCTGCATCTACACAACTTTACAATAATGTTCCTGCAGCGTCTTCGATGGCTATGATTCCTTTTACAAAGCTTTATGAATCTCTCCATGAGGCTCTCAAGGATCAAACAGCAATAATTTCAACTTTAATGGAAAAAATGGAAAAGCTAGAAACTTTTAACAACTTTCTCCAAAATCAGATCTCCCGAGAAGCAGACCTAGCAACACACTGGCAAAAGCGCTTGACTGACTTAGCCGTGTGACGTCATTGCCAGAACTATACTCTGTCTGAGGGCTTGATGCACTGAAATTGATGCACCACAATGCTGAAGTGGTTCCTCAAAAAGCTGTGTCCTCACTTCCTATGGCTGATACAATTGATGGTCTTGCTACGACCTCAATGTTTTTGGAAGTGTCCACCAAGGACTCACTTCAACCTCCTATCACAACCTACTCAACGGGCGATCACATAGCCCCAGCTCCAGCTTTGGTGCCTCAACGACGACAATCTGTTGCATGAAAAAAAACTTTCCCTTTCTGGTGCCGCAATGTTCAGACCAGAATCAAGCTGCCTACACTAGTGCTGACCAAAATCTTTCCGACGATACTCGTAATAGTGCAAAAAGCGTAGAAGACAACATTTTTGGCAGTTGAAATGGCAGGAGTTTCTACAAAGTACTTGGAGTGGGTGACTGGACCTGACGGGTAACAGGCATTCTGGTGAGAAGAGCGCATCAAATGTCCCAGGACTAGGGATTTCTCTTTGGTAATCCTCTGAAGCTCCCTCCCCTGAGCTGGGGAAGGGAGCCCAGCAACATGCAAATGCAGACTCTTTTTTATTTTTTTATTGTTTATTGAATTTTGAGAAAGAAGAACGTCAACAAATTATCCATTACAGGCAAATAATTCAAAATACATCCAGGGACTTGTAGAGAGGCAGATGTACACATCTTCTATAGAGCCCACCCCCTCACCTCCATCATATTGGAAGAACAGCAAGAGAACAATGTGCGTGACACCTAGTATTATCCCAATACCACATTGAATGTATGAAAGACGTTAAGCGCTCAGACAATCGTACCAAATGGATCCCCGAACTGATGCGGTAGGCATGAGCTTGCAGATACCGCTGGATATAGAAGAACTTTAAGTAAAGTCAGACTGAAGAGAAGTGACGTCATGAAGAGAGAAGATACATAGACACACTGAATCTGATGTATGGATGTACAAAGAATAAAGATGTACCTGAAGCAATGAAGTAAATATGCATGCGAATATGAAGAAAACCATATATACGTAGACGATAAGTGACAAGATATGTAGTAAATCTATATATGCAGAAACGCAGGGTAGATAAGACAATGTAGAAGCTTGCTAAAGTAGGAAATATAACACGAGTAAAGTAGCCATTTTGAGAAAATGGACATGGGCATTGTATAATAGTAAGCAAGAAATCTCAAGGAGAGACAACAAGACTGCAGAGCTGATAGGTGCTGGAATACAGATTTGTGCAAGAACAAAGGGTATTTGCTTGGCTCAGGATCAAGGATGCCACAGCAAGAAGCAACTGCGAGGAACAAAAGGAGTTGAGAATAAGCCATGTATGTAAGACATATTTCTCTCAGATTAAGTAGAGGAGTGAATAATTATTAGTGCCAAGTATTGAACAGTCAAACATGCAAAAAGTGTGTGCTGGACAGAGCAACCAAGTCTCCAGAGGCAAAGAGAAGTAATAGCACCTAAAATAATTGAATCAAATTGCACTAAATAGAAGGACAGAATGGACAATATCATGGTCTCCTCACACATGGTGTAGGACCAGAAGAGAAGACCTATTAATAAAGCTCTGGACGAAGATAGCAATGTACTTTCGCTCCCTTTAAAGTCATGAGGAAGAGAACATGCAGCAAGGTCAACTACAAAGAAGAAGCCGTGGCTTAGGGCCTAACTGATGAGAGATGTAGGCTAATTAGCTAAGAAAGGCAGTTGTCTGACATTGTTCGCTTGCACCTTTCATTGCTAACGTGCTGCTAACGAGTTGAATGTCCAAGGTTGGTAAGAAAGTGCCAACCAATCGCGAGCGCCTAAGAAATGGTGGACCATACATTGTTGCAGAAGCCTGTCCGCTGCTGTTGTTATGCTATTATCTGTATTTCACATAGTTAGAGGAGGGGTTGTTTAAGGTGTGGCTACCAGATAAGGTGCATCCAATGATGATACTAACACTTATAATATAAACTATAGGTAAATAGTTGTCGCTTAACCAATCCCTCCACCTAATAGGTTTTATTGTTTGTCACATAGGATGACGTCAGAGCGGACGTGTAATCAGGTATAAAACCATATGTGTAACTGAAAACCACTGAGAGTGTGTGAGCTACAAACTGTTTGTTTGCCAGGTTTCCCTACTTTATTAAACTGATAATAAAGTAGTATTTTGCCATATTCTTTTAGTCTGTTTAGTTATTTCGGCATGAGATAATTTATTGTGGTAATCCCATTCACTCCAGGTGCTATTGCACATTTCTTAGCAGAGGATGGTTCAGATCCAGACTCTCTGATTTTTCACGTCTTCCACCATTAGCCAGAAGATCGCAGTGTTTCCTGGGGAGAGCGGAAAAATCACGCGTGTAAACCGAGACGGTCGGCACGTAACTCTTTGAAGAAATTCCTGTCCGGTCCCATTGGGCGCCCTGCTCACTGAAGGCGAAGTAGTCGATTGGGGAAGAGTCGATACTGATGGGCTTGAACTGAGCAACGGACGTAAGTAGAACATCGAAAGTGGCAAATAAAAGGAGAGGGATTATATTGTAAGTGTAAATAATTATAGTAAGGAACAGGAACAGGATTTATTTTAAGAGAGAGATTGCCTCGATTCCTATTCTCAAGGAGATAGAAGGTAAGGCATTACACTCCAAGTTAGGGTATATTTAAAGAGGATTCCTGAGGCAAGGCCGACATGAAGAATGCATTACACACTTGTAAGGGAGGCATGGTTTCACAAGTGAAGACAGGAACAAGAGATGCAAGGTTCAAGGGTGTTTATTGAACAACAAGGGTTGGAAAAAACTCCTATCTGGCCCTATATCTAAAGATGGGAGCATGCTCTACCATCAAATAACAAATAACACAGTCCTAGTCATATCTGTCAAAATAAAGTGGCCTATACTAAATAAAACTATAGCCTTCCCTTACACTATTACAATAAATGGGTGCATGGAAAAAGTTGTATGTAAAGGAAAAATCTGTGTTATAATATAAAGGATCAAGATGGCTGAGTCAGCTCTCCTCCCCACGTTGGACAGCATGGAGTAATGTGGCCCCCGTAGACAGGATAACACACTGTGGCTCAGGTTCTCAAAAACAAAGGCAGTTCAAAACATGGATTGATGCCCGCCCGACCTTCCACGTTAAAGTCACTTATTCTAGCGTTCCTAAAGTTCTTTCAGTTCAACCAAAAGTGCTCTTAGGTCTCCCTCTGTCAGGCTCGTACCTGATTCAACGCAAATCTCCCTCAGCCGGGCTCGGACCTCGCAATCACAGCACTTGCAAGGGTTCCCTTCCCCAAGCTTTATTCACATTAGTTAGGGCCTCCCTTCCCCTAACTTATCACACTCCCGGTCTCCCTCAGTCAGGCTCAAACCTTTTACTGATGTCCAAGATTTTTGAATGTGCGCAGCTTTTACTACAGCCCTCTGCAGGACCACTTCGCCTTTCCCAAAGTTCACTACAGGTCTCCCTCTGCCGGGCTCGGATCTCTTAATCACTCACAGTTCATCACAGGTCTCCTTCTGTTGGGCTCAGACCTCTCAAAGCTTTAACAGTTCACATAGGTCTCCCTTAGCCATGCTCGGACCTCTCAAACATCAGGTACCTGATTCAACTCAGATCTCCCTCAGCCGGGCTAAGACCTTGTAATCACAGGACTTACAGGGGTTCCCTTCCCTAAGCTTTATTCACATTCATTAGGGGTTCCCTTCCCCTAACTTATCACAGTCCTGGTCTCCCTCAGTCAGGCTCAGACCTTTTACTGATGTCAAAGACTTTTGATTGTGCAAGGCCTTTACTATAGCCCTCTGCAGGACCGCTTTGCCTTTCTCAGAATTCGCTACAGGGCTCCCTCCACCAGGCTCGGACCTCTCAATCACTCACAGTTCCTCACAGGTCTCCCTCAGTTGGGCTCAGACCTCTCACTTTGCAGCTCAACATGATTCACCTTCCTTAGGCTTCTCTTGCCTTGAAAGCAAACACAATTCATATCCTTTAGGCTCACATCAGTACTCGCTGAGAGACATTCCACTGTGCACTGTCGCTATGCCCGACCACTCTGTTATACTGTATCACTATTATTCATCACTTGCTTGCTTCAACTCAGCTGCTGCATTGGTTTCTTTGTTTGTATTCTTAATTTGGGAGCTAAGGGCTCTAAGGAACTCATGGTGGCAACAGTAAAGACAGACACACGTGATTACAGTTGAAGGGTGTTTATTAAACTGTATGTAGGTTGGAAAAATGCCTAATCTAAACCTAAATCTAAGATGGGAGCAAGCATCAACCATCAAATTAAAATAAGGCAGTCCTTGTGGCGTTGTGTCAAAATAAAGGGGCCTATACTAAGAAAAACCTATTGCCAATTCCTTATGCTAAATACAAAATAGTGTAGGATAGGGTTTAAGAAAAGAAAGAAGTGTTCACAAATACCATGTCAGGATGCGGTAGCTTGGGTCTCCCTTCCCCATGTTTTGAGCACGGGGTAAGGTGAGATCTTGGAGCACAGTCTCGAGCTCTCCCAAAACAAGACAATTCTAGTTGCAGCTATCAAGGCCGTTGATGGCCAAGTCTCGTTTCTCTGAAAGTCTGTTGCCTTCAAGGGGCTGATGTGTTCAAATAACAAAACAAAAGTTCCTTCAACAAAATGAAAGTTTGTTTCCTGCTTTTGATTTGGGTGAGGATTCTTCACCCATGGGTCCCCCTCTTCTAGGCACTGACTCTTGTTCCTTGGTGTCTTGGGTGATCAGTTTTCACCCTCTCGAATTGCCCTCTTCCGGGTTTAGATCCTATCACAGTTCTTATCGATATCGAGGTCTTTGGCGTTGTGGTTTCTTGTTCTCGTGGGCCTGATAGGATTATCAAGAAAAACAACAAACAAACACAAAGTTCTGGTCTATGTATTTCTCGGGTGATAGACTCACCCCTGGGTCCCCCTCTCCTGGGCGCTGACCCTTCACAAATTGTATCCCACAAATTATATAACAGTTCTTTTCTCAATGAACTATGGGTGGTAACTATCCACCGTTGGGTCTCCCTCGGCTGGGTTCGGACCCCCAAAATGACAAGTGGGGTAGCACTTCTCTTTGCCTTACTATGTCGCTTGGTTTCTCCCTCGGTCAGACTCAGACCCCAAATGACAAGCAGGACAATGCACTTCTCCTTGTCTTCTTAATGTCCTTTCAAACAGGTCATTGTGGACATTTCTCCGCCGGGTTCACATTTAGTCAACACACTGTTTCTTAAGACTTCAGACTTTACCCCCTTCTCATCAGTATCCCTCTTCCAGGTTTACACTTGCCAACTTCACATTCACCTTAGTTTGCAGGATTCACTTCCCCTGCTTTCTAAAGTTCGTAGATCAAAGGCTTTCGACTGTACAGGGATTTTGCTTGACCTCCTGTATGACCACTTTGACCTAACTTGATGGCTCTCCCACGGCCTTCTGGTTTCTGTAGTTTCATTCACATGGGGTCCAACCAGAGTCTTTTCAAATTAGCACCCACGTGGTGTCGGTTCCCGCTGCAGCTGGTCTCCCCTCATCACTTTTACAGTTCTTTGAACTTAGTTCATCTTGCCACTTTATGCCTTTTATCCACCACAGCCCGGCTCTTATCGGCTCTCCCCTCGAATCACTGGCTGTGATGACTCGCTGGGCTTTCTTCATGACTGGAATCAAGGCCGGTACCACAGTATCAGGAGTTTCCCTCGCTCCCGCTTATCAGCGACGGCACGCTCTGTGTACCGTTGACATCTGTTGCAGCATACTTGGGCTATTGACCTCAGTTTCGTGGGTCTGCATCAAAAATGGCAAGGTTGTGTCTCTTCTTGTCAGCCTCTCGATATTTGTCGCCTTTCTCCTCCTCTTGGACTGCCAGACCTGGATAGCTGTCTCATCATGTGGTCTGCCTTGCTCGTACTGTGCTTTCTTGTGGGGAAAGGAACGGACGTCAGGTGTGTGTGACACTGATTAATTGCATGACTTTGCCTGATCCTGGTGTTGGGACAGGTCAGGTAAACAGCTCTATGATTAGTCTGTTGTCTGTCACAATATTGACAAGTGTTTGAGTTGTAAAAAGAGGGAGGTAGATTTTCCAGGTATCTTACAGGGTCGGAAGGGGAAGAGGTGTCACACGGAATTATAACCTTCATATTCAGGTTTATGATGATCTCGGAACAGTATGTTTTGTTGGGTTGTGAAATAATTGTGAAAGTAACAGTTCTTCGTGAAAAGGTCCAGGGCACTTCGCTCTTTGTCATCCCTTTCTGTTTTGTTGTCTTTCTCCCCGTGTTAAACTGCCATTATGGAATGCTGCTTCCTCGTATGATTTGCCTTGCTGAGCATGTGCTCTCATGCTCCGCCTTTTATCTGTGTGGGGAAGTGTAATGGAAGTCAGGTGTGTTTGTGAGTGATGGTCAGGCAATTGACCCTGCCTGACCATTGTATTGGGAAATCTCAGGTATATGGCTCAGGTGTTAGTCCCTTTTCTCTCATACCGAGCTGTCCGTTATAAAGTGTTCGTGTTGTGAAGGGGGGAATTGAGTTCCTAAATATCCTACCTGGTAGAATGGGGTAAAGGTGTTACAGAGAAGGGGATACCGTGTCTCGCCATCCGGTGTCCCACTTCCACTCCCCAAAGACCCCTCACCCAGGTGATCCTCCTACACTGGTCCACCCTAGGAACTGGATCCAAAAGTGATGGCGGTGTCCAGGTCACAGATCCCTGGGGACTAACGGGTGAGACACCTTTAGGTTTCTCACAACAGGGAAGAAGTTACAAAAAGGGTCGCTATTTTAGAGCTATGGAAAATGTATCAGAGCGAGAGAGAAGACCCACCTGAGAGGGGGTGGATGCTTAATCAACATGAAGGAGAGGGCCAGACACTGAGAAACAAGGATTCTACCCTCTGAAGGAGTTAAAAGCAGCAGTGGGGTATATTAATACGATATATGCACCCCCTGCTTATAGCAGTGGTAGCAGTGAAGACAGTACAAAAGAAAGTAAGATTAAAGAACACCAAATATATGTCCGGACGTAGTAAAAGTGAGGAGTGTAACGAGAGAAGGAACAGACTGATATACATAGAAGAAGAGACTAAAGAGGAGAGAAAGAGAAAGCTAGTAAAATAGCAATTGTACAGAAGAAGTGGATGGGAGTACAAATATTACCCAAGTTAGGCAGAAAGGGTATCGACGAAGTTAAAGAAAGGGAAGAAAGAGAGGGACGGGAAAGAAAGGAAAAGGAACGAGAAAGGGCATACAAAGATTACAAGTAAAAAGAGTAAGCAAAAGGAAGAACAATGAAGATAGGTAAACGAGAGAGAGAGAGAAAAGATGGGGAGAAAAAGAAATGTGCGGAAAAAGAAATGCAGAGTTTGAAAAAAGAAGGTTGCAAAGAAGGCAAGAGGAAGAAGAAAAGAGGGAGATGAGAAGATGGGAAGAGGAAGAACAAAAGGAAATGAGAAGAAGTAGAGAACAAAGGGAGGATGAAATAGATCACATTGTTAATAGATGTGTAATACCAGTTGAAGAATGAGAACGATGGAAAAGAGAAGGTCGCAACAGCTCCGCCGGAAGCTCCATGAGATACCTAGAGCACCGACATGGGCTGATAAGCATGAGGAAGAAGGCATAGGGAAAAGGATTGAGGAACCATATAGGCAGATAAGGAAAAAAGATGGTTACGAGACTAGAGGAAGTATCAAAGGATCTCCACTGAGAGAAACAAGAGATAGATCGGATGACGTAATAATGGACAAGCATAGAATGCTGTCACTAAGCAGACCAGATCTTGAGGACGAGGAAAGGAATAACAGCCACCCCAGTTGCGGTATAATTATGTCAGACGAAGAAAGGGAAGAAAACGAAAGAGCGCAAGAAGAGGGCACATGTGGTTCTTGAATAGATCCAGGTGTAGGAAAAGGGGTAAAGTGGTCAGATTAGGAGAACCAGAAACAAAAACACCCGAATGACGATCGCATAGTGTTGGGGAAATGTCCCTGCCTTATGTAAGTAGATTGAGATCATTGCCAAGATGAAGATGAGCGGGTGAAACTAGCCCTACTTGGAAGACAACAAGCATGGGTGAATATGATTGTTATTAGAGAAAGGGGGGATAACCACAATATATATTGTGACCACAGATGGATAAAGATAATTTGAAATACAAATTACCTAGTTTGCCCGCAGGAGCGGGTAAACGGATGTATGAATTAGAAAGAATGACCGCAGACATGACAATAGCAGTGGGTGACATAAAAGGCCTACTAGCAGCTATCCTAGGCGAGAGAGCTGATGACAATGGGAGACAAGCGGGTTATGCGAGTGTTACAGCACAAAACATGACACACGGTGGAGCGCCATTTAATAATTTTAGAGCAGATGTAAAGAGGGCACTTAGAGTACAGTATCCTGATACGTCATACATGGGTGTGATATTGACATGGAAAATGGGAGAGAATGAAGATCCTGTTGCTTATATTCAGGAGATTCAAGAACGTTAGTGACCTTAGACGAGAGAACTGTGGGATAAAACCGTAGCATTATTTTATTATATTTTATGTCAGGTACTGCCAGTGCAAAGGCACATGAAAAACCAAGTAGGGGTGGAAGCAAAACCATGTGCAGAAATACAGTTGACTATCATACATCATTGTCGATCGTTGCAGGAGAAGAATAAGAAAGAAGCCGATAATAAGACGCTTCAGGAAGCAAAGTTAGTTCAGAAATTATTTTCAAAATATGCCATAGAAGGAACAGTACTGACAAGCACCCCCAAAAACACAGAGCCCAGGATAGATAGTGTGACATTGGTGGGAGGAAATTCTTTTACGAGTACAGGGATGAATTTATATCCACAATAGAAAAGCCCACATAGCAACCTGATTTGTTCAGTACTATCTGTGACACCAGACCCCCAAGAGGAACAGAGGGTCAGGGTAATGATAGGAGGCAAGACATTTTCACTTCTTGTGGACACAGGAGCGACTCATTCCTGTGTTCGAGAAGGCACGTACTCAATGTGTGACATCGCCATGAATGCTCAGGGATTCTCAGCGGCTATGAGTTTGGTTCCTTTTACTGATGAATTACCAATTTCAATAGGGGAACATGACGTGTCTATGCCACTATTCTATTCTCAGCAGACACCAGTTAATATATTAGGATGTGACTTAATGACAAAACCTACCATGACGATATCTTTTATTGACAAAGGGATAATATGTTCCACTCCAGGGATAAATGACATGAATTTAAGAGAGTTTATATTATCATTTACAGGCCAAAAGGCATTGTGAGGTGTTTGTTTAGACCCATAAGTATTTTTGTATAGAGGAAATATTTTGTTGACATTACTTTCTGGTTTGATAGATAAATTACCAAGGATACCTGAAGAATGTATGTTTAGACCACAAATACCTATGGATGGTGAGAAAGGACAGGTTATTCCCATAGAACTAGAGCCAGCAGTAATAAGAGAGGAAATGGTAGGGCCTGAGGTTTTGATTACAGCACATATATTATACCCCCTTTGTAAGGACTTAAAGAAGCACAGATAGGTAAAAGTGAGATAATATGGACAGAAAAGATGACAGAGGGATTTGAAGAGTTACAGAAGACAATTTGTACAGCCCAGGTATTAGGGATTCCAGACTATAATGAGGAGTTTTACTTATTTTTGCATTCAAATGGAGTGGTAATGACAGCAGTTTGCGTGCAGAAAACAACATTAGGACACGGAAATAAAGCATTGGCTTATTACAGTGGGATTTTAGACACAGTAATGAGAGGGCAGTACCCTTGCGAACAAACATCAGCTGCTGCTATTTTTGCAATTGGAAAAGCTACAGGTATTACAATGGGGTCCTCAATTACTTTTTTCAGCGAGCATTATCTATTTGCCATTTTGGAGAAACCCAAAATCACGTTGACTACACAAAGAGCATCAGGATATGAGGTGATCATTTCAAACCCAGCAATCAAAATTGTTAGGTGTAGAGTAGTGAATCCAGCAACATTTATAGCAGAACCAGTAGGAAAAGAGGATTATGTACATGATTGCACAACGTATACTGAGTTTTATGATGATATTCCCCACATTAAAGAAAACGCTCTAGGATGGGGGAAAATTCTTTTTATTGATGGAACTTCAAGAATTGACCAAACGACAGGAGAAAGGCATATGGGATCAGCAGTAGTGAATTTAAAAAGAATGGTGAATTTGAAGTAGTGACAAGTGCAAGATTGCCTTCACATGGTTTAGCGCAGGCTGCAGAATTAATATTGCCACACATAGTGTACCCTGACTCTGCCTATATGACGTCAACCGTACACACAGGATTGTCACGCTGGAAAAGGAGGGGCTTCCTCCGGCCAGATGGCACTCCAATGCAACATCTGTCGCTACTGGATGAACATATCAAGGTACTAAAGTTACCAATGTTTATCGCCGTGGTGAAGTGTGCAGCCCATATTAAGAGGGCTGACATGATTTCTCGCTGTAATGAAGCCACAGATGTTGAAGTAAAAAGAGCAGAATATTTTCCCAACATTTCTAATTGTGGAAAGTGTTAAACAAATGTCAGAACGGTGCATGATGATGAAATAAGGCTTTCATATGTTATCCATTGTACAGTCAATTGAGCTGCAAGGTCGAGCTGCACAGGAAGAACAAGATTCATGGAAAAGACAGGGGTGTTCTTTATCCCCCACAGAGGCTATATGGAGACAAGATAGTACTGGAAAGCCAGCTATGCCTCTAGCCTTATTGAGAGTTGCTCTGGATCAACTTCACTATCCTGCACATACAACCCAAGCGAATCTTGCTGCCATGATCACAGAAGAATGGTTTTCGACAAATTTATCAGAACACATTGCACAGTTTATTGTGAATTGCATTGTCTGTCAGAAATTCACAGCAGCTATATAGTGTGTCCTTTTTCCGATGGATTAAGGCAGGTCCGTGCACACACCCAATGCCATATGTGCTGCCAAGTTTCTCATACGCAAGGTCTTTCCTAGATGGGGTGTATACAAAGTCCTGCGGTCTGATAATGGGCTGCATTTTGTAAATTAGATGTTTGAACAAATCACTTTTCTATTAGGCATAAAACATATGTTTTCATCTGCTTATCACCCACATGCAAATGGTGTGTGTGAGCATTTAAATGTACTCCTTAAAGACAGCTTAGCTAAGATAAAGATGACTCTGAAGAAGGGTTGGCTACATTACCTAGCCCTTGCCCTGTATGCATTGAGATATCAGCCTGGCTCCGAACACTATCTGACTCCTTATGAGTTGGTGACTGGACGCTTCATGAGAGTGCCTCTTGCTCTTCCCATTCAAATAGAAACTGATGCCCATAGTGTAGCAAAAACATTAGGGGATGAGATGCATGACAATTTGACAAATATGACTGGTAGCGTTTCTTTTGTTTCCCAACAGATCAAAAATCAGAGGGAAGCGTCAAAGAAGATTGAAGAAGACAGTCAAACAACCAACCCCAAAGACACCTAGTTGGATTCAGGGAACCAAGTTTGACTTATGGTCCTTTAGTAACGTGCATGCAGTGGATGGGGTTGCAGTCCAAATAATCAAACCAACTCCGGAAGATGGCAAAGGTTGCTGTTTTATGATAAATTATCTAAAACAGGGAGGCTACAACAGACATCAGCGGACATTCGCTTAGCTCTCAACAATTTTATCATTAAAGATAGACTTTACACAAAACATTTGTCGGAGGTGACATCATACTACGTGGCAAATAGGAAAAACCTGCAAGTGATAATAATTGGTTCAGGGGAACATCTAAGTATGCATCCCATAAGGACTAGGATTGTG
The DNA here is from genome assembly GCF_040938575.1 of Ambystoma mexicanum. NCBI lineage: Eukaryota > Metazoa > Chordata > Amphibia > Caudata > Ambystomatidae > Ambystoma > Ambystoma mexicanum. The sequence continues at coordinate 248,640,553 of NC_090922.1, forward strand.
ATTGGCTGCCCTACTGTCAGGTGGACAACTTATGCCTATCTCTAAAACATGTAATCTACAACACTATTAAGTACACAGTTTATCATTGGTCTTCAAACTATAAGGTCCTTTGTTATACGGCCCTCTACAATTGGTTGGCACACTCATGCCATGTCTGGAACATTCGGTTCACTTAGCAGCACGTAAGCTCAGACCCAGGAGCCAGGAGGTGGACTTGACTTTACCTCCGCCCAATTAGCCCAACATCTCTCATCACCCATTCCTTCTGCCATGAAGATTGTCTATGAACTTGGCCTTGCAAAGTATCCTTGTCTGTGGGAATATATGGGAGTGCAGGCACTCACTATCGTTGTTCTAGAACTCTAAGCTCAACTCTATTTCCACTCTTGGCTCATGTGGCAGGAGACCACAATTTAGTCCATTCTGCAGCCTTTAAATGTCTTAAATGAATAAAACTTGGCACTCTTGGTGTTCTTTCTTTGCACCTTAATAAGGGATGATTCATCCTTTGCATGTTAACTGCTTTCAAGAATAGATAATTGACCTTGGCTACTTCAGGTTTGATGCCAGGCCAGACAGCATCGCCAGGTGCTTCCACGATCTCAGCTTATTCTTGCTGTGACACTTTTCTCAGCCTTTCCTCTCCATGAGTCTGGGCTTACTAAATTCATGAAACCGATGTCTAGTTACTATACAATGGAGGCATCACCTGCAGTCTATTCACTACATACAGCCAGTTTATATGATGAATTGGTCTAATTGCGTTTCAGTGTCTGTTCAATTATTGAACCGTTAATTTTCTGCAGCACTTCGGACACGAGCGATCTTCTTTCCGCATACGAAAGTTTACTCGATTCGTAACTCCGTCATCAGTTTCTGTAAGATCCATACATTCTCTTCAGCCAGCATTCTCAGGGTGTCAAGCTAGTCTCTTGTGACATCACTAGCTTCTGTCTTTTGCTTCTTTTCATATTCCTTCAGGGAGTTCCTCCCTCAGATTATCATCTCTTCGGGATACATTCGATAGGGTTTTTTCAGTGGATACCTTTTTTCAAATATTCGCTGCAGTATTGGCACAACTGCTGGTGTCAAACATGGCACAATGCCAGACTTCCAACATATAGGAGGTAGCGGGTGGGATTTCCTGCAGAGGCATGCAGCTGCTCCTCTACAAAGTGCTTGTCAGGAGTTTTGTTCGCACTTGGAATAAGCCCCGCTTTGAAGGACCGTAGCTAGCAGAGGAGGTCACCCCCATTGCTGTGAAGATCCAAGGAAGGTAAGACTGGCTGCATCTGAATGACGTAAAGATTTACAAAGGTGACCCTTACCCCTTTGAAACCCGTTGACATTGAAGCAAGCAAAAAAATACAGACTAGATCGGCTACCAAGAGCCAACAAGAATCATCAAAATAAAAACAATTTGAACTTTCGATTATTCCCAAATTTAAATGGGAATTAACAAACTTTCCAGTGTTCACAGAACTATTCCTGTTAGGTTAAAGATATGATATGATATGATATGATATGGCATTTATAATGCGCCTATACATAAGTGTTTGGAAGACAGAGACAACAATACTACTAGGCCAGGTGACGTTGAGATCGCGCAAGTGCAGGGGAGGTGGGAAGAGGAAAAGTACAGGGGTAAAGGGGAGGTGCAGTGTAGTACATAGGATAACAGTAAAATAAATAAAGACAATAAATAAAAGTGCACGCAGCTGATGGCAAGTGCAAGGGTAAGTGCAGACATCAGGTGTCAAGTGCTAGTAGGGGCTGTTGGGATACAGAAACAGTTCCTGAGTGCAAGGCTTGCCAGGGGGGCAGTGCAGGTGTGCAACTGGTGGGGGGTGACTTGAGCCCGAGATCAGAGGGTAGCCAGGTAACCGGTGCAGTATCCGATTCAGCCAGGAGATCAGCAGGGGGGAGGAGGAGAGAAAGCAGAAGCAAAGAGGAAGGTCTTGAGGTGCTTCCAGAACTGGAGATGGTTCTCCTCAAGTCTCAGAGAGGCAGGGAGACTGTTCCAGAGGGAGGCCCCAGCAGAAGAAAGAGATCTACCACTAACTCGCTGCTTGAAGAAGCAACTAACCCTGAGGGAGTTGGAGGCGGATGAGTGAAGAGCTTGAGAAGAAAGATATTTGGGAAGAGAGAATTGAAGGCCCCAGACCCCAGAAGACCTGGTGGACAATGCAGAGGGTTTTGAACTTAATCCTCGCCCTCACTGCGAGCCAGTGCAGAGATTTCAGTCCTGGAGAGTTACGATCCCTGGGCTTGAGGCCAAGGACAAATCTTGCAGTCCTGTTTTGGATGAGTTGCAGAGGGCGGAGAGAAGAGGCAGGCAGATTTAGAAAGAGGCTGTTGCAGTAGTCCAGCCTAGAGAGAACCAGAGCTCTGGAGACAGTGAGCTTCTGGGGGAAGGAGAGGAAAGGAAGAATTCCTCTGAGGAGGTGCAGCTGGTAGTGTGACTTCTTAGAGACATCAGAGATGTGAAGAGAGAAGGAAAGTGTGGAGTCGAAGATGACACCAAGGTTTTTAGCCTCACAGGTGGGAGCAGGAAGAGGGCCAAGAGAGGCCGGCCAAAGAGTGACAGGAAAGGAGGCAGCAGGTGTGCCAATGCGGAGCATCTCGGTCTTACTGGCATTAAGGCAGAGATAATTGGCAGCACACCACTCCTGGATGGCGGACAGACAGTCAGAGATGAGAGAAGGAGAAGAGGTGGCTGAAGGGAGCCTGAAAATGAGATGAGTGTCATCTGCATAGCTATGAAAGTTGGGGCAGAGAGGGGCAATGCGGTGGGCAAGAAGTGCCAGGTATTGGTTGTACAGCCAGGGAGAGATGTTAGACCCCTGGGAAACACCACAGGTAGAGATAGAGATAGAATAGAGGAAGGACCCAAGTTGTACCTGGGAGGGTTGATCGGAGGGGAAGGAGGAAAGCCAAGCCAGGGCCTGATTGGTGATACCCAGGTTATCACAGATGGTTGAACAAGATGGCATGGCTGACCGTGTCAAAGGTAGAAGATAGATCAAGTAAGATGAGGACACAGGGGGTGTTGGAATCGAGGTTGGATAGCAGGTCTTCATGGATGTTAAGAAGAGCAGTTTCCGTGCTTCTGGCAGCTCTGTAGCCAGACTGATGGTAATGTAGCCAGCCAACAGATTCAGAGTGAAGATTAAGCTGGGAGATGGCCAGCTTTTCCAGGAGTTTGCCCAGGAAAGGAGTGATGGAGATTGGACAATAGTTAGCTGGGAAGGAAGGGTCGGCAGAGGGTTTCTTAAGAAGTAGGTGCACAAGGGAGTGCTTCAGGGGAGAGGGGGAGACTCCAGTGGTGAAGAGACAATGATTTAAAGACAAGAAGAGCACACAACACTTTATGTTGCCTATAATGTTGCACACATTCTTGTGTGCTGTTTTTACAAATATACTTCGATGCTATCCAGCTCTAGTGAGATGAAACGTTGTTATTGTCACCTTTTTTGGAAATCTTAAGACAGTCCCTATTATTCACAGGATCATCATTGCAATACTATTACAATTGCTGTTATAAAAAAGTCTAATCATTATAAAGAGTAACAGGAATTACACGTTTATAAAAGAGAATGTGAATTTTCCAGTTTGTAAAAGACACATTGCCAGCAAGAAGTCTGATTAATATTAGAAGACCGATTAATACACAAAATGCAATAAGACGCAGGAATTCTTTAGCAATATTCCTTGTGGCTTTGTTTTGTACAATGTGCAGTCTTTCTTTCCTTATTCTTATAGCATTTCGCCAAATGATGTTTTACAATACAGATGGAGTGTCTAGCAATAAAACAGCTGTTTCTATCACAAGTGACATTTTTCCTGATATTTCTAAACAAATTAACCAACTTAAGAGGGATGCTGGAGACAATTATCAGGATATAAATACATACCTTGATTATTCAGCACATTTCAAAAATAACATGTGGTACCAGCACATAAGAGAGGTGAAGAGAAGAACGTCGGATGAGAGCTGGTATGTATGCTCTCTCATCCCCTATCTGTCACGCCGCCTGTCCAGGGGTCTCCTTACCCGCTACGGCGCTCCCCGTCTTGGAGATTGTATCCCCGCTTTCGGCTTCGGGGTCCGGGGTTGTCCTGGGTCTCGGGCGCTTCCGGGTCTCCTGTGCGCACTGCTTTGCGCATGCGCGGACGTCCGCTCTCCGCGCATGCGCGGTGCGCAGGATGCTCGATTCAGGGAGATATGCGTCTCAAGCCTCGTTGTGGGGTATTCAATGCCTGGGAGACGGCACGGCTTGCGTTGCAAGCCTCCCAGGTGCTGGTGGGCCTATTTAAGGAGCCCTGATCCTTTTTCAAACCGCGTCTCAACACGGTTTGTTCAGATCGTGTCTTCGCTGCCTTGTGTTGCCTTCCCGTTATCCTGTTACCTTCACCTGCCCTTGTTCTGCCTGGGGCACCCTGCCCTCCTACCTGTTCTGCCTCGCTCCATTCCTCCTGCTTCCTCCCTGATTCTGAGTTCCCGCTGGCCTACCTTGGTTCTGGTCCTTGTCCTCCTTTCCCGCCTGTCCGGCTCAGTCCTCCCTGATTCCATCCGGCTCTGAGTTCCCACTGCTCCTTCTGGTTCCCGTGCTCATCTCGTTGTCCGGCCTGCTCCTCTTGCTGCCTAGTCTTCGCTCCTGGAGGTACTGTTCAGCTTCTGGTCTCCTGATCTTCATCAGCTTCCGCCGAGATCACACTGCCTCCTGTGGACCTTGAACCTTCTACTCAGAGGCTCCCCCTGCCAGTGCTTGCACTGTCCTGACGCCACGGAAATCAGGGGTGAGCCAACCCGTGGAGTTGGGAGCCGGTTCACCTCCAATTCGGTTCCATTCGGGCTGGTGTTGGGCTGGTTCCCCGCGCCATCGTTCACATCCCCTCGGATCATCTGACAGCCTGGCCTCATCACCAAGGAACCCAACCGGACGAACAGGTACGCAGCGTTCTCGTGACGCTATTTACAACACTATCCCATGAGCACAGCCAGAACATTCATAGCAAGAGAAATACCATGACATGATGTGAAGTGTCTTTGCCATCTAGCAGCATCATGCATGACAAGAGGACAATTTGAAGGGAAATGGGCAACCTTACGATGGATGTCAAAGAGAACATTCCCATATGAAGAGGCTTACATAAAAACGCAGAAGATGATAACAGAACCGAGTTGGAAGAGCAAAATGCTCCTGTACTCATTGACTGGTGTGAATATAGGAGAGATTAAGACAGTGGAACAAAAGAGACTGGATTGTGCAGACACATGGGAGACACCAGGATTGCCAGGATGCTGGGAGAGACCTCAGCTATTGGTATATGGACAAGTAGCCACCAGCACAGAATGGGAAGAATGAATGATGGGATGCAGTGCACACTTATTGATGACAGCACCAGTGAAGATAGTGCAATTCTCAAAGTTACTAACATGGGTCGAAGATGAAACAGGACCTGCATCCATATTGCCAATGAAGAATGCAACACTGTTTTTCAGAAACAGTGGTCAGACAAAGTTGGAGAAAACAAACAATGTAAACATATAATTGATGTGCCAGGAATGATATGAGGAACTGCTATGCTGATGGACCACTATTGGGTCTGTAGATCAAAAGCTAATATGAAGCTACCTAATAATTGAGGAGGAATCTGTTCTATGGTGGTAATACATGTTCCCCCAAAGAGATCTCTACATTGCCGACTTTCCAAAAATGGATGCCCATCAAAAGAAGAAGCGGTCACTCAGTCTCACCCGACAGAAGACAGAAAACTATTTTTCAGCAAAATCAATAGCTGCTTTTTATGACATCCCAGATGAGCAATAATTGTTCAGTAGGACGGCAGTGATAGTTGCAGCCATGTTCATGCCAGGAATTCAAGCTGCAGCAAACGCCAAGTGGTTATAAATTATGTACGGTATGCATGGTGTCAAAAGCAAGACAGACACAAAAGATACGTTTGGAAAACCTTTATTGTTCTCGAAAAGGGGTTGGAAGAAGGCCTATCTTACCCTACGTCTAGGATGGGAGAACGCTCGACCATGAAATAATAAATAAAACAGTCCTAGTTGAGTCTGTCAAATCAAAATGGCCTACACTAACAAAACCTATTGCCTGCCCTATGTCTTGTACAATAAGTGTGCAATGGAGAATATGTATGCAACTACCGCCCTATTTCCATCACCCCCTTCCCGGGGAAACTGCTGGAGCCGTTGGTTTTGCCCCAACTCAACTCACACACTGAACTTGTTGGTGGTCTCCACGACCATCAATCAGGATTCCAAGCATGCAGAGGCTTAGGAACTACTCTTCTGAATACTTGTTAAGAACTGCTCGCATCACTGGACTCCAACTCCCCAGCTGTCCTTATCCTTCTCAATCTCTTCTCTGCCTTTGACACAGTCAACCATTCCATCCTCATACAAAGGTTCCACGATACCTTTGGTATCTCAGAATGGGCACTGGACTGGCTGACATCCTTCCTTACTGATCGCTCTTCCCAAGTTATCCTGGGAACCTTCTCCTTTCCTATTTCCCTCTCCGCCTGTGGTGTCCCCCAGGGTTCAAACCTCTCCCGCTGGCTCTTTAACATCTACCTTGCTATTCTTGCATGCCTCATCTCCTCCTTCTCTTCCAACTTCCACTGTTACGCAGATGATACTCAGCTCTTTTTCAAACTCCCTGCCAACCCTCTTACACCCTTTATCATCTCTGACTGCCCATCTGCCATACAGTCCTGGTGCAGCACCAATGATCTCTGCCTCAACTCCTGTAAAACTGAGATCCTTCCCATTGAGACCACTGCTCCCTCCTTCTTCCCTTCACTCTGGCCTTCCTCTTTGGGATCTCCCTCTGTGCCTTCTTCTGAAGCCTAAAATCTTGGTGTCATCTTCGACTCTTCTCTCTCCTTACTCCCTCACATTGCCAAGAAGTCCCACTTTCAGCTCTTCCTTCTCAAAGGAATTCTCCCTTTTCTCACTTTCCGCGAGATGCTCAATGTGACCCAAGTCCTGGTTCTCTCTAGGCTTAACTATTGCAATAGCCTCCTCCTGAATCTACCATCTTCCACTCTGCGACCCCTCCAGCTAATCCAGAATAGGGCAGCAAGATTTATCCTTGGTCTTAAACCCAGGAAACGCATCTCTCCTGCACTAAAACGTCTTCACTGGCTCACGGTTGCTGCACAGATTAAATTCAAAGTCCTCTGCATCATCCACAAGGTGGTCTGAGCCCCGGGACCACACTATCTTCAACTCTATCTTACTAAATACTCCTCCTCTAGACCACTACACTCCTATGGCTCTAACTCTCTGTGTGTAAAGCGTTTTGCTAAACAGAGGGCAGGTGCTCATTCACTTTACTTAGTTGGCTCCCTCCTATGGAACAGCCTGCCCCTCCATCTTTGACTTGTGCAGGATCATCTTAAATTCCATAAGCTCGCCAGGGGCGTTGCTAGGGGGGGGCTAAGGAGGCTGTAGCCCCTGATCTTTTGGTTGTAGCCCCGGATAGAATCTCAGGAGCTACAGCCAAAAGACTAGCTAGCCCCCAGTCCCAACAGTTCCGACATCAGCTTAGCCCCGGGTCTTTTCCAGACCTAGCAACTCTCCTGAAGCTCGCTAAGACTCTCCTCTTTACCTCCTCCTTCCCTTCTTCTTTCCCCTGCTAATCCCACAGTTGCTGCGATTGGTGTCCTGTGCCCTTATGCATCCTCAGGGCCCTGACCTCCCTCACCCAATCGACCCTGCTCCTGTCTATCTGTACTTGCACTTACACCCTGCACCCTGATGGCTCACACTTACACCCCTCATGGCTCCAGGCGTGTAGCACTCAACATGCCTAGCACTTTATCTGTGGCTCATCCTTGAGCTCAGACCCCACATCGATGATCCTCTGCCTTCTTCCTTGCTGCACTTGCATGTTCTGAATACTTACAAGGCATTTTAGGTTTGTCCTTTTTTCCTCTTCCCCCACTGCTCTTATTTTATTGTGTTTTTAATGTATTTTACTGTATTTCCCACCCCTGCTCCCTCCCTTGCCCTTTGAAACAGACTTTTCTTATTGTATAACCGCCTACAAAGTCAAAAATAATAAATAAATAAAGGAAAATCAGTGTTAGAATATAAAGAAGAAATGTGGTTGAGTCAGCTCTCCTCCCCAAGTTCTCAAAACAAAGGCAGTTCAAAACATGTATTGAGGCCGCCTGGCCTTCCACGTTAAAGTCTCTCTTTCTAACTTTCAAAACACAGTTTAACAAAAAAAAAGTATGCTGGTCTCCCTCAGTCGGGCTCAAACCTTTCAAAGCAAAAGGTTCACGTAGGTCGCCCTCAGTCGGGCTCAGACCTTTCAACACAACACTTGCAGGGATTCCCTTCCCCAGGCTTAACTCATACCCTTTAGGGGTTCCCTTCCCCTACCTTATCACACTTTCGGTCAGGGAAGTCATTTCACCAAAATGCCAGGGGTAGCAGAAGTGACATCACACGACCCTTGACCTCTGATGACATCACAGGAAGTGATGTAATTTTACCCCACTCTGAAGTGACATCCCAAGATGCAATGGCACACAACCTTTCATCCCTTGACAAAACAGGAACTGGAATCACACAGCATTGTTCCTAAGTACACTACGAAAAATATGGTTACAATATCACTGTAATGTGATATACATTTCATACAAAAAAGGATCACCATATGTATCGTTAATATCAATGTGTATAGACCCATATTACCAAATTACTGTGAATGCAAGCAGACGTCCAAGGTCAAATGATAATGATGTGTTATTGTATAGCACTTAGAACAAATGCACATACAATATTACCCAACCTGTGTTGGTAATCATGTATATACTACAGAAGGATGAAAGGCTGAGTTGGCGTTGCTAGGATTCGAACCTGCAGATCACACAAACATTGCAGCATTCAGCGTTCAACCCACTGAGCTATCTTACCGCCTATAGTAACATTAGCAATTACATGTCTGAATGTTCTCAAAGTCAGAAAGCAAATTACACTCTGTAGTGGATACAATTAAACTGGTAACTGAACAGCAGGCCAGTTCATCTGCAGGTCTGGTGCACATTTGGCCACATGTCCAGCTTGTGTGAATCTACTTTTCAGGCTTCATAGGTTGGCAAAACACATACCAGTGGGAGGGTTCATAACTGTGTATAGAATAATTCAGAGTTGTGCAGGGAAATCCGCGCACTCACGCGGCATCTCGTACTCCTGGTACTCGTTACCTTATACATGCAAACATCCTGAACAGCATGCCATGGAGATAGGAAAGATAGACACATTGCAACAAAGCATTTATTGTGGCACAATGAAATCAAGGGCAACTTTATGTGCTATGGTCAAACATTTCTACACTGTAGACAAGCTTTTAGGCACAAGGATTTTGTCCAGTGATGGAGGACACCGATATGGAATGTCTTGTGATGATCGTAACAGAGAAAACGGCAGAAAAAAATAGGCTATAACTGCAACCTGCGAAAAGCAAAATACATAGTCCAAAATGGATGCTTATTCTACTGTAAATGATTTTTGGAAGTTTGTCTGCATTGTGAATTTGAGGTGTTTAAGAACAGACTAAATCAGTGATTCAACCCCTGAAGTGTGCCTAAAATAAACCTTTAATGAGTCTAGCAATTAATGTATAGAATTCCAGAAAGACAAATTATTTACTATTCATATTCTTTCTTATTTAGGGTCACAGTTACATTTGTGGAACCCCTTGTTTTTTAAAAGGCCTGAACAAGAAAGTCAGCTTCTCCAGAAACAAAGAGCCACATGGTGATGGCCACAGCTCAGGAGCTTCTGTTTGTAAAAAAAAACAAAAGAAAACAATCTTTTTTTTTCTTCTTCTTTTTTTAGGGGTTGCAAAGGAGGCCACAGGGGTAGCAAGGGAGACCACAGGGGTCGCAACTGCGTCCCCTGGTAGCCCTTAAATGACATCCCTGGATATTGATAGTAAGCTTATTCGATTGACAGTATTCACTTAAGCTGTTTTATTGTTGTTGCAGTCCAATGGGAGTCTGGTCAATAAGAACCAGGTCGTCTGCGTATAATAACAATTGGACTGCTATAGATCCCAATTTTGGGGGGAATGTTCAGACCTGACGAAATTTGTCACTGATGTCTTTTATAAACAGATTGAATAGGGTTGCAGCCAAAACACATCCCTGCTTCCGCAAGTTGTTTTTATCTGAGGGGTAAAATGTCCTTTTTGTTTCAGGCAGATTTGAACCATTGTTTCTGAGTATAGGCCTTTTATAATCGCTAGTAGATGTAACGGGCATCCCCACTGTTCCATTTTTTCCCATAGTATCTCTCGATCTACTGCATCGAAAGCTAATTTAAAATCAATAAAGGCTAGGAAAATTGGTTGGCCAGATGCAAGTGATGTTTACTTGATTACGATTATGTTTATTACGTTAGTAGCCGTTCCTAAGCCTACACGAAACTTTGAGTGAAAGACATAAATTATTCCCTCTTCTTTCATCCATTTCAGAAGATCTCTTAGGACCAGTCTTGTAAATACGTTGTCCACCACATCAAGCAAAGCTATGGGTCGGTAGTTATTCTGACGGTCTCCCTTTTTGAAAATTGGGATCATTATTTACTTTTTCCATGATTTCAGAATTTTCTGAGTCTTTAATATATGGTTAAAAAGTGTGGTCAATATCCCTACCCATATCCCCAGATGTTGTTTTAGTACTTTGTTGGATATCCCATCAGGTCTGACAGCTTGTGAGTTGGATAATCTTTGTATAATTTTTTCAAGGTCATCAGAATCGAAGTCTAATTTCCAACTTGGCTTTAAGTGAGTACAATTATAACTTTGTGCCATTGGGAGAACTGTGAATAAGGTTTCAAAGTGTGTTACCCAGCTAGTTTCGGAGATAGTATTAATGTGTAGCGCTATCTGGGTTGAGGTTGTTATACTCTTCAATAATGACCATATTCCTGCACTATTTTTAGGAATCAGTGCAACTAGCATCTCCTCTGCTTGTTTCTGGAGAATGCTTATATTGTGGCACTGTCTTAAGCCAGTTCTTACATTTTTGTTTAAGCTGCTTAGTTTCCGATAGAATATCAATTTATTGGTTTTTCTTTAATTTAGTGATGTCATTCTTCATTTGTTTCTTTTTATTGAATATTTCGCTATCGAAACTGTGCGTATGTCTTAAAGACTCCGGCCTGTCTAGAGGCTGTTTGTTTATAAATTGATATAGTATCCTAGGGTAGTCTTTTATTTATTGTGGATTAGCCATATGATATGTGCTTACGCGTAGTAATGAGGTGTCAGTGCAGCGGAGATGGTTTCCCGCTGTAAACACATCTACATGTTCTATCTATTGGCCGTAGTTTTCTTGGCTAATTGGTAACAACCATGAAGTAGTGACTAAAAGATGGTCACTTTTTTGTTGTGGAACTACAACCAGGTTTTTATTTATTATTTTTTAAAATATTTTTATTAGTTTTGGCAGTTTCATTAGTCACAACATACATCAATAACCCCGCCCCCAACTCCACCTCCTCCTCCCCCCTCGGATGGCGGTCATGGGTCCATAGCTAGTTATTTTACGACAGGTTATAGAATGTCTAAGATTCTCATGTTGTGGGGATACCACTGGAGCAAATAGTCACTTTGTAGGTACGTGAGGACATTGCCCCATTCCAACCAGAAGACTTCCGGGACGTCTTGGTGTGATGCTGGAAATGCATCTGAGGGACAGGGCCTCTGAGTCCTTGTCCTTTTTCTGTTTTTACCGTGTGTTCTGTTATGTTTTCTGCCCCGGAGTCCATGTGGGACTCCTGGCAGTGCAGCTCTCTCTTTTGGTTTGGTGAACAGACCCATGGGATACCCTTATGGCACCCATGGGTAGGGGTACAACCCTGTGCCCCTAGTGTATGTTTTTGGGCACCTGTGGGTGACCCCAGAGCAGGGTATGGGCTGGTGGCAACTCCGTGCTGAATTTGACAGGTGCTCCGGGTGTCCTCCATTTTGGGATACCCTGGCCCTGCCATTCGGATCTGTTGATTCCTAATAGAAAACAAGATGGCCCCTGTGGCCTCTTGCTTTCTATTGCCTGATATCTTGTTTTCCCAAAGTCCTGGGAAGCCCTGTCTCTATCCCTTCCCCCTGACTGGCTGTTGGGTGGAAGTTCCATGTATGGTATTGTTGTGAAGGCCCAGCTAGACTGACTGGAGCCTTCCCGGTGACTGTATGTTGTGGGTACCTCCTGTGGGTGGGACCTGGGTGAATGGAGTGTGTGACCAATATACACTTCTTGTTGTGGTTGTCTGGTTTCTGGCATGAGAGACAAAGACTGAGACAGCCCTGCCCGAAACTGGCCTGAATGCAGTGTGTAGTGTTGAATGGCTGGGTACTTGTCCCAATCCACATTCCCTGTTGTGAGTGTCTGGAAGGGAGGAGTGTGGCCTGAATGCACTGTGTGCCTGATTGGCTGACTGACTGCATGAATGCCCTGCAGTATGATTGGCTGCTGAGTGTGTGCCAGCAGCGTGGATGAGAGAGAGGATAGTATATCTGGGGACCTCTCACCACTGGAAAAGTGTTCAGAAGGGACCTTTGGTTGAGAAGCGACCATTGTGCTCCTGAAGCAGCCAGGGAGCTGAGTCTCCACTCTACGAGTAACTGGAACTGCTGATCCTCGACGTCCAGCTGGAAGAAGAAGACTTGCTGTGGCATTTGCTTCGACCGATCCGAAGGCTGACGAGATCGTCGAGGGATGACCCGAGAGAGGACCTGGTAAGGCGCCCTCTTCCCGTGCTCCGAGGGACCATCGAGCACCGCTCCATCTTCGCCGAAGCGCCCTGGAAGACAGATCCTCGAAAGGTTGTCGACCCGAGACGGGACCGCTGAGGAGATCGAAGTGAAGCACCCGGACATCGACGCCGTCGAAGTCCATTGCCGTCGACCAGGGTTCGCAGGTTTGTGAAACCGCTGGAGGCCCGTCGAAGTTGTGTTACCCAGCCGTGGGAACCACTTGACGCCGTGCCGCCGACGACCGGAGCCGTCTGCTCCTTTGCCTAAGAACATTCAATCGAAGGACTCTCTCGACCGCTTCGTCGACCGCTTATCCTGCCGGAGAAAGTCGAGGACGACCAACGCGCCGAGGAGAAACCTGCCGGTGGGTTTCCCGCCACCCGACGACCTCAAAGACCCGGACGACTCGACGCCCTTGCTGGGCTCCCGTCTCTACAATCTTTGCGGTCCAGAACTATTGTCATCGAGGTGCCCCGCACACCTCCGCCTTGCAGGACGCCGACGCCCCGACGCCGACGAGCACCGCTCGGACGAAGCTGCTGCCTCTTCGACATCGTTCTACCTCGTTCGTCGACGGACGTTCGACGCCCCGTGCCTCCCGCTTGAAAGGGAAGGCATTCAAGAAGGGCCGTCGATTCCCCGTCGCCGAACAGCGAGTCCCTCGACGTTTGTCGACGCCTTCGAGGAGCTCAACTCCACCAGGTACATTGGGGGGGTAAAAACATTATAGGAGAGAATAAGACTTGCAGAGCAATATATGGACTGGGCTGGTACTATATCTTTCTTTACAGGTTGCCCAGGTGGGGGGATCTCCACACAGAACTGTGCCTAGTGGTAGGGGTCAGTATTCTGCCTATTGCTCAACCATCTTATTTTCTCTCCTCTCTCTATTGCTGGTTTCACTCTATTGGTCTGTGTGATATTGTACAGTATTGTTCATGCACTTCAATGAGAACTAGGGTGGTACCACTTTAGGATTGTAAATATTTGTCGTTGTAGATTTTGCCAGAGTACAAAGTGAGTTATCATGATAAATGTACATAACCTTAACTTTTGATTATATAAAGACTGTGTTCTAACCAATACAGAGTGTGGATATTCCTTTGTGGGGGCTTGGGGGATACACTGTACTTAAGAACCAGCCTGCATCACCTCCTGAGAAGCTAGGCCTTGATTGCTCGACCATTGCTACCGAATAGAGAATCTTGGCTGGGGTCTCCTGTGCCTCTCCTCCACCATATAGGGAGCGGAAGTACAGACACCCCCCACCGGTCGTAGAGGCCCGTCTCTCACACTGGTGGCAAGCGGTGGGATGCTTATGGTTTTAAGAATCAGTGTATAACCGTGCCACTTACAAAGGATATTTGCCCTTTATTAAATTAAGGTTTAGTTGTGTACAAGGTAACTGCATTACAAACAATGGAGTCTATTGCGAATGGCAAATTAACTCGGATGAGCTTGGAGGCTCTCCAGAGTGCTTGTGAAGCTAGGGAGTTAGACTTTGTGGATAAGTCTAGGGCTGAGCTGATAGCTGCCCTGGTGGACTACCAGACTGATAGTGAAACTCTTGATGAAGGGGGGAATGCAACCAATGAGGACTCTGCCCCTGGGGTTTCAGCTGAATCTGTTTCTGGGAATGCCGCCATTCCTGCTGCCTCTGTTCCAAACTCCAGCAATTCCTTAGAGCTTGAGTTATTAAGGATGAAAATGGCCTTTGAATACCGCAAGTTGGAAATAGATTCTGAGCTTAAGAAAGAGGAGTTGGCTCAACAAGTTGCACTCAAAAATAAGGACCTTGAACTCAAGAGCCAGGACACTGAATGTCAGAGGATCCAGCTAGAGAAAGCTAGAGTGGAGACTTCAGCTAGATCCAGTGAGAGTGTCAGGTCCCCAGCCACCAAGTTTATGAAAGATTTGGTTGGTGTATTTGTGGAGGGTTCGGATATCCTCCAATGGATTGAAGCGTTTGAAATGGCTTGTGAGATTCATGATGTAGATAAAAGAGATTGGGCGAAGTGTTTGTTAAGCAGAGTGCCTCAAACCGGGTATGACTGTATTCTGAAGCTGAGTGTGGAAGAAAGGGGTCAGTACGAGTGTATGAAGTCTGCTTTGATTGCCAAGTTCGGCAAGACACCTACCCAATACCTTAGAAGGTTCAGGGATTTTAAGAAAAAGGAGAATATGTCTTGGGTTGACTGGGTGAGTGCTGCGCACATGAACATGATGGGGTGGATCGATGGATACAAGGTTAAGACTTTTGTTGAATTGTCCCACCTCTTGTTTTTTGAGCATTTCTCTGAAGCCTGTTCACCAGAGCTGCGTCAGTATGTGGCTGACCAGAACATTTTGGACCCCTTTAAGCTGGCTAGGTTGGCTGACAAGTGGGTCTCCCACCGGGTGTCCCCTAAGGACTCCAGTGGGAAGGACAAGGAGAAGGGGGCCTCTCAGAAAGCTGAGGAGTCCCCCAAGCAGTCACAGTCGGGTAAACCAAAACCTTCCTCTCCTAAGACCCAAAAATCTAGTGGGGATAAGTCATCTGGGGGTGGGAATAAGAGTAGTGGTCCACCTGCTGCAAAGCAGGCTCCCAGTGGTTCCAGTACCGTACCCCGCACTCCTGGCGCTTGTTGGGACTGTGGGGCTCTGGATCACAAAAGGGGTGACCCCAAGTGTAAAGGTAAGGCACTTGGAGTACAGGCTGTCAGCCTGACCTACCCTTACCCCGTGTCTGAGGTGGAGGCCACTGTCCTCCCCTCCTCTGCCGGTATCACATTTGGTGCTCCTGTGGAGATTTCCTTAGTGTCCCTTGGGGCCTGGGACCAGTACGCGGAAGTACTGGCGACTATCCCACAGAACACCCGTAGGTTTTTGAGAAGTGTCCTCTTGAATGGCCAGCCTTCTACTGGTTTGAGAGACACTGGGGCAAGCATGACAGTGGTGGACAGGACCCTGCTCAGGCCAGAGGACTATGAAGGTGCTCCTCTGCAAACCACCAGGTTAGCTGGTGGGCCTCCCAAATTATCACCTGTAGCCTTAGTCACACTCATGATTGGCGACAAGACAGCAAAGCTTCCTGTCCTGGTTCAGGACAATGTCCCTGCTAACATTTTGTTAGGGAATGATCTAGTAGAGTTGGGGTTGATCTCGGATGGTCTTCCCATGACTGCTGCTGCCGTCACTAGATCACAGGTGACACCGGGTCTGGCTGTGGGTCAGATACCCGAGCCAAAGGCGAGGCCTAAGGCAAGAAGGAGGAAGACCAAGAAGGCCACCCCTGTGGAGGGAGCACCTTCTCTTCCTGCTGCACCCATTGGGATCCATGCTCCGGACGGGCTGGGTCCCGTGGAAAACCCAAACTCAACTCCTTTGGGAGAAGAGGCAGAAGACTCTCCTGTGGGAGAGGTTCTTAACCCGGAGGATCATCCCGACCTTCAATGCTTGTTAGCTGAAGGGGGACCCTCCCGGGCGGACTTCTGTAAGGGACAGAGAGAGTGCCACTCTCTCTCGAGGGACTGAGGAAACAGGCCCTGGCCCAGGCACAAGGAGAGGTGCCTAGGAAGTTCCGGATTTATTGGGAGGGTGAGCTCCTTGTTAGTGAGCCCACTAAGCCTGAACCTGGTGCCCGCAAGAGGTTGGTGGTACCCCAGGTTTACAGGCCCTTCCTACTGCAGTTGGCGCATGAGGTGCCCTTGGCTGGTCATCTTGGGACCAAGAAGACTAAGCAGAGGCTCTCTGCCCATTTCTACTGGCCACGGATGGGAGTAGAGGTGGAGTCCCACTGCAGGACCTGCCCAACTTGTCAGTTGTCTGGCAAGACTGGAGGCAGTGTCATTGCCCCACTGCAGTCGTTGCCAGTGGTTGGCACCCCATTTGAGAGGGTGGGCATCGACATCGTCGGTCCCCTTGACCCTCCCACTTCAGGTGGACATCGGTTCATCCTGGTCTTGGTAGATCATGCCACCAGGTACCCTGAGGCGATACCCCTTCGGACGGTTACGGCCAAGGTGGTTGCCAGGACTCTCCTGGGCATTTTCACCCGTGTTGCATTCCCCAAGGAGGTTGTCTCTGACAGAGGATCCAACTTCATGTCGAGTTACATGAAAACCATGTGGAAAGAGTGCGGGGTAACCTACAAGTTCTCCACCTCTTACCACCCCCAGACCAATGGTCTGGTTGAGAGATTTAATAAAACTCTCAAGGGCATGCTAGGGGCTTTGGAAGAACCCCTAAGGAGGAAATGGGATCTCCTCCTGCCATGCCTGCTGTTTGCTTACAGGGAGGTACCTCAAGAGGGTGTTGGTTTCAGCCCCTTTGAGTTACTCTTTGGACATCCCGTAAGGGGGCCCCTCGCCTTGATCAGAGAAGGCCTGGAAGCCACCCTTCCGGGTCCCGCCAAGCAAGTGGGGGACTATGTGTTAGGCCTCAGACGGAGGATGACACAGATGATGGGTCAGGCAACAGCAAATCTCAAGGCCAGCCAGGAATTGAATAAGTACTGGCATGACCTTAAAGCCTCGCAAGTGGATTGGACTCCGGGACAGGAAATCCTTGTAATGGAGCCTACCAAGCCTAGGGCTTTGGCAGACAAGTGGACTGGACCCTTCAGGATCATCTCCAAGATGGGCGAAGTCAATTATCTGGTTGACATGGGAGCCCCCGGGGTAGCCCCTCAGCTATTCCATGTCAACAGGCTCAAGCCTTTCCACAGGCGAGCGAAAGTCTCATGTCTCTTGCTAGCTTCTTGGCAAGAAGAGGATGAGAGTGAGCCCCTTCCTGATTTGCTGCATAGCAACCCTCAGGATGGCTCAGTGGAGGGAGTACATCTCTCTCCAGATTTGACAAGTATGGTATTGTTGTGAAGGCCCAGCTAGACTGACTGGAGCCTTCCCGGTGACTGTATGTTGTGGGTACCTCCTGTGGGTGGGACCTGGGTGAATGGAGTGTGTGACCAATATACACTTCTTGTTGTGGTTGTCTAGTTTCTGGCATGAGAGACAAAGACTGAGACAGCCCTGCCCGAAACTGGCCTGAATGCAGTGTGTAGTGTTGAATGGCTGGGTACTTGTCCCAATCCACATTCCCTGTTGTGAGTGTCTGGAAGGGAGGAGTGTGGCCTGAATGCACTGTGTGCCTGATTGGCTGACTGACTGCATGAATGCCCTGCAGTATGATTGGCTGCTGAGTGTGTGCCAGCAGCGTGGATGAGAGAGAGGATAATATATCTGGGGACCTCTCACCACTGGAAAAGTGTTCAGAAGGGACCTTTGGTTGAGAAGCGACCATTGTGCTCCTGAAGCAGCCAGGGAGCTGAGTCTCCACTCTACGAGTAACTGGAACTGCTGATCCTCGACGTCCAGCTGGAAGAAGAAGACTTGCTGTGGCATTTGCTTCGACCGATCTGAAGGCTGACGAGATCGTCGAGGGCTGACCCGAGAGAGGACCTGGTAAGGCGCCCTCTTCCCGTGCTCCGAGGGACCATCGAGCACCGCTCCATCTTCGCCGAAGCGCCCTGGAAGACAGACCCTCGAAAGGTTGTCGACCCGAGACGGGACCGCTGAGGAGATCGAAGTGAAGCACCCGGACATCGACGCCGTCGAAGTCCATTGCCGTCGACCAGGGTTCGCAGGTTTGTGAAACCGCTGGAGGCCCGTCGAAGTTGTGTTACCCAGCCGTGGGAACCACTTGACGCCGTGCCGCCGACGACCGGAGCCGTCTGCTCCTTAGCCTAAGAACATTCAATCGAAGGACTCTCTCGACCGCTTCGTCGACCGCTTATCCTGCCGGAGAAAGTCGAGGACGACCAACGCGCCGAGGAGAAACCTGCCGGTGGGTTTCCCGCCACCCGACGACCTCAAAGACCCAGACGACTCGACGCCCTTGCTGGGCTCCCGTCTCTACAATCTTTGCGGTCCAGAACTATTGTCATCGAGATGCCCCGCACACCTCCGCCTTGCAGGACGCCGACGCCCCGACGCCGACGAGCACCGCTCGGACGAAGCTGCCGCCTCTTCGACATCGTTCTACCTCGTTCGTCGACGGACGTTCGACGCCCCGTGCCTCCCGCTTGAAAGGGAAGGCATTCAAGAAGGGCCGTCGATTCCCCGTCGCCGAACAGCGAGTCTCTCGACGTTTGTCCACGCCTTCGAGGAGCTCAACTCCACCAGGTACATTGGGGGGGTAAAAACATTATAGGAGAGAATAAGACTTGCAGAGCAATATATGGACTGGGCTGGTACTATATCTTTCTTTACAGGTTGCCCAGGTGGGGGGATCTCCACACAGAACTGTGCCTAGTGGTAGGGGTCAGTATTCTGCCTATTGCTCAACCATCTTATTTTCTCTCCTCTCTCTTTTGCTGGTTTCACTCTATTGGTCTGTGTGATATTGTACAGTATTGTTCATGCACTTCAATGAGATCTAGGGTGGTACCACTTTAGGATTGTAAATATTTGTCGTTGTAGATTTTGCCAGAGTACAAAGTGAGTTATCATGATAAATGTACATAACCTTAACTTTTGATTATATAAAGACTGTGTTCTAACCAATACAGAGTGTGGATATTCCTTTGTGGGGGTTTGGGGGATACACTGTACTTAAGAACCAGCCTGCATCACCTCCTGAGAAGCTAGGCCTTGATTGCTCGACCATTGCTACCGAATAGAGAATCTTGGCTGGGGTCTCCTGTGCCTCTCCTCAACCATATAGGGAGCGGAAGTACAGACACCCCCCACCGGTCGTAGAGGCCCGTCTCTCACACTTGGATTTGCATGTTATCCATTCCACGGATACGAATCGCCACCCTTTCTGGAGCCAGTCAAACTTTGTGGGTGGTTTCTTTTGTTTCCAGTGCTGGCCTATCGTCAGCCAGGCCGCTATGATCAGAGTCATTATACCTCTCCGCCGCGTCTTCGTGTAGGTTCTTTGGTTCGGCTCCCACAGTCCTGCCAGCCATATTCTATCTCTCATCCCACCGGCCCCTGGTATCATCTGTCCTACTTGGGTACATAGTGTGAAGTCTCTCTTGCGTGTAGTGCCATTGCAGGAGGATTTTATGGCACATTTCCGTCAGCTGTATGGATCGTGTTAGTTTTGGGAGTTTGTTCCAAACCTCTTGCCACATTTCCCAAGTTATTGGCTCTCCCAGGGTTTTCTCCCACCTTCTCATATATTTCCACTGGGTGTTTTCGTTTTGTACATTTAGCAGCTTATAGAGGTTTGATATCAGTTTGTGTGAGCCTGTGTCCGCTGTCATACATTTTTCAGACGGGGTCAGCTATCTTGTGGCAGCTTCTTTATCAGCTGGGGATAAGAGCCAATGCTTCAATTGTATATACTGATATTCTTCCGTGGGTTTCACCCCTGCCTCCTGCACACAGTCTCCGTAGGTTCGAATGGTCTGACCCTTAAACATACCTCTTATTTTCGGGCATGCGGCTTGTATCCTGCTACTGTACATCTTCTGCTCCATTCCGGTTTGGAACTCCGGATTCCCAAACATTGGGGTAAACTGTGATAGGTGCATCGTGAGAGCACTTCTATTGATTGCCGTGTCCCATGCATCTAAATTAAACAAAGTGCAGTCCTAATTGAACAATTCACACTCTCTCCGGAGAGTGACAAAGTGACCCTGATAGAAGAGAGGCTTTGTATTTCTTCAGGGTGAAGAAGGAATACAGGTTTTATCAATCCAAATTATTATCAAACGTACTTTCAAAACTCCTAGTACTTTAAAGTGAGCAGGAAATTAAACATACTAAGTGCTGCATGTGTGAAATTGATTCTGAAAACAGAAAACGGTTGCCAGTGGTTTCATTCTAAAGCTTATCAGGGAATGCTAACGCCCATGATCTTGCAATGTTCCAAGGTATTGTTTAATTTGGACAGTCAGGGCTTTTTGTGGGAAAGGAGGGTTGAACTGTTCATTTGGCCTCTGTTCCATGTACATGAGACCCAAAAGTGAAATCCCCAAAAGTGAGTTTTTGTATTTAAGCTTTGTTTTGTAACACAGAGAAGGTGGCGTGTGTAATTATTTGGTTCAATTATTCGTTAAACATATTTAATAAATGTATATTCTTTCTGTACCTCATCCTTATTCTTGGCTTATTGGTGGCACTGGGGGAGGAATCTATGTGGCTCTAAATGAGCCATAGAAAGAGCTAGACTCAATATGACAAATTATATAAATTATATATTGTGTGGCACCTCAAATCGGGGGGAAGGAACTCCCCATGTTCAGGGTAGTCTATAAATATAGGGTTACAAGTGGGGGGCTGATAGCCGGGATCTAGCTTGCTGTTTTTGATTCATGACAAGTGCATTGTTGACATACCATTTGTTCTGGTTTAACCAACTTGAGGTGTTCAAGCTTTGTTGAAGTACCACTGTGGCTTGATCCCTGAGAATCAGGGAGGTGTACAGAGGAATACAGTTGTGCATAGTAATGCAAAAGGTAAGTTGATTTGATATTAATCATGGAAATCTAATAGATATAAATGGAAAGGTTTTTGTTATAGTGTAAAGAGAGTTTACAAAGTTGCAAAATAAATGAGTGCTATTGAAATTGAAGATGCCAGTAGGCATCTCCTAGCTAAGTTATTTATTTGTGGTGAGAAGCCAGAGATGGCCGCAGGATGTAACAAGAAATAAAATCAAAAAGCAGTGACATTTGACGTAAAGTTGGGATGTTATACAAATCTTTGGTGGGACTCTGAATGACATCAAATATGCGGACGCAACAGATTCAAATGGCTCAGCTCATGGCTCATTCATATTTCCAATGCAATTAGTTGAAGAGCAATTGGAAAAATAAAGAGTTGAGTATGCTGAATCAGACTGGAGATCTGGAGCAGGCACAGACATCACTTCAGCAATTAGAAGATTAATTACAGCAAAGTCAGAATTTAGAGCTCAAATATAAAGATCTCATTGAGCAACTCAAAAATGAGCTAAAAGAACATCAGCAAGACAGAGTTGCACGAGAAATGCAGTTCTCTGCACTGCAAAATGCACATAAATAGTGTGAGGAAAATTTGAGCACAATGCAATATAAAGTGAATGATCTAACTACTTACAGTAGGGCATTGCTGGATGAGATTATGGTCTTTAAATGAACTAAAATGTCAAACAGTTAATTATAAAAGGGTTTGATTCCCAAAATCACTTTGATCGGATACACCAAGATGTAAACACTCTGAAACAACAGAAAATACAACTGATTGAGGAAACAGACCTACTGAGCCAGGATAACAGTGTCCTATTACAAAAAGTAAATCAGTTGAAAATGGATGCAGGAAAGAGCCAGCTCAGGAACTGACCAGAATTAGGGAAGAGAATATTGAGCTTATGGAGCGTTCGAAGCAAGCAGAAGCTGACCTGTCAAAGGTAGCACATCGTAGAGACACTAAAGAGTAAGGACTTGATATCTTGAAAGAAATGCGCCTTGACTGTGCGTGCATAACACAAGACTCTCAGAGAGAATATGAACTACTTCAAGATGAGGTGCAGAAAATAAAGGATAGCTTGGTGGCTCAGAGCAGTGTGCTCGAAGCAAACCAGGCCTTAGTGTCAGCGTTAAAAATGCAGCTCTCAGAATATAAACTGGAAATTAGGACAGAGAGAAGCAAGTGTGAGAGTGTAACCAACGCAATAGAGAAATATAAACAGGCATTGAGGTATCCTAACCAATCAGGGTATGGGATAAGGCCCTATGATCAAGGAGAGGTGCCCCTCCCATCAGGGACCCCATCCCAGTTAACCAGAGCCTCCCATTTACAGACTGGAACTGACCTCATGCATACCACTTATAGAGAAAACAGAAACATGAGGCCGCTGGACTTACCTAGGCCTAGCCAAACTGATCCAGAAGGCCAGTCCTTATCTGACATTGATGGATATTCACCTATGTATTTATTTATTTATTTGGTATTTATAATGCACCTAAACACAATGGGCCTCATCAAGACTTTGGCGGTAACCCTTAAATCCGGCGGTCGCGCTATTACCGCCGGATTTAAGGGTCCGCCAAATCAGGGCTTCGGCGGATTTCGCCCCAGCTCTGAGCTGGGGGGAAATCCGCCGAAAATTTGCGCTATTACCGCCAGCGGATTTCCCGCCGGCGGTAAGAGCGCGAAAATTCCCCATTGAGCCCAATGGGGAATGGGGCATTCCCGTATGGGCTCAATGGGGAATGGGGATTAACATTACCGCCAAACTCGTGATCCGGTGCTATTAGCGCCGGGGAGTTAGCGCCCAAGTCGTGATGAGGCCCAATGTGTTTCGAGGCGCAACAAGACAAGAGGGGGAAACAGGGAGGACAAAAACAATGGCCCTACTTAGGCCTTGTGACATTCGGATTGTGCAAGTGCAGTAACAAGAAGTGCAGGGGAGGGAGCAGGGGAGAAGTGCCAGTCTGGGCAGAAGGGCCCATGAGAAAAACAAGTGCCTGGGGAGGCCAGGTGGACAGAGCCAGGGGAAAACTGAGAGTGCAGGGAAAGGAAGCACAACGAGCGAAGTGGGAGGGTGTCCAGCTAAAGTACCAAATTCAAAAGGATCGAATGCCAAAGGCGAGAGTCAATTTGACCTAAAACAAAAGGGTCGAATTTCTTTTTTTTATATTTGTTTTTTTGGGTTTCCGTTTTGGAAAAAAGTGTTTTTTACCACAAAAAATGAGGTTTGGGGGGACCCACCCAAAAAAATTAAAAACTAAAAAAAAACAAAAAATAAAAATTCGACCCTTTGGTCATTCGATCCTTTGCATTCGAAACTTTGACCTAGAACCAAGTGGGAGCTGGAGGGCTACAGTCGTACAGGCTCAGCCAGGCTAGTGCAGGGTGAGGGACACAGAGTGCAAGTGCAGGATTGGCCGTGGGGTCAGGGGAGACCAAGTGCAGGGGTAGACTGGACTAGGGGGACCTGTTGCCCTGTAAGAGTCTGAAGGAACCAGGTAGCAAGTCAAGAGGCAGAACCAGGACATTAGCAGCGGACGGGGCAGGGGAAGGAAGAACGGAAAAGGAAGGTCCTGAGAAGCTTCCAGAACTTAAGAAGATATGGCCCAAGTCTGAGACGGCCAGCAAGGCCATTCTAGAAGGAGGCAGCTGCGGAGGATAGAGATCTACCCCCCACTCTATGCTTGGAAAAGCGTCTAATCTGCAGAGCGTTAGAGCTGGAAGACCGAAGGGGTATAGCAGGAAGGAATTTAGGGAGTGAGAGTTCGATGTAGTGGGGGTCCCATGCCCCAGCAAGCATTGTGGGTGATTCAGAGGGCCTTGAACTTGATCCTTGCAAGAACTGTGAGCCAGTGGAAAGATTGTAGGGCTGGAGATACCTACACCAAACAAGAGGGAAGTTAGCCAGACCAGTGTGGCCTGGGAGACCAAAAATAATCCTGTGAGTACTTCTGACCCTGAAGACTCATATGATGAGAACATCAGAGAGTTAGACTTGCTGAAAATGATTTAAGCTGCCCTGTCTGTGGTGCCCCGTTTGAAGACCTGGCTCATTTTATTTTGTTTTGTCCTTGGTATGGCGTTATTAGAGAGTGGACCATATTGCAGGTTTTGAGCCACACAGACTTGCGCCAATACAAGCCAGCACTGTCTTTTCTATTGAGGGCAGACTCTAAACTATCAGCCTGGCCCTGTTGTTGTATTTGAAGGCTGCAATTTTTCGTAGAAGGGGATATTTGAGAAGGCAAGTGGTTGTATTTTAACTAATATGTGAATATAAATTGTACTGAACACCTATGTATTCTAATAGCACCAATGCACTGCTTTACTGTTTTATTGTGATATTTTATATGTATGTGTTTAATGAATATTGTATTGTTCGAATAAACATTTACAAACAAACAAATGATCTTGCAAAGGGAACATCTAGAAGCGTCGCTGAAAAAGAAAATTCAAAACTTCAACCTGAGAAGGGCATTCCAAAAACCTCCGCACATTCAGGTGAATGGGGGATTTCTCCACACTATCTGGAAGAGGAGATATTACCCATTGGCAATGGTCTGAAGAAGAGACTGTGTTCTCTCCTAGACCTAAAAAAATCAACAACAGGGAAAGTGACCCTGAGAGTTTGCGGCGGCACAAGCTATACGAGTCCAGACCCTGTGATTCTGGGAGGCATTCCCAATCTCATAGGGATCGGGAGTGCCTAGAAGACAGGGAATTCAATTCAAATAGCAGCTCTGAGTCAGAAGGTGATTGAACTCAAGCGCAAAGGTGAAGAAAGAAAGCAAAACAGTTAAAGCACCATCAGACAAATCAAAGCCATAAAGAGCTTCCTGACCCCATACCATAAGAATGCTAAGTATTCGATATGGGAGCACTTAGAACTTTATGAGCAAATGATGTCATCTTTCAGATAAAAAATGATGTCAATTGCATAGAGTTTGCAAAATTGACATTTTCTCCAGGGTACTCCAGTTTCTTTGCAGTACTGGAGGGCCAGAATGATTATAAATGGTCCACCTATAAGGCAGCCATTTTTAAACACTTCTCCACTCATAGGAACCCACAAGAGGCCCGTAAGGCTGCGTTTAACTTGCAATGTGGGGAGGATCAGGTGCCATGGAAGTTTGCACAGGAATGAAAAGGTGCCTTTGTACAGACTTTCAGGCGGGTGAACACTAATAGTAGGGGGGTTTTGGCTGCATATTTCCATGTGCTTCCCAAATACATAATTTCCCAGTTAGTGTGTGATTTCCACGAGCGTAGGACACTGGATTGAGTAAGTGAGCAAACCACCAGGATATATGAGATCTAGAAACCCACTGACAATAAAAATAACCCCAAACCACCAAGCCATCTACCACACCTGCCGCTGTGAAGGTGGCCGAGGTGAAGACGACACCTCCTTTGGACCTGGAGACAGGGAGGGCCTAAAATACTCCTCCTGCCCACAAGCAGAATGAAAGGCAGAGGGGACCCTCTGCCCCAGCCCAATCGAATGGTAGTCAGTCAGGATTCATAACAATGACCCCTATGACCCTGTCACCTATGTAAGCCCTTGATACAAGGGTACAAAACTGATCCTGGGGTATTTGTACACTCCCCCAGCACAAAGGGGGGACAAACCAGCTAAGTACTTCCCCAAGAAACTTCCCTCCAAACTTCCTGTAGGAGCCAAGTACCACTCCACCGACCAACCTGAATTTTTTCAACAGGTAATCCAAACTTACAGAACAGTCCTCCTCCTTCTCCTGGTTCCAGGACAATAGGTCCCGGGACAAGGTAGAATCAGGACTGAAAATTATGGGGGAAATTTCCAATACCCGAGCTACTCCGCTAGAAGGGACAATTACCCATTTAGGGAGCTGCAGAGGTCTGAGCTGAATACTCCCTACAACCCCAAGAAAGTTACTTAGCTGAAGCAACAGGTCTAATAATTGACCGACAACCTGGGGCGCATGCTGAGGGCTCAGTCAAACCCTCAACCTAACCCTCCTTCCAAGAATCCCTTAATCCCGGTGTATGATGTCTCAGGGGGTAAATGACTGAAGGAGAATCCCGACAAGCAACAGGTTCCTGAGGATGGGGTCCAGGTGGAAGGGAGATGCCAAGCTCTAGAGGAAGCTTCCTATCACACCAAAACAGAACCCCTGGAATCCTCTAAGCCTGATGCTGACTCTTCTACCACCGGGAAGTTAGAACCCAAAGAGCAAAGGGTAAGTAGAAGGGGTCAAAGAAGAATCCTCTTTGTGGAGGAACAGAACAAAACAATCCCCTTTGAAAGAGAAGAATCCCTGGAGGAGTCAGGTAAGGAAATCCTCTTGTTCAGGAACAGGGGGCTCCCTCCCAAAGAAAAATGGGTCCCAAGAGACCCTGAATTCAACAGGATAGATATAGAGACTGACCCAGATCAAGACACTTTTAGACCCCAAAAATGCGAGACAGATACAGAAACTGTTGAGGTATCCCCCCACAAACAGGTTCTGAGAACTGTCTTCAGGTAAAGGGGGACAGGGAGGAATCTGAGGAGAAAGAGGATCCCACAACTATGCAAACTGCCAGATGTACATTTCTTCCTACATAGTCCCAATATTTAACACGGGAAATTGCCCAAGATCATACAGTGGCAGAATTCAACGTTAAGAAAATGACAGCTGAGCTGGCCAGTAACTCACATTTTCTTTGCATCCTAGAAGAGAAATAGGGCAGCTTTTATTCCCTGGTTAAAGTACAGGGTCCGTGTGAATTAACAACTCTGGTGGATACTGGATCCTAAGCCACTTTTCTGTTCAGAAAGGTATTTGACCAACTAAACTCAGGAAGGGGAGCAGAGTCATCAGATTCTGCTCATACCTTTTCGCAGACACTCCAAAATTTCAATTGGAATGATATTTCCGTTGAAGGGACTGCGGATCTAGAAATACAAAATGAGTGACCTTGTTTAAAACATCCTGTGACAGTCGTGACTCAAGGGGAGAAACATTGTTTATCACCTCTGATCGACTGTATGACCAAGGTCTTCTGGATCCAGACTTACCGGCCTATAAAACTAAAATGAGTGTAAATTATGTTAGTTTGAATGGCACTCTGAGAAAGTGGAATTTCATTTCCAGAATAATCAGATTCCAGACATCACTTTCATCTCTGTAGGAGAATAAACCGGTGATGGGAACCCTTCTCAATTCTTGAAAATCAACCTTCCTCCCAGTTTTAAGTGGCATTCCACACTGGAAGAGAACACTCTGAAAATGTACACCAGTCCAAAGTCATAAGAAACACTGAGTCTTATAAAAAAGGACGATGAAGAACCTGCACAAAGTCTGAAGCCTGAATAATGGAAAAGGCTTCATCAGCAAAGGAATATTCAGTAAACTCCCCAAAAGATCAGACCAGTCCCACATTTAAATTGATTAATCAATGGGAAGTAGGTCTGGAATAACCAGACTTGAAGCATGCCCTTCCTAGCAGGTGTATGCTAAACTTTTCCATTGCCAACAAAAGCAGAGAACACAATTAATGGGGCATGAGAGATGTCCCTTCCGCTTTTTATTTAGGTAGTGACATTCTCAACTGATTTGCCATCAATTTGGATCTAATTAATAACAAAGTATAGTCACGACTGGGTGGTAACCCCATGGGCTTTGACAACACAGAAAAAGCATTTTGGCCAGCTCAATTGCTGCCTTATGCGGTTGAAGTTCAAGTTCAAGAAGAGGTTGCCATCCCAGGACAGGTGTGACAATTCAAGATTCCCCTCAAAATTAAGTGCAGAGAGTACGTCAAACATCAGGAGGCCTATATAAATTTGAATTCTCATCTCAAACAACAAGGTTTGTATTTACATCTAACGCCTCTAGTCACTCTAGAACATGACACCATTAGAATATTGGTGGATAAGAGTGACTCTCAAAGTATCACTTTGGGCTCTGTGAGAAACATGAGGGTATTCTCACTCCTCCTCCCCAAGGATCCTCTGCACAGGTGGTCAGGTAAAGGCCATTGCTCTTGGATCCAAACCCTGTGGGTGGAGAAGTGAGGGAGGATCGCCTAGGGGGAGGGTCCTTGGGGATTGGGAATGAGATATACTCAGGTGAAATGTGGTATTCCATATTTCCTTTCCAGGGAGAAACCTCTATTCCAGGAGCAGTTATGGGATATTGTTGTACAGGTCCCATTGACCAAGTAAATGATAGGAGATACCACCGGTCCAAACGTGCCAGAAAGAGGGCAAAAAGGGTGAAGTGCAAAATGGGCGAGCCATGGTAACCCCCTTTCCCTATTGACCACCAACCTAACCCTCCCCTGACCTTTATGGGATATTATAAGCCAGCTCCTGTCAATTTTCCCACATGTGACACTTGACAATACTGGGACGAAGAAGAGGTAACTAAGAGTGATGAAGATTACACCATTTTACAACTCTAGTACAGAGACAAGGAAGATGCATGCCAAGAGCTGTGAGGGTCAGGCATGGCCCTTTAATTATGGTCAGGCAGGTCTATCAAAAATCCACACCTGCAGCCTGTCAAGGGGCTGTAGGTATATAAAGGGAGACGAACACAGAGAGCAACAAGGAAAGCAACAAGGAGACCTATGGGTGGAAGAACAGCAGTAGACCTTTGTAAGACGGCAGCCACAGTGGGACCGGAGAAAGATGCAGAACCCAGGCAGTTATCCCAGACAACTTGTGAGACCTGATGTGAGTGGGTTGTGTACTTCCCACATGTCTGGGAGCCTCAGTAACCCAGTGGGAGCAGCAGTGGCTGCTGAGGAGCCTGGAGCAGAGAGGACGCTGCCCGCATCCAGGACGAAACATTGGAGGTGCCAGAGTGTGGAAGGGAATATATGGCAAATGAGCGGTGCTCGCGCCGTTGGATTTACCAGCTTCAGAAGCCGAGAGGAAGTCGCGGGCACCACCATTAAGGGACACAGAAGGCTGGTGGGTGTCGGAAGAATGCTCGAGCACCGGGGCACTCCTAAAAGACTGCAAGTGAGTAGTGGTCTGTGAAAGTAAGCAAATAAATATATATTGAATACTGAACTAAATGGAAACCTAACATTAAAGCAAATAAATGCATATTAAATACCAAACTAAATGGAAACTTAACATTAAAGCAACCAAGTGCATATTGAATACCAAACATAATTATGCAACATAAGTGCCCATTCAACACCAAACTGAAAGTAAACAGTATTGAATATATGTTGCACAATGATTTAGCTCAAATCGTGAAGTCAAATACATTAAAGGCTGAAGCGAGCTAAACAGTGAACTTTTATGAGTGAATGCAGTGCGGCAAGGCCCCAGTTTGGCAAGAGGTGTATGACATGTGGTGGCAGAGCCACAAGGCTATCAAGGAGAAGCCAGAGGAGTGTAAGATTTCACATTAAGCCAGAGGTCAATAAAATGAACTAAGTGAGGTGACTTGGTGCACAGCAGCAAGTGCCAAGGAACCTTGGTTGGCTGAGGAGTCCAGGGATCCTGGTTGCACGACCTGTGATGGGTTGACTGTGCGGCCTAACAACTGCGCCTAGACCAGAGAGCCCTGAATGACACCGTGGAACAGCCCAATGAAACCACTGCAAATGAACTGGCGAAGTAAGCCAGAAAGAGGGTCATCTTGACTTTGTGTTTTTTTTTTGTTAAGACTTTTGAAAAGACTGAAGCAAGTGTAAGTGATGAAATTGAAGTCTTTGGGAAGGGAAACCTGAGACTTAAAGGACCACTCTTGTAGTCTTGGGAACTGAGTCTCAAGACCGCTTTTGTTTTTGATTGTGTTACTTGAAACCTGGGCAAGGGAACCCCATGGATTAGTTCAGAATTATATTTCCTTGAACTGTACAAAGGTCAACTTTCTTGGAACTTTCTTATGCTTTGGAAAGGGGAGCTGAAAGTAAGCTGTGAGCTGGTAGAAGCTCAGAACTTTGAGTTGAACACTATTTATTTTAACTTTGACATCCCTACACATTTGTTAGCTTTAGTTGTGAGGGCAAGGATAGATTTTGGACACACTGGACCACTTACAAAGAACTGTTCGACATCAAGGACGGTATTCTATTCTTCATGCCCTTATGGGATTGAGGAGGTAACCTGTGACACCAGGTGACATTTAGAGTGAATAACAACTACCTCAAATCCATGGAACTACCTGTCCTGGTTAACACCATGAAAAGAGATTCCTCCACCCAACTGGAGAATACCACTGAAATAGCCATGCTCAAGGTCTTTCCAGGGTTCGAGCCGATGGTTGAAGAACAGAACAATCTTGCTGATGCATGTGAGATGGAACAGCAAAGGCAGGAACTGAAACAGATATTCCTGGACTTCCAGGATATCTTTTCAGAAGACTCCTCTTTTCTGTGGACATACATCTATTCATTCCATCACCATACCCATGGATCCAGAGATGGCACCAGTATTTGTGAAACAATACCGGTTATCTCTCGCATCCATGGAGTCACTCACAGAGATTATTAAGACTTTAGAATCCTGTGGGATAATTTGTCTGATCCACAGTACCTTTAACAACCCGGTACTGGGGATACTAAAACCCAACAGCCATTGGAGACTATGTGCAGAACAAAGGGAATTAAGCAAATAGATTCACATGTCAAGATGGCCACTTCCCTATATCGATCAAGGGCTGGCACAGATCCAAAGGTCAAAAGCGTACACAGCCATTGATTTGACCAACTGTTACTGGGCGGTACCCGTGAGTAGGGAAGACAAATATAAATGTGCCTTTACCTTTGGGGGACAAAAAGTACATGGAACAAAACACCATTTGGATACATAAACTCTGGCAGTGAGCTAAACATATTTCTGTGTAAGGCCATGACCGATTTGGGCAAAAGGGGAAACCTGGAATATCTAGATGATGTTTTTATCAAGAGCTCAACTGTGGAGGAGCATATACCAGAAATCTGCTATGTTCTGGCCCAGTTGCAAAACGCCGGAGCAAAGCTGTCCTTTCAGAAGGCACAGTGGTGTAAAACCAGAGTGAACTTCTTAGAGCACAAAATCATCCCTGAGGTTCTCGACCCCCAGGCAAAGAATGTTTAAGCCTTATTGAAATTAAAAGACCCTACTACGCTGCGAGAACTGAGAGGCCTACTTGGACTCACTAATTATAGCCCAGCGTTCATTGAAGAATACGTAGAGGTTACAAAGAATTTGCCAACTGTTGCTTCGTCACCTTTGTCATACATAGTGGAGGGTATCATATTCTTTTAGCTACTAACTGCTTGGTAAGTGAAGGCACTGAAACTTTCTGTTCAATGTTGTCTGGACCACGTACACAGAGCCCGAAGAAACAGGGGGCGTGGATGTATGATGACATACTATCCGCCCTCCTTGTCTTCACGCCTGTGAAAAAATATGTTGTGGATGGCGCTTCCTTCCCTCACTCCCAGGCATAAGTGACTCTGTGATGCTGGAACAGGGAGAGGGGGGGAGGTCACCCATTGTCATTGGGTCCAGTGTTCCGCATAATGGATGCAGGGAGGACTTGCCCGGCTGCCACTCCACTATGGGCATAGTTGAATCTAATCACCCAGCCCTGGACCCGTCTTTCCTGGACACTCCGCCGGCCTTTCAGACAGGGGAGGTCACACTCCTTGCCCTGTCCCAGTATCCACTGGGGCAGATTGAGGCGACAGAGGATCTCTTCTCCTCTGCTCAGGCTAAGGTAGACCAAATTGGGGGGACGGGTTTGTGTAGTGAGTCTGATCTATTGAAACCCATACTAGCTAGTCCATACTATTTGCCTGAAAGATATAGCAACTTACTTGGTAAAGTTATCCGTGGCAGCTAATTACTTGGAGAACAAGGGAGCCGTGTCCATTAATAATGCCTCCTGGGGACTCCCCAGATCCTGGAAGAACGGGGAGGCTCGAGCATTGCAATACTAGCTTCTAGTCCATCTATTAAATCCACAAACCTAGCAGGCTGCTCTCCGTGGACAGGGAGACAGCGAAACCTGGAACCCCTCCTCATGCCCCAATAAACAAAAAAAAAGGGAATAAAAAGCATTCTCGAAACCAACAATCCTTTTTGAGTAAAGGTGGGAACAAACCGTCCGTAATAACTGGCGGACCCTCATAATAGAAGAGGTGGCAGACAGTGAAGTACTTGGCCATGGCTTAGATATCGATCTGTAGGCGGACTTAGTGATTGATATGGGAGGTGGAGCTCTGGCTAAAAATACCCTCTCCGAAGAGATGATCCATAAAGGGAATACAAAAAAAAACAAAAAAAACACCTAAAACCCAAGAATCTTAAAAAGGTCAATGATCAACTGACATCAGAGAGGCTGGAAAAGCGACCTGCAGTAAGGGGTGTGTACCAACTTTTCTCTAAGAAATGTATCAATCAACCTATATTGCTAACGTCTCCAGCTAAAAGCAACGTAGTTAACACTGACATACAATCAGATCCACCAAGGGTGACTTCCCGGCCACTCAAGGATCAAATAGGGAACATGTGCCATGGCCTGGAGACCCTACCCAGGGAGTTGCAAAGTCACCATCTGCAATTACCGATGTAGCTCCAGGATGGGCATATCGCTCCCCTGTTTTGCAGGGAGTAACGCTACCTAGTGTACCTATGTCGTCGTTGGGGCCAGCGAAGCCCCAAGAACCAATCAAGCTAGAAAAAGATTAACTCCCTATAAAAAATTCAACACTGGAAGCTTTTATCAGAACCACAGTGGCTCAGATGATACACCAATGACCAATTCCACTGGAACCCCTTCCATTAACTATCCCAGCTATGGAGTCTATCCTGCATGAAGAGGAAGCCAAAAGGAAGGGTTGCGCTATGAATCCAAGGGTTGCTCCACATTTGATAAAGGCTCCAGTAAGCTTGTGACATTACAATTCCAGGGTAGCACCGGTCGACGACAGGTGCCTAAATACTGGCAACAATGAGGGAATGCCATAGAAATTAATCCCAATAGATCCTGTTGGGAAAGCTCCCAATTTACTATTTCATAGTAATTTAAAATCTATTCATTGGTGCCAACCCTGTTTCCCAGATAAACCAAGTATTATCCTGCATTACTTAATTACGGGGGTCCACCTTCACTAAATAGAGGGCGAGTTTTACATTAATAAATGAGATACCTTCCTTGAGACTCCTACCCTCAGCAGATTTAAAATTGGTGGACTTCATTCACCCAGAACATTATAACCATGTACGTTTGGTATTTCATTCCCGTTCCGTTTATGATGCTATCCTTTTAGAAACCCTTCAATTTAATCGACTGGGGTACGATATTTTGATCTTCAGTCCTGGTCTGAAGCTGTCCAACCAGGCCACTGAAGAACTAGGAATCTTTAGTGATGCACAAGGGTTGAAAGGATCAGTACATAGCCCGGATCGGAAATCAAAGGCAGCAGAGGAGCATAGCTGGAGGTGGCTGGCACTAACATTGCACGGCACCATCTCCCAGTTAAAATCCCTAATGCAAAACCTTTAACCAAAAGAAATTTCTCTTGCTATTATCTTGGAACGCTTGCGGTTTTGCACATCTTACCTCCTCCCCAGATTTATGTGCCAAATTAATGAAATGTAATATTGTTTGTATCCAGGAAACTTGGATAACTGCCGCGTTTCACTCGGATGGCTTTGATTCCAGATATGAGCTGGCTAAGAAGGGGGACAGGGGCCGATCTTTTGAAGGCCTCTTGATCCCCATTAGGAGTGGTGAGGGTATCCTAATTGTGGATAATCTCTCCCTCCCACCGGGTGTCCTTGCAGTTGTTGTGGAGGTAAAGACAGCCCGTTCTTCCCTCTATATTCTTTTATTAAATATTTATTGGAATCCTATCTTAAATCTCCAGGAGACCATTGATAAGATCAATGGGTTGTTTACTGAAATGATGCTAAAGTATGAGAATGCATTACTTACCGTAAAAGCATTTCTGATGGTTGTATCTGCTTAGATTCACATGCTGTGCATAGGTCCGACATCCAGTGGTCACAGCGGAGTATTGCATTTTGTTTTTCGTAGTCGAAAAGGGGACGTCGACAAGGCGTGTCTGAAACACTATCCCTATAGTGACGTGCGTTGTACCCACAATCACTCACGCGTCGAGGTCCCTCCGTTTGTATTTTTCTGCCCTGAGGGAGCCTTCTAGACGTGAGTGAGTACAGAAAAGAGAGAGATATATAAAGGAAGTCTATGTTCCTTCCATCCGAGCGGGGAGGAAGGGTGGGCGCATGTGAATCTAAGCAGATACAACCATCAGAAATGCTTTTACGGTAAGTAATGCATTCTCTTCTGATGTTTGTTAATCTGCTTAGAATCACATGCTGTGCATAGACTAGCGAGCAGTACCCGGAGTTGGCGGTGGGTTATGAGAAGGAACAGTAGAGAAAAGGTGTCGTAATACTGCCTGTCCCACCTGGGAGTCAGATCTAGAGTGTGTATCTAGACAGTAGTGTTTTGTAAAGGTGTGCACCGAACTCCAGGTAGCCGCTTTGCAGATGGACTCAAGGGGAACATTTGCAATGAATGCTATGGATGCCCCAGTGCCTCGAGTAGAGTGTGCTCTTGGCCTAAAGGGCAATTCTCTCTTAGCAAGAGTATAGCAGAGAGTGATGCATTGAACAATCCATCTAGAAATAGTGGATTTTGAAACCGCATCTCCTTCTCTTCCTGCTGCCACCGAGACGAAGAACTGATTAGTCTTCCTCAGTGGTCTGGTTCTTTCCATGTAGAACATGACCGCTCTGCGTACATCTAGTGTGTGCAGAGTCCTTTCTCCCAAATTGGAAGGATTTTGAAAGAACGTTGGTAGTTCTATAGATTGGTTTACGTGGAATTTAGAAATAAATTTCGGAGCAAACCTAG
This sequence comes from Ambystoma mexicanum, assembly GCF_040938575.1. NCBI lineage: Eukaryota > Metazoa > Chordata > Amphibia > Caudata > Ambystomatidae > Ambystoma > Ambystoma mexicanum. The sequence goes on from NC_090922.1 coordinate 248,675,656, forward strand.
GGTGAGTGCGTAGAACCACTTTATCTTTGTGAACTGTAACGAAGGGGTCTAGAATAGAAAGAGCCTGAAGTTCACTTACTCTCCTGATGGAGGTGATAGCTATTAAAAAAGCAGTCTTAAGCGTGAGGTGTTTAAGAGATGCTTTGTGCATGGGTTCGAATGGAGAGCCCGTGAGTCTGGTAAGTACCACATTAAGGTCCCATCCGGGAGCTGGGTCAGCTATCGGGGGGTGTATTCTCTTTACTCCCTCCATGAAGGCTTTTATAACAGGGATCCTCCACCACGACACTTTGAGTTGGGAAGTGGTGTATGCAGAAAGTGCAGCTAGGTGGACTTTAATGGAGTTAAACACTAGACCTGAATCCAATAGGTGGGTCAGGTATAGGACCACATGTGTGGGAGAGCAGTCAATAGGGTTGATGCTTTTACTCCTGCACCAGATGACAAATCTTTTCCACTTGCTAGAATAGCAGTGGCGAGTGTTCGGTTTTCTGGCTTCCCTGAGGATGTCCATGCATCTTTGCGGGAGTTGGAGATGTCCGAACTCTATGATCTCAGGAGCCAAGCTGCTAAATTCATGTTCTGGGGGCATGGATGCAGAGTCCTGCCCTTGTCCTGAGACAGCATGTTGTACGGGCAGGGGAGTTTTACTGGGGGGGATAGAGACATCTCCATCAAGTGAGCGAACCATGGTTGTCGTGCCCACATTGGGGCCACTAGTATCATGGTCACTTGTTCCTGGTGCATCTTGTGCACCACTTTGTTGAGAAGGGGAGTCGGGGGAAAAGCGTAAACAAATTTCCCTGACCATTGCATCGACAGACCGTTCCCCTTGGATTGGTTCTGGGGGTACCTGGAGGCGTAACTTAGGCATTGTGAGTTTTCCAGGGTTGCGAACAGGTCTATTTCTGGGAATCCCCATTGTGTGAAGATGTCGAAGACGATGTCTTCGTGCAGGCGCCATTCGTACTCTTCGGGTGGGGGGAAATCTCTGCTGAGACTGTCTGCCAGCAGATTGAGTTCCCCGGGTACATGTAGTGATAGTAGGAACATGTCCTGTTTGAGAGCCCACTTCCATATATTCTGGGCCAGTTTGGACAGGCCTGGAGAGTGGGTGCCCCCTTGCTTGTTGATGTAGTACATGGCTGTAGTGCTGTCTGTAAGGACCATTACCGTTTTGCCTTGTAGGTGTTCCTGGAAGGCTCTTAGCGCCTTGAACACAGCTAGTAGCTCCAGTAGATTTATGTGTTTGGATGCTACGTTCGGAGTCCACACTCCGTGAGCAGTCTGATGGGATAGGTGCGCCCCCCATCCTGTGAGGGATGCGTCTGTGGTTAGAGTGGCTTCCGCTGCGGGTGTGGCAAAGGGTTTCCCTTTTTCCATGTTTTCCTTTGTCCACCACCGTAGCGAGAGAACCAAGGCTTGCGAGACCACAACTAGATCCTCCCATAGTCCGCTGGCCTGACACCACTGGCTGTTGAGCCACTCTTGCATTGGGCGCATGCGCAGGCGCGCGTGAGGTACCAAATAAATACACGACGCCATCATTCCTAGCAAGCGCATTGCTTTGCGTACCGTCACCTCTTGACCGGTCACATATTGAGGGATTTGAAACAGCATGTTTTGGACCCTCTCTTTGGAGGGGAAGACGAGGCCGTCCTTTGTTTGAATTAGAGCCCCTAGGAATTGCTTGATTTGACTGGGGTCTAAACTGGACTTCTTTTCGTTGATGGAGAAGCCCAACTGGAACAAAAGGTCTACCGTCTTTTGGGTATTGGAGAAGCATGTTTCGTAACAATCCCCTGTTATGAGCCAGTCGTCGAGGTAAGGGTAAACTGGGATGGAAAACCTGCGCAGGTGGGCCGCTGCCACTGCCAGCACCTTCGTGAATACCCTTGGTGCTGATGCTATTCCGAAGGGTAGCACTTTGAACTGGTAGTGTTTGCCCTCTATCATGAACCTGTGGTATTTTCTGTGCGCTGGCAACATTAAAATATGAAAGTATGCATCTTTCATGTCTAATGTTGTCATGTAATCTCCCTGAGAAAGCAGTGGGACCACTTCCTGTAAGGTTACCATACGAAACTTTTGGGGTTTGATAAACTTGTTCGCTGGGCGCAGATCTAATACAGGGCGCATGGTTAGATCCTTTTTGGGTACAAGGAAGTACACTGAATAAATACCTTCCGTTACCTGAGATAGAGGCACGACCTCTATGGCTCCTTTTTCCAGCAGTTGTTGTACTTCTTGGAGAAGGATGGCAAGATGTTCCGGTGTCATGCGACGTCCCCTCGGGGGTCTGTAGGATGGGGAACTGTTGAATTCGATACAGTATCCGTGGGCTACGGTGGAAAGTACCCAACGGTCTGACGTTATCTCCTCCCATGCAGGAAGAAAGGATGTTATCCGGCCCCCGACCGGTGTTGCATGGGAGGGGACGCGAATCTTCGCGTCACTTGGAGATGTTGGGGGCTTGGGAGCCTCTGGGGGTGGATCCCCGACCTCTCCCCTTACCCCGGCGTTGGCCTCTTTGGCTGTACTGCCCACTATTGGTCTGGTAATTGGTGGCAGGGTATTGTTGATGCTGACTTTGTTGTTGTTGTTGGCGTTGGCCACGAAAAAAGCGTTTGTTGCCATAGCCGCGTCTGGTAGTGGGCTTAGAGATTTGGTCAAGAGTCTTGATAGTATCGAACTCTTTTTTCGCCATCTCTAGAGCTTCATCCACCGCTTTTCCGAATAGGTTAGAGTCTTCCACAGGTTTATTTATTAAAGACGCCTGTGTCTCTGGTTTAAACCCTGAGTTGCGCAGCCATACATGGCGTTTTAGGAGTATTCCCTGCACCAGGGAACGTCCCGCTGTTTCTGCCGCGTCCAGAGAGTTTTTTACAATGCTCTGGTTGACCTGGGTTCCTTCGCCAATAGTTGAAAGTAGGCGTGTACGTAAAGGCTCCGGTGCTTCCTCGGCGTCCTTGCGCAGTTTGGCCCACTGCGCGTCTGCATAGCTAGCAAGCAAAGAATTGTTGTTCGCAATTCTTGCTGAGAAGGCAGCCGAGGAAGTTACTCTTTTTGCAAGGGCATATAGCCTTTTGCCCTCCTTGTCAGGGGGTGCCTCACTGGTGGAAAGTGGTACCCCTGCCCTCTTTCTAGTATTAGATACTACTAGGGAATCCGGAATGGAATGTCCCCTAATGTAGAGCGGGTCTGAGGGAGAAGGAGTGAAAAGTTTTTCAATTCTTGGATTGACCCCTCTGATCAATGCGGGAGTGGCCAGCGAAGGGATGATTCTTCTCTTCACTGAAGCTAGGAGGGGAATGGTCTGGCTAACCGGGGGTTGCTCTTTAATTACTTTTTCCACAAAGTCTAATTCTGGAGAGAGCTCCCCAGTGTCCAGTTTGAAATGTGCTGCTGCTCTGCGCAACAGTGCATTGAAAGTGGGCTGATCGTCAATCGGAGACGTGTTCCTAACCAGTGAATTGTCAGGAAGATTTAGGTTTAGGACATCAGTGTCGGAATACACTGATGGGGATTGCCAGGGGTGCGAAGGTCCTTCTTCAGTGTCTTCTCGGAAGCCTTCTTCTATAATGTCTGGCGTGTCTTCCAGACATTCCTCCCGGTTCTGTCCTACTTGATCGTCTATGAAATCATCCTCCTCCTCCAAGTATTCTTCCTCCCCAGTGAGGTCGTATACGTTATGGAAGTCTGAGGCTGTGTCCACCTGGGGATCGACTAGCCTCGGATTTTTGGCCCTGGGGTCCTCCTGAGGCCCTTCTCTAGTCCTCTTGGGAGTTTGAGAGGTCTGGGTATTCATAAATCTTTTCTCTCCATACAGAGGTGGAGTCTTTCCATGGTTTCATGGGGTACCCCAGAGCGGTCTGGCGGGGGAAAATTAGAGTCATCTAACTGGAAACGGCTCGACCTCTCCCAAAGCGTCGAGGAAAGTGTCCCGTCGCCCTCCGAAAAACCTTCAGGTGTGCTGGGTGACCCCCCGACTGAAGGGGGTAGTCCCTGCCTTTCTTCGGGCTCTTTCGGCGTGTCTTTCGACTTATGCATAGCACTCGACGTGTTTTTCGGCGTACGCTTCTGGGCGTCGGCTACAGCGATCCTCGCCAAGCTTTCGGCGACTCGTTTGTCGGCGACTCGTTTGTCGGCGGAAGCTTGCGTTTTCGACGCTATGGGTGTCGAACGCTCTACGGCGGTATGCGCCTTCTGTTGATGCGCGCCGGCCGATGGTTTGGGGGCGGCGCCCTTATTTGCCGAAAGCCCAGTCGCTGGTCGCGGCTGCGGTTGCGAGAGGGGCTTCGAACCCGAACGGTCCGAGGAGGCCGCCGGTGGAACCTGCGTCTCCTTGGGCGCCGAAGCTCTTTTCGTCTTAGACGAAGAAGAGCCGTGGGTTGTGTGCTTATGTGAGTCTTTGTGTGCGTCAGTGTCGCCGGGGTGTTCATCCCCATAAGCAGGGCGTGAGCCGAGCCCGTCGGGGCCGGGGACAGACGACGAAGCGCGCAAGCGCTCCTTAGAAGGGGTTTCGACTTCCGTAGCGGAGGTCGTGTTATCGCGTTCCTCGTCACTGTCGGTGGTAGCAGCGGCGGGTGAACCTTCGGCCTTCGACATCGCGTAGGCCGCCCACCTTTTAACCCTACGGTCTTTTAGAGTTTTAGGCTTAAGAAGCCGACAAGCCGCGCAACCTTCCTCCTTGTGATCGAGGGGCAAGCAGCGGTTACACCGTGAATGCTTGTCCTTCCAAGTAAATTTGCCTTTGCAAAGCGGGCAAAACCTAAATGGTGTCCTCTCCATAGCCGAGGCAATAAATCGCGATAAGCACCCCAAGGGAAAGGAAGGGGAAAGGGAAAGGCATTCTCAGAAAAGACCCAGAGATGTCCCACGACCCCACTCTCCCTACTGTATATGGCCTGCGAGGCCAGGCCACGTGTTCGGCAGCGCCGAAGGATTTCCTCCGCTCGACCCTCCGTCGAAGATTCTTTTCGGCGGAGAACAGCTTACAACTGCGTCGAGGGAGGGATTATTAATATTATGAGAAAAAACGACCAAAGGTCGAGGAGTTGCAATGTCTCTCGAGGAGCTCCGCGTGAAGGCGACCAGAAGCTGGGCGGAAAAAAACAATCTGAGGGACCTCGACGCGTGAGGGATTGTGGGTACAACGCACGTCACTATAGGGATAGTGTTTCAGACACGCCTTGTCGACGTCCCCTTTTCGACTACGAAAAACAAAATGCAATACTCCGCAGTGACCACTGGATGTCGGACCTATGCAGAGCATGTGATTCTAAGCAGATTAACAAACATCAGAAAGAGGGTTACAAATTGTGGTGGCGGGCGACTTAAATGCCGAGATTCCATCTGCCGTCTCCAAGAATTTACAGCAAGAGTCTGACCTTGGTCTCTTGACAGTATTACAAGAAGACAGGAAAAATTGGATAGTAGGAGGGCCTCTGGGAAGTACTAGGAAGCACCATTTTTTTAAACTTGGGTTTATCCTATGTAAATTCTATTTTAGAGCAAGATATGGACCCCTACACATGGATGGATGGTTGTCGGGTCTCGACAATAGATCATATGTTCATGTCTCAATGCCTATTTGACGTGTGCTATTTATTCTCTTTCAAGGGTTCCCCCTTGAGTGATCACTGAATCTTGCAAGCAGTGATAAGTATTGATCAGGATAGTATTCCACGTTGCTCTTTTCCTTTGAACTTGGAAATAAATACCTCTAAAACCAGAATCACTTGGCATAATGGTAATTTGAACAAGCTTAACTTGGTTTTCATTTCTGATTTTCATAGTAATTTATTGGACCTAAGGCGTCATATTTTTAAACACTCTGAATTCCCTTCGTATGTAGACAAGTTGATTGCCAAATCTATCAAAGGATGGGGTGGGAGACCATCCAGAATTACCCACCCTCATGTTTATGATAATCTGGTTAATTCACATAAAAACACATGTAAAAGGGAGGTGAGAAGGCTGCTGAAAAGTGGCCTCTCTTGGGAATCTAAAATGACAGGAATTCGAAAATAGAAACAAAAACTGAAGAATTGGCTTAAGAGCCATAGGGCAGATATCCTGCAGGCCGATAACAAATCAATGTTGACAGGATTGAAAGATGGTACATCACGACAATTGTGGCACCTGATAAATGCCACAGAGACATCTCAAATTTCATCCCAATCCAACTGCATCTCAGAGGAAACTTTGGCAGGCCATTTCGGGAGCCTTTATGCAGCAAGAAATCTAACATCTGACATAACTAATTCATTTAAGATTCACAATTTGAACTGTAATTTTTTGATTTCAGATATTACACATCAAATTCAAAAGTCAAGCTCGCCAAGAGCTTCTGGACCAAATCGTCTGGTGAATGTCATTTTGAAGGCTAATCCTGAAATATAGGCTAAAGCTTTAGCCATGTTATTTTCTGACATCGTATCATCTAGATGCATTCCAGTTACATAGCACTTGTCATTTATCGTGCCAATATATAAAAAAGGGGACAGGAGTCTACCACTAAATTATCGACCTATTGCATTGCTGGACGCCGACTCAAAAATGTTTGCAAGGCTCGTCTTGAAACAACTAGATGAATGGTGCGAATGCAATTCCATCTTGTCCAACAAGCAGTTTGGTTTCCGTAAAGCAGTAGGAACAGAGTTGGGAGGTCTGATTGTTTCACTACTGCAAGAGAAGGCCTGGAAAAAAATGCTATCCCAATTAACATCGCAACTAGGGACTTGTCCCTAGCTTTTGACCTCATAGATCGATCCTTGTTATGGTAAAAACGTTCTTCTTTAGGGATCCCCGGCAGAATTTTATCTATTCTAATCCATATGCACAAAGGATCCCTTGTGCTGGTCCGACTTAATAGCGAGGGTCTTCTTTCCTGTCCGATTAAAACCATGAATGGACTACGGCAGGGATGCATCTACACTCCCGCTCTTTTTAATCTTTATGTGTCGTATGTCAGAAAAAATTTGGCTACCGCTTCCTTTATCTCTCCCAAAATTGGTTGAAAATATGTTGGTGCGCCTATGTCAATGATTATTTTCTTGTTGACTGTACACCAATAGGTCTGCAGCATCTTACAACAGCTTTCTCCAGCTGCCCCAGCTCTAATGGCCCTGTCATAAATGCTTAAAAAGCGGTGATTATACGGGTGAGTAATCGCAAAAAGCCGACTGCATACAGTTGGTTCTTGAATATAGAAAAATTTGCACTCAGGGTTTCAATGCGGTACCTGGGATTTCCAGTGTTTCATAATTCAAAGAAACGTCTTTATTTGCAGCATATGTTGGAGGAGACTGGATATTGGTTCGCTCAAATGAGAAAGGTGAAACGCAAATTTTGTAAATACTCCCTGTCCCCTTTGATACATTTTTACAAGTTAAAAGTGATTCTGAAATTGTGTTATGGTCTTGAACTGTCACCTATCTGGATGCAATTAATTGCGGAAAGGAACATCCAAAGGATACAATTTGAGATTGGGTATCAAGGGAAATTTATTAAACCTGATACATTTTTAATACGACTTGAATCATGATTTAATCAGCACTTACTGTGAAAAATTACATAGCAGGAAAAAGGATTTTTTAAGAACACATCTATAAAAAACAATTCATATTATTCAAACGTACAAGCATTCATCCACATACAGCCATCATTCGTCAGTTCAGTCATTCAAAACACCAATGAATAGAAAATCTAAAATCTATAAAAGAATCATGACATATAACTCATCAAGTAATTTCATAGAAAGAATGTGAAATCAATGTCGCCACAATGAATAGAAAAAGTGGCTGACAGAATGGGATGGATCCAAAAGATCTTCAACCACGAGGTCTATAAAAGAATCATGACATATAACTCATCAAGTAATTTTATAGAAAGAATGTGAAATCAATGTCGCCACAATGAATAGAAAAAGTGGCCGACAGAATGGGATGGGTCCAAAAGATCTTCAACCACGAGGTCGTGGGGCCTTCACTGGTGGGAACGATTGGGAATAGTCCCTTCATAAATTCCTTCACCAGGCGATGAGACCACAAGGACGCCGGTCCTGTAGTTCTGGTGTATAGGGAAATGGCAGTCAGATGTATTTTGATGGAGGCGTGAGCCAGTCCAGCTTTGGCCAGCGACAGTAGGTACGGCAATACTTGAGGGGCCGTAATCCGCATAGGGTTCATCTTCTGTGCACGGCACTAGACAGAGAACCTCTTCCACTTATGTCCATAACATTTGAGAGTTGAGGACGCCCTGGCTTTTGCAAGAACCTCTCTGCAGTCAGCTGGGATATCGTATCCTCCAAACTCTAGTGCTGCTGAAGCCAAGCCTGAAATTTCAGCGACTCCGGGTCGTGATGGAGAATGGCGCCTCGTTCTCTGGAGAGAAGATCCGCGTCTGTCGCCAGCTTGATAGGTGGGGACGCTGACAAGTCCAGAAGGTCCGGGCACCAGATCTTTCTCGGCCACGCCGGTGCGACGAGGATCATCCTGCACCTGGACCTCTTGAGCTGGTTGATGAGACGGAGCAGCAACGGCAACGGAGGGAACGCATACAGGAACAGGCCATCCCAAGGGAACGAGAAAGCATCGCCCATGCTCCTCGGCTGGGCGGACCTGCTGGCGAACCTCTGGCACTTGGAGTTCGTCGCCGTCATGAACAGGTCGATCTGGGCTTTGCCCCACCGTTGGAAGAGCCGATCCACCTGGTCCTGGCGTGGTTCCCACTCGTGGCACGAGTGCAGCTCCCTGCTGAGTGAGTCGGCGATGGTGTTTTTTATTCCTGCCAGGTGGAAAGGAACCAGAAACATCCCCTGGGCGACGGCCCAGTGCCACAGATCCTGGGCCTCCTTGGATAGGGCTGGGGATCTGGTGCCTCCCTGCTACCGGATGTAGAACATTGTGGTGGTGTTGTCGGTGAAGATCCTCACCAATTTGTCCTTGAGAGACGGAAGGAACGATTTGAGCGCCCAGAACACGGCTCGTAGCTCCAGGATGTTGATGTGAAGAGACCACTCCTCCGGGAGCCAGAGGCCTCTTGCGTGGAGATCTCCGGTGTGGGCCCCCCATCCCTCCAGGGAGGTGTCCGTCGTTACCGTCTCCTGATACGCTGGGGCCTGAAAGTCCATGCCTGCCGAGAGGTGCGCACGGGCACCCCACCATAGAATTGCCCGACGGAACTCCTCATCGAGCGGGATCCTGTCTTCGAAGCAGCCCGCCGCTTGAATCCAGTGGGCGACGAGGAACTCTTGTAGCGGACGCATCCGAAGTCTGCAAAGGAGCACAAGATAGATGCATGAGGACATCATCCCGAGGAGGGACTTGATGGACCTCACTCTGGCCACATCCGTGGCTAACAGGCGCTGCACCTTGCCCAAAATGGCCTTCGTCCTTTCTTCCGACGGAGATGCCAATCGCTTCACTGTATCGAGCTTCGCTCCTAGAAACAGTGCCACCTGCGACGGGACCAGATGGGATTTGGGGTAGTTGATGGCGAATCCCAGCTCCGTGAGCAGGCGGACGGTCCTCGCTGTGTGTTCGACGGTGAGTTCTCTTGACCTTGCACGGATTATTAGCCAGTCGTCCAGGTAGGGGTAGACGTGGATCCTTTGCAGGCGCAGCCGCGCCGCCACAGGTGCGAGGGACTTGGTGAACACCCTTGGTGCCGACTTTAATCCGAACGGCAGGGCTCTGAATTGGTAGTGACGCCCCTGGACTACGAATCTGAGGAACTTTCTGTGACCTTTTAGAATGGGGATGTGGAAGTAAGCATCCTCCAGGTCTCCAGGTCCAGTGACGATAGGAAGTCGCCCTCCTCCAGCTGTCCCAGCACGTGCTAGAGGGTGACCATCCTGAATTTCTGTGCCCTGATGTACTTGTTCAACCGACGCAGGTCCAAGATGGGGCGCCAACCGCCTGTCTTCTTTCGGATGAGGAAGTATCTTCAGTATACTCCGGAGCCCCGGAGCCTCTTGGGGATGAGCTCGATGGCACCCTTCCTGAGCAACAGAAGTCGAGGGACGTGATTCTCCTTCCTGGCCACGGGAGGAATGCGAGGACACTTCTTTGAAATTCCAGCGAGTGTCCGCGGGCCAGGGTGTCCAGCACCCAACGGTCGGTGGAGATGGACTCCCACACGCTGACGAACTTCGACGGCAGCGAGACCCTCCTTGCTTGCCGTGGCCTCTGTAGGCCTCCTGGGACGAGGAGCGGCCCGCCTGGCAGTAAGTAGAAGAGCCGCCGCTGGATCCCTTGGAGGCTCCCTGTCTGCCTCCAGAGCTCCGAAAGGGCCGCCATTGCTGAAGGACTCCTAGGGCTCGGGCTGTTTCCGTGTCTGTCTTGATGGCCTGGAGGGACTCATCCACCGTCTTTCCAAACAGGTTGTTGCCGTCGAACGGCATGTCCAAAACTCTGGTCTGGACGTTCTGGCGAAAGTCCGTCGCCTTGAGCCATCCTCGTCGCCGGAGGCAAACCCTGTTGCCCAGTTGGCGAAATCCGGTATCGGCAATGTCCGTTGCCACCGTTATGGCGTGATCCGACGCCACCTCTCCTTCCTGCAGAATCTGTAGGGCCTCTGCCCTCTTATCGTCCGGTAGGAAGTCTAGCAGAGGAGCTATATTGAACCAAAGCTCCCTGTCGTAACAGGCCACAATAGCTAAGGCATTGGCCGCCTTAATCGTCGTCCAATGGAGTCCAACTTCTTTCCCTCGCTGTCCGGCGGGGAAGTGGAAGTTGAAGCCGCCGCACCAGCTGCTTTCTTCTTGGCCGCTGCCGAGACGACAGAGTCTGGCATGGGCTGGGCCCTGAGGCACAAGGGGGCGGCATCGGGGACCCAGTACTTCTTCTCGTACCTGTCCCTCTTGGCGGGTGTCGTGAAAGGGTTCTTGAGGATACCCAGCCCCTCGTCCCAGATGTTGAGCAACGGCACCGTGAGGACCGTCTTTCTCTTGGCCTCTCGTCGTTGGTAAAGAAAATCTTCCTTTTTCTGTTCCTCAGGGCATAGCTGGAAGAGCTCGGGTGCCCTAGCTATCATGGCGTGAAAAGAGCCAATTTCGTCAGGCGGAGAAGGCCGAGGGGGGGTGATGACGGGATGTCCGTTGTGTCATCGCCGCCGTCGTCATCCGTCCCCGTCGATGTATCCATCGCCGTATCCTCTCTAGGGTCTGGCGAGGGGGGTGAGGGGTCCACAGGCCTCGCGGGCACGAAGGGTGGAGCGGGGTGGACTCTCCTCCGCTTGTTCGGAGGGCTTCCCAACGGGCCTGGTTCTGGATCCCCTGCCGGGGTCCGTGGTAACCTCGTCCTTATCTCAGTACATAAGGATTGGATCGCCAACAAAATGGCCGCCGAGCTATCCTGGGGCTCGGGTAATGGCTGCGACGGACGGGATGGCTGCTCCACTGGGCCCTCGTCGTCGCCATCGTCGCTATCTTCGATCACATCAGCCGGAACCGTCCCCTGGGATCGAACCTTCTCGAACCTCTCGTTGAGGCCTATAAACCTCTCGTTGATGCCTTCCACGGTTTCCACCGGATCCTCCTCAGAGGCTGAATCCGAGTCCGTAATGGCCACCGGCCCCCCCCTCTTTTTCCGCCGGGGTCTTCACGGGGGTCTTAATGATGGTCTGGAAAGAGGAATCCCTCTGCGGTGGCAGGGAAACTCTGGGCCCCGAGGCCGCCTCCACTGGCGTAGCCTCTGCCGGCTTCGCCAGGGCCGCTGCGACAACCTCGATAGAGGCCTTTGCCGGGTGGATAAAGGCCCTCACCACCTTAGGTGCATCCTGGGCCTTCGCTTTGGGGGGAGGGTCATCACCTCGCTCCCCCTCGGCTCCCTTCGAGATCAACCGGGGCCTCTCCAGAAGCTTACCCGGGTTCTCGGACTTCCTCTTCCCCGAACCAGAGCGCTGGCTCGTGGTTGATCGTGCCGGGGAAGTCGCGCCCTAACTGGCAGCCGAGGAGACCGACCTTTCAGCGCTCCCGTGCCCGCGGACTCGCAGTGCTTGGCCTTCTGTTGGACCCCCATCGCCGGGGCGCCCTCACAGGACTTAGAAGACCGCTCAGACTTTTTCTTCGCCTTCTCACCTGCTGTGCCCTTCTCCAGCCAGGCGGTGAGGCGGGAACGACAATCTTGTTTGGTCCGTTCCGACAGGTTCTTGCAGAACGCACAGTCCTTCTCCATGTGCGTCTTGTCCTCATGAAGGCAGTAGAGACATCTCAAATGCTCGTCCTCCTTGAAAACATTTTGCAATCCGCATCCTGGGCAGCTCCTGAACAGCTTGGATCCGGGCGTCGAGCTTCCCTTGTCCTGGGACATGTCCGTTGAGGTAGGCCACAGATCTTCTGGAATCCTCCAAGAAGCGTAACTAGACGAAAACTTCACCCTTGAGGGGCGTAGAAGAATTACGAAACGGGTCCCCGTTATCGGAAGTAGAAACAGTGAAGCTTGAGGCTCGATTAACCGAAAAAATGACAAAAATCTCCTGAAAAAATGTGAAAACGCAGTAAAAGCTCGAGAGCTAAACACGAGGACTCCCAACACTTGAACGTGCGGTACAAATCTGAGGATGGCTGCCACGGGAGGGGCTTAGGTAGAGGGCAGTCATCTGCTGGGGGCATTATGACCCAGAGATCAGTGATTTGTTACTACTAAGAAAGACAGATCAGAAACGAAACTGATACTGATTTTTTCTTTACTGAGGATTCCCGGCCTGACGACGGGGAATATTCATGAGCATGTGAATCCATGCCAGACCCCATGCTGGAGAATCGTATTTCTAGTTTCGACAAATGTGTTTCTAATACAGAGAGAGTCTACTTAGATTCTATATGGTGGGATATGCTGCATGGAAATTCAGTGGCAATAAAGATTGCAGTGATTCGGTTTTTGTCAGATGTAAATTGGTTAATTCAGTTGAAAATCCCTAATCTTTTTAAGTGACTTTATCTCTCAAAATGTATTGGATTTTTTGTTTTTAGTCTTATTTTCAATAAATCAGAGCTTAGTTTAAGATAATATATCACGCCATTCCGTCTGCCCCAAATTTGAGTTCTGGGAAGGGGCTATGTGTTGTAGTTTAACTGTTTTCTGAGGATTGAACGTAATGTGATGAATGAATGCTCCTTTTTTTTCTTTTCTGGGAATAATGTGGAATTGTAATCAATTGGAAATGTAAATGAGAAATCTTATTCAATTGAATATGTCAATGTGTTTTTAAAACCTTGAAATGATCTTAAAAATTCCTTTTGTGAGAGACCACCAGGGGGCGAGGACCTGAATGGCTGCATGAAGCTGCAGCTCCGCTCGAGGCCTGTCTATCCCGAGCTTGCTGCACTCCCCCCACAGCATAAGGGTGCTGAGAGTCATTGAACCCCCCTCAGTTCCCTGTCTGTGGATATTTGGGCAGATATTGTGTGCAGTGAGGCATGGGGCCCGTAGAGCGGGCCCGGAGGGAGAAGGTGGACACACCCCGTGCCCGCCTTGAGTGGGTGTCCACCGCCATCGCCGGAGAGAGGGAGACCAGAGGAGGATCCACACTGTGGGCGGATTTGAATCTGCAACCCTGCAGTGTCGGGTCCATCGAGGCAGGCTCATACCAGGCGAGGACAGAGCAGTGAGTCCCATGGGGCGAGGAGGAGCTGTCGCCGCATGCAACAACACTGCAAACCGAGTCACCCGACACCAGGAGAGAGGACGACAGAGGGAGCGGCAAGCTGGACTGTGGGCTGCAGGTGAGAGGGGGGCGTAGGTGGTGCCTGTAGCCACTGGCCTGCGCGCGGAGCATCATTCTTCCAGGAGCTCTGCGCGGGCAGTGGGAGAAGTTATCTTGATTCTCCTCGCCCTCCCCTGCCTGGCAACAAGGTTGGGGGGCACACAGGGGAACAGGAAACCCTGGGCCAAGGCAGTGCAATATAAATTTAACGAGGGACAAAAACACCCCCTGGCCCCATCCAGACCACGGGTGGCAGAAAAGGGGCAACATAGTGACAGGAGCGAGCCCTCCAGGGTGAACACATGGACCATGGGCCCATCAGTCTACACAAGTGCTGCTGAAGAGCCATGGGCCCCAGGCGGCTCATTCGCAGATAGCTGCCTGTTTTCTACGGTGACTCCACAGGAGAAGGCACAACAAGTAGTCCTCGCCAGGAACTAGAACCCCCTAGTCTGTGATGCTTTGGCCAGACTTCAGTGCTCGCCATGCAGGGTACCCGGCAGACCTGCAGGGAAGATGATCTAGGCCACCAACCTGAGCTTTGTGACAGGACTGATCGGGCTGTACAGTTTTATGGGCCCTGTACTCGCAGCACAGAGGTGATAGGATTTACCACTCGTTCCCACCACAGCGCGATCGGACCTAGAGGGAGATCAGTGACTGAGTGCACCTGAACCCGATGCTGAACGGTGGGAAGGACAACTGGCAAGGGCAGCAGTGATACAGGGGAGACCCAAGATCAAGAAGGTACGACGTTGCAAAGGGCAAGAGTGTGGATACCGCACACACCAGTGCCCGGCCCCTACTGGAGTCGCACACCAACCGAGGCACGATGTGAGGCATTGCCTTCTCGGGGGATATGGGGAGCCCCTGGACCCCAGAGCCATAGGGCCAGTGAGGAAGGGATTAAAAGAGACGGTTACAGAGATACCCCCCCCTGGAGACAAGGGAGTCAAACAGAATTAAGGGTCCACCAGGCCCTGCCCAGGACGTAGCAGATAACATTGCAGTGAAAAGGGTAACAGGGGGCCACGTGGGGGCCCCGGTGGGCAGATGGATCCCTCAAGGACTCCCGGCTAATTCAGGAGAGGACCTGGTGATACCCGGTTGATGCACTGACCGTTGAGGCACACTGCCAGGAGGTCCCGGTAGCACTCCGTAATTGCACTGGCTGTCGTGACACACCACCCAGGGCAAAGCTGGAAAAGGACGAGGGGCTGCCGAGACAAAGCAGCGAGACACAGGCAGGAGTACAGGCCCTCCAGCGTTTTCGGAGAGACCAGGCAGAAGTTGAGAGAGCGAGCCATCCGTCCCTGGCAGAGATGGCATCTAGGGGAGGTGCGCCAGCACTGGCCTTAACAAGAGATGACCTTAAGGATATCCTCCAAGAAAGTAAGGTGATACGGACTGATATCCAGGCCTCGATATGCGACCTGAAGGGCTGCATTGATAAATTGGACGACAAGATGGAGGGAATGGAAAACAACCACCTCCAAGTTGACCTATTGGACATGAAGTATGAGGCCCGCTTAACAGACGTGGAAATGCGTGAGGAGGAAACCATCTTGAAGCTCGACGACCGGGAAAATAGAGAGCGCCGGAACAATCTGTACATCGTGGGGGTCAGAGAAGAAAAAGGATAGTCCCCTGTGGAAGTTGGGAGGAAAGTACAAGGACTGATTAATCAACTTTTCGCCTTGGTGGAGGGAAGGAAGTGCAACTTGAGAGGACACACAGGGGAGGCAGCGGAGGAACGAAGGGCCCAAGGTGCATAGTGGTGCGTTTTCGGAGATACAGGGAGAAGATAGAGGTCCTCGAGAAAGCCAAGAGACTTGGGAGCTTCCAATACGAGGGAGACACAATCAGGGTGTTCCAGGATTTATCGGGCCTCACCCTGACCCGTCATAGAGACTGCTGCCCCCTCACACAATGGCTCACAGAAAAGGGTATAGCTGGTCCTTCCCATTTGCACTGTCATTCGAGAAGGGGGAAGCAGACTATCGAGTGGCGAGTGGACAGGAGGCACACCAGGTCCTCCAGGTTCTTAAAGGAAGAGACTCGGCGGAGGAACAAGGGGGATCGGCAGTCTTGGCAATAGAGCAGCGGAGACCAGATGGGCCGCAAAGTAAGAAGAAGAAACTACAGGGTGGCAGGAAATTAAAAAAACTCAACCCCCCGTCCCTGCAGAAGATCACAGGAGACATATGAAAAGTGGATGGAGTTTGTTTAATTGATATGTTCAAGTAAAGCAAGGTGTTGGGCGATAAGTGCAGGGGGGGCGTGGAGTTTATTGAAATGACGGGCTGAGCCAGCACTAGCCCCTGGTGGTCCATGAAATGGGTGTCTCAGAAGGTAGGAGGATCATGGGTGGGGAAAGAGGGGGAGAGAGGAGGTGGGAGATTGAAAGGTCAAGGGGAGACGGGATCTCACAAGGTTGATATCCAAAGGCAATACCAAAGCTTACCTGAAGTGTTCAGTACCATGGGAGGTCCAGTGGCCAAGAGGGAGATTGACTTTCCTAAATTCCACTCTCTGAGGAAGGGGGCCTGGCTGAGGTTCTCAGGATAGGGACATTGGGCCTCATTGCGACCCAGGCGGTAAGTTACCGCCTGGGTCGTACCTTTACCACCATGGCGTAAACTACGTTTACGCCATGGTGGTTGGCGGACTTACCGCCCCATTCCGAGGTTGGCGGGGCGGTAAGTCCCCATTAACCCATTTACCCTTCCCCATTCCCATTTTTGCCCCATAGGGCATAATGGGAGTGGGGAAGGCGTTAATTACGCCACCGTAAATTACGGTGGCGTAATTAACAACAAGGTTCCATAGCGCCATGGATTTTAACACCTGCTAAAAGCAAGTGTTAAATCCTCCATGGCGCTAAGGGTCCTCGGAATCAGGCGGTAAGGGTCGGCGCTGTTTACGCCGCCGTAAACCCCTTACCGCCTGGGTCGTAATGAGGCCCATTGAATGTTAAGGGCCTAAACTTTCCCACCAAACATTCACTGCTGGGGAGAGGAATGCAGAATCGAAACCTGGATGTCTTGCTGGTACAGGAGACTAGGACAATCCAGAGGGAGGAGAGGCGTATCCTGGGGTCACACATGGGGTAGACCTTCTGGGCATCTGGCCCCTCCAAGAAAGGTGGGGTGGGCATCATTTTCAATTGAACAATGAAGATGGTTAATCCAGCGGTTTGGAAAAGAGCAGACGGGAGGGTTTTAGTGGTCTCGGGGGTCGATTGAGGATTCCAGGATCATTCTCGCCTCCATATACTGTCCAAACTAGGGACAAATGTGATTCTTACGAGAAGCCATGGGCGAAATATTAGATAGATCAGAGGGTTTACTCCTGGTTGGCGGGGACTTTAATATGTGGGCGGACAGGGGATTGGATCATAGCAGTGGGCAGGCAAACCTGGGAGGTGTGGAGAAATCAGTGGAGGGCGGCTTTATGGACCACATGTCAGATCAGGGGCTAGTGGACATGTGGTGGGAATTATACCCAGTAGAGAGGGTGTTCACTTTCTTCTCCCCGGCTCTCGGATCCTGGGCGAGGATAGACTACTGGTTTGCACACCAGCAGCAAATCAGCAGGGTTGTCACTTGTGATCATGTCCCAATCAGTTGGTCGGATCATGATATGGTGGTGACAGCCGTGACCCTGGCGGGATTGAGGCGCCGGGAGACCCTATGGTGATGTAACAATACTCTCCTAAAAGACACTCTGGGTCATTACGAGTGTGCGGGTCCGGGTTCTCTGAATGGGGACTTACCGGTTCCTTCCAACCTTGGAGGACCCGGTAAGTCCCCATTCAGAAACCATTCCCCATTCACATTCGAGCCCCCATAGGGAGAATGGGGAGGGAGCTAATAACGGGCCCGTAAATTACAGGCCCGTTATTAGCTCCCTGGTCCCTTAGCGGCTCCCCCTAAGGACGGCTGGTTTTACCAGCCGGCCTTAGTGCCTCGGAATGCGGTGGTAAAGGGTTAACAGCACTGGCATCCTTACAGGTGCTGTTAACCCCTTACCGCCGCACTCGTAATGACCCCCACTGTGTTTGCAGAAGAAATTAGGGCAGCAATTGAGGACTTCTTCCTATTTAATAATACTGGGGATGTGGAGCAGGGGACGGTTTGGGATGCAGCAAAAGATACATCGAGGGGACTTCTCATCTGAGAGGGCACCTCCAAAAAGAGGGTCAGAACCTCATTAGCCGGGAAACTATGGGAGAAATACGTGGCTTGGAGAGTATGGTGGGGAAGGATGAAGGAGAGAGGGGGGAGGACCTTAATTTGGCGAGAGAACGGCGTAGATAATTGAGGGACCTACAGATGGGTAAGGTGCTGGCCATCCTCCAATACCTGAAACAGAGAAGCGATGATAAGGGAGACAAGGCTGATGCAATATTGGCAGCTAGGCTTTGGGGCCAAAGAGCTGAGAGATGGGTGGTGGGTTTCAGGGATGGAGAAGGGCATCTTCGCTCCCAGACAGGTAAGGTGGCCAAGGAATTTGCAGTGTTCTATGAGAAGTTGTACGGAAGGGATGGTGGAGGAAGGGATGAGGAGTTGGATAAATACCTGTCACCCTTCACAACCTTCGAAGTAGTGAGAGCAGTGAGCTGGATAAACAGATTACCCGAGAGGAGATTTTGAAGGCCATTGGGGACGTTAAGCTGGGGAAGGCCCCAGCAGAGGATGGATACACAGCCGGATTCTATAAGACCTTCGCTGGGCCACTCGCGCAGCACCTGGCAAATCTTTTTAGTAACATCATGGTCACAGGGAGGACTCCCCCATCATTTGGAAAGGTACTGATAACAGTCATTCCGAAGGCATGGAGGGACCCGGAAAGCTGTAAGTCATACAGGCCAATCTCCCTGCTTAATGCTGACTGAAACATTTTCACCAGGGTGCTGGCCACTCGTTTGGAGGGCCTCATGCCAAAATTGATCCACTCCGATCAGGTGGGATTCATCCAGGGTAGACAGGGGGCAGTCACCCTGCACAAAATGCTTCATTTAATGGGGGCTGCTTCAAGGAGAGAGCGGCCAATTATCCCCCCTTTTTGTGAAGTTGTTTACAGAAATGAGGGTGTGGGGGAGGGGGCAGCTCTCCTGGAAGGGGAGGTTCCATGCAGTAAAGATTAATCTACTCCAGAGGGTATTATACTTGTTCCAAATGTTGCCGGTTCGTGCCCCGGAAGCACTCCTGAGGGAAGCGAGGATGCACATCTTAAAATTTCCCTGGCAGGATCGTAAGCCCAGGGTGGGATATGGGAAGCTATTATTATCGAAAGACAGGGGAGGGGAGGGGTGGTACTCCCAAACCTGCTAAAATATTACACAACTCAGGGCACTGGTCCCACATTTGAGGGAGGATCCGGGGAGACAATGGGTATTTCTAGAGAATCAGCATATGCTCTCAGTGACAGTGGGGGAATGGCTCTGGGTCCCAAGAAGTAGACTCCCTAAGCGAAACCATGAACACCCAATTTTGGGAATCCGCTGGGAGGTGTTAGGCATGGGTAGGAAAAAGGAAGGGATTACCACATGGCCCTCCACGATGAGTCATATCTGGGCTCCACCGGTGAGGGACACAACACCAGAAGTTGAACGATGCCAGTCGTGGTTCGAAGGTGGGCTCACTAGGGTTGGTCATCTGTGGAAAGGTGGAGACTTCATTAGTATCCAAGACTTGGAAAGGGCGCTAGAGATAGGCAAACTGTCAGTGCTCCTATATGCCTGGTTGTAGGGAATCTTCATGGCAGAAAAGTGGAGAGAGTTCATTCAGAGAGAGCTTATGCCAGTTGAAAAGGTCCTTGATGGGCACACAGAAATGAAGGGCCTTATCAGGTGCCTCTATTGTGCCCCTTTGGAATCAGGGGAGGGGGCCATAGAGGGGCTTCACACTCGATGTGGGAGGGATCTGGGGACAGAGGTGGGGGAGCACCTTTGGCAGCTGATGTGTAGAAGGGCCTTTAAAACTTCCATCGCTTGTCAGTACAAGCTCCACGCCATGAAGTTGTTGCATCAGTGGCAATACAATCCAATGCGCCTGTCTAAAATGTTCACCACAGTTGATCCTCACTGCTGGCATAGTTGTGGAGCCAGAGCCGACTACTGGCACACGTGGTGGAGCTTTCCCAGGGCGCAGGTGTAATGGACGGAGGACTTGGGCTGGATTAAGGAGGTGGGGGTAGAGGAATGCAAGCTTGATCCCATGTTGGTACTGTTTGGATTAGAGAAGCGGGAGGATCAGTGGCTTCCCCTCACATCATTGGTACATTTCCTTCTCCTGGCGGCACAAGCATGCCGAGCTAGACATTGGAAAAGGGGGAATCCTTCCCAGAATAAAAGAGTGGTCAAACACAGCAAAAGAGATATATGCAATGGAAAGGATCACCACAGCACTACATGGGGGAAGTGCACCCATAGAAATGGAATGGCTCCAATTTTCCAATGCATTTGCGTGAGGGAGAGACCCGCAGGGGAGACACAAAGAGAGTACCGGCCCGGCCCAGAGAGACAGTTCACGATAGGAGTGAGTCAAGGACAGTGATACAAGTGCATATGGACTACTGGACAGCTATTGATTCGCTCAAGATTATTTGCCTAAGGTAGTGTCTAAAGGAACAAATTCGGGGAGGGAGGGAGTTTTTTGGGGGGTAGATGGTGATGTTGGGTTTCCTAGAAATTTTGTAGAGGACGTGTTCCTCCTGTGGTTATGTTACTCTTTATGCTTGTCACGTTTAAAATGAATAAACTTCAACTTACAAAAAAAAAATCCTTTTGTATAAGTTTATGGAAGAAAAAAATGTAATTAAATGAATAATGCAGAGGTTACTCGACCCTTGGTCCATTTATTAAAGACCGGAGTCAAGTGGGAGTGGGGTCCAAAACAATCTGAGGCAGTCGAACAACTGAAAAGAAGCCTTTCCCAAGCTTCTTGTTTGGCTTACCCCATCAGGAATAAGGAGCTCTTCTTGGAGACGGGGATTCTCGGATATCTGCCTAACCTCAGTATTGTACCAAAAGCACGACAAGGTCAACAAAGTCATCTTGTACGCAAGCAAAACTTTGTCATCTATGGAGGGAAAATTCAATCCCCACAAAAAGGCATTCCTGGCGACGGTGTGGCATTGAGAAACTGCTGCCCATTGATCCAGGGGGTGCACATTTATTTATTTATTGGGTATTTATAATGCACCTACACATCAAAAGGTGTTTCAAGGTGCCACAAGACAAAAAGGGGGTGGGGCAGGGATGAAGAATAACAAAACCGGTCCTACTAGGGCTTGTGACATTTGGATCGTTCAAGTGCAGTAGCAAGAAGTGGGGAGAGCGGGGAGTGCCGGTCAGAGAGGAATGCATTAATGCTAAGATGGGAAGGAAAGAGTGGAGAGCATGCAAGTGCTGGAGGGAGGGGTGTTGAGGACCCCTGGGCTATGCGAGTACTAAGGGGAGGCCAGGGGGAGCAGGGAGTTCAGGGAGAGAGGGTCCACATGCTAAGTGCAAGAATGGGGATGGATCGGGCTCAGAAGAGGTGAAGACCCTACCAGGCTAGTACAGAGGGAGTGAGCCCTGAAGGGCAAGTACAAGATTGGGGGGCGAGGGTAGAATTAAGTACTGGGGTAGACTGGGCAAGGGGGCCTTGTGCCCAGTATGACGCAGAAGGAACCAGGCAGCCAGTCAAAATGCAGCAGAGGGGGACATTAGCAGGGAGGGAGAGAGGGAAATAAGAAGAGAAAAGGAGGGTCTTGGAAGCTTCTGGAACTTAAGGAGAGGGGCCTGAGAGGGGCACGGAGGCCATACCAGAGGGAGGCTCCTGCGGAAGAAAGACATCTACTCCCCACTCTATTCTTGGAAAAACATCTGATCTGCAGAGTTGAAGCTAGAAGATCAAAGGGCTCTAGCAAGGAAGTATTTAGGGAGAGAGAGTTGAAGGTAGTGGGGTCCCAGGCCCAGGAAAGCCTTATAGATCATGCGGAGGGTCTTGAACTTGATCCTAGCAGTACCTGAGAGCCAGTTGGGAGATTTTAGGGCTGGAGAGATTCAGTCCCTGGGCTTGAGGTCAAGGATAAGTCTTGCACTCGTATCCTGGATTAGTTGAAGGGGGCAAAGGGAGGATTTAGGCAGATTGAGGAAGAGGCTGTTACCGTAGTCCAGCCTAGAGAGGACCAGAGCTCTGGAGACAATGGGCCTCATTACACGGTAGGCGGTAAGGGTTTACCGGTACCGGTAAGGGCACCGGTACCAGTAAACCCTTACCACCTTATTATGAGGTCACTTTGCGGGTCCTCCCTTAACGCCTGGTTTTTCCAGGCGTTAAGGACGGGACCCGCAAAGGGACCTTGGTGCTAATTACGGTACCGCAATTTGCGGTACCGTAATTAGCTCCTTCCCCATTCCCATTATGCCCTATGGGGGCAAAAATGGGAATGGGGAAGTACCTTGGTGAATGGGGAATTACCGCCCCTGCTCACCTTGGAGTAGGGCGGTAATTCCGCCATCCACCAAGGCGGACACGGTAAAATACCGGCGGCAACCATGGCGCTAATAGCGCCATGGTTACCGCCTACCGTGTAATGAAGCCCAATGAGTTTCTGGGGGAAGGTGAGGAAAGGAGAATGTCTCTGAGGAGATGCAGCTGGAAGTGGTCCTTCTTGGCAAGGTCCATGATGTGAGGAGAGAAAGAGAGAGAGAGGTCGAAGATGACACCAAGGTTTTTATTCTCACAAGAGGGTGAGGGAAGGTGGGCCATGGAGGGCGAACCAGAGAGTAGGAGTGAAGGAGGGAGCAGGCGTCCCAGTGAGAAGGATCTCTGTCTTACTTGCATTAAGGCAGAGATTGTTAGCACCACTGCAGGATATATTTACCCACTCAGCAGTACTTCCCCACATCATCAAGCAGCACTTCAGCAGAACCAGCAAAAAGGCTGCGCTGGCTCCTGTGAGCACCACTGCATCACACCAAAACTGCGTTTTGCAGCAACAAAAAGATGGCTGCACTGTTTTGCCAAGCGCCATTGCGCAAGATGAAACGGGGAGCACCCTGAGAAATGCTACTAGGGTGTGTTCTTGTTTGTCTTAAAGGAGTGGGGTGAAAAAGCAGCGCTGTGTTGGTGCAAGCCCGAAATTCCCATTGAAAAAGGGAATATTTCACCTTTAAAATGATGCCGCTCTGATGCTATTTGTCCCTGTTCTTCATCACACTATCGTTATCAAAAAGACCCTGGGCCTCATTACGAGGTATGCCGGTAAGGGAAAAATGATGCCGGTATGTAAATACCGGCATCATTTAACGTTCCGTAGCATTCTGACCCACAAACCTGGTATTAACGGCACCATTATTTACTGTGCCGTAAATAGCAGCATAGGCGCGTACACGCGCCTCTTCGTGCAGGAAATACCGGCATGCCGGTAATAGGTGCCAATTACAACCCATGCAAACATGCAAATACCGGCATCGCGAACCCGGTAATAACGGGCTGCATGATGCCGGCAAAACAGGCATCGCGGACCACCCGCAAACAGCAACCAAGATACAAGGCAGCTGCCACAGGTGCACACAATCCCCACAAGTGGAGTCAAAGGGGGCTGTGCCAGTATGAACTGAGCACACCCACACACCACAACCCCCCCCCCACAGGTGTAGGCAATGTAGAATGGCCCAGTACAAAAGGAGCACACCTACACACCACACCCCTTCCTACACCAAAATGCTACCACTAGCATTTGCAATTATGACGCAGGAGGACATGCCTATACTGCTACAACTACAGCAACAACAGCAACAACAACAACAACTACAGCAGCAAGAACAGGCAGCACAGAGGAGACGCAGCAGGAGAAGGAGGGTGAGACAGGGCCAGCAATTACCACCAGCGCAGCCACCAGCGCCTCGTAGGCAGCCACCAATCCCTCGCACCAGACCCAGCCCATTCAACCTAACCCCTGAGCAGATCCACACCCTGTACCGGTTGGACCGTGACACCATCACCACCATAGTGGACATGATACAGAACGACATTGCCAGCCACATACAAATACGCACTGCCATCCCCCCACTACTAAAGGTGGTGTCTGTGCTACACTTCCTGGCCACAGGCACCTACCAACACACAGTAGGCCAGCTGCATGGCATTTCACAACCACTATTCTCACGCATGCTGAACCAAGTGCTGGATGCCCTCCTGAAGCACGCAAGCACCCACATATCCCTACTACGGACTGCCCAGGAGATAGCCAAAACCAAAGTAGGCTTCCATGCACTGGCAGGCATGCCCAATTGTGTTGGTGCCATCGACTGCACCCATGTGGAATTGGTAGTCCCCCATGCCATAGAGGCGGTGTACCGCAATCGCAAGCAATACCACTCCATCAATGTGCAAATGGTATGTGAATCCAGCAAGATCATCACCCATTGCTGCACCAGATTTCCTGGATCCACACATGATGCCATGGTACTGTGCAACTCCACGCTACCCCGTCACATGGAGCGACATGCCGGACCACGTGCCTGGCTGCTCGGTGAGTTGCACAACAGGCCCATGGCCATGCTGTGGGGTACTCATGTGTGCGGATGCAGAAGGGGGGGCTACTGCACCGGGGTGGGCAAGGGGGGGATACTTCACCAGGGTGGGAAAGGGGGGTTAATAGTACACCTGGGTGGCAATAGCCAGTGAGTGGAGAATGAATGCAGAGCTAAACACTCATCACCTGACCCAGCCAAACGGTACATGACACTTCACTGGGCCACATCTCACAAATAATGCATATCGATGAGAACAAGTAAGAGGCACAACCAGGCCACCCTGGTGATGGCAAGCAACGCATGAATGAACAGGATGGCAAGTGTGACAATGTGGGCAGTGTGACCATGCATAGTAAATAATGAACAGCATGAATTGGAGTCAAAACATTGTTGCACTACCACAGCATATCTGCCTCAGCATGCATGATTACACCCTGCATCATCTATTGAACGCCATCCAGACTACCACACCTCATGACAGTATAGATTGCACCTAGATAACATTTTTTCATGCTTACAGGGACATGTGCATGGCCACACCAAATAGCTGCCGCCATGACTGTGCTCCCTGAATGTGGCAATTCAGCGTGACACACACCTATTTGAATCTGCTTGCAGGTGATGGAGGATATCCCTTGAGGCCGTGGCTACTCACCCCTGTGCGTAACCCGCAGAACATCCATGAGGAGGAGTACAATCGTGTGCACACCCGTACCCGTGTTGTGATTGAGCAGACCTTTGGCCTGTTGAAGGGGCGGTTCCGCTGCCTCAGCAGGTCTGGTGGGGCACTCCTATATAGGCCTGAGAAGGTGGCAAAGATCACCATGGCCTGTGTCATGCTGCACAACATGTGCGTCTGGAGAAATGTACCACTGCCACCTGACATTGACATGCATGGGCCGGGTGAGGATGATGAGGATGGAGACGGAGGTGAAGTAGCCCCCCTGCCAGTACGTGATGCACGGGATGGCTATGCTGTACGCCAAGCACTCATTCACGAATACTTCTGAAATACAGGGACTATGAAAGACTCTTGTCAGTCAGATACTGGGCCAATGTGGAAATGCACACAGAGAATGTTGGGAGTTGGGCACTGAACACTGTACCACATTAAATGGATGCACACAAAAATAACAATGTCCAGCCATGGATTTTTCTTATCACAACGTGTGTATTATTTACAACAGCAAAAATGTGCCCACTCCCCCCTCCCAGACTCCCCCAACAAACTCCCTGACCCCCCCAACAAACTCCCTGACCCCCCAACAAACTCCCAGTCCCCCCAACAAACTCCCTGACCCCCCAACAAACTCCCTGACCCCCCCAACAAACACCAACACCCCCAATAGACTCCACAAGATGCACCCCTTCACCCCCAACCTTGTGTCCCACTACCATTGTCCCCCCACACTACTTCCGGGACTTCTTCCTGTCCAGCGGCGACATTTCAGTGTGCCTTGCACTCCTACGTGTGTGGCGCACTGGGCTGGTGGGGACAGAGGAAGCTGGTGTGGAGGTAGTAGGTGATTCACTGGCAGGTTCCACACCTCCTGCAAGCCGTGGCCGCTGCATATGAAGCAGCATTGAGGTCAGCACCTGTGTCACCGCCCCCAGGCAGTCCCTCAATAGCCGAGCCGATGCATTGACAGCGGCTGTGTTTGCTTCGATGGACGCTGTGGTCCCTGCAATTGCTGTGGCAATACCCCGCCTGGTTTCCTCCCCGTCTGCTATGTACTGGCGGAGTAGGTCTAATATGGCCTCCTGTTGGGCCTCCACCATCGACAATCGTGTCTCCAGGGTTCTGGAGGGGGCTGGAGTGGTGGGTTGTGCAGTCATGTGGATGACATTTTCGGGACTGGACTCCTCAGAGGTGGGTAGGTCACAGTCACGGAGGCAGGGATCAACTTCACTGCAGGTGGGTGACTGCAGGTTTTGGGGCGAAGGGGTGGGCAGGGGCGCGGGGTGGCCGGGCATGTCACCTCAGTGTCTCCCTCAGGCTCCACACTGGCATCAAGTTCTTCCCCAGTGGAGGCGGGTGCTTCCAGGGACTCCCCTTGGAGAGGTGTGGGTGTGGCCTGCTTGTCTCCAGCGGAGGTGGTAGTGGTGGTTGCCCTCTTCTTACGGTGTGAGGTGGATGCCCTCGCAGTTGTCTCCTGGGTTGCTTCTTCCTCATCAGTGCCTGGGGGGGTAGAAGATATGCAGGGCATCAGTGATGGTGTGACATGGCAGTGGCGGTGCTGTTCATTATTCATTTGATCATGCTTTCATGTCTTACAGGTGTGTCACGCAGGGTATTCAGAGGGGGAATGTAAGCATTCACTGCATGGCAGGTGGCATGCCATTGATTTTGGGTTTGTGTGAAGTATCACATGGGCAAGCTCCAGGTGTGTTGGCTGTGTGTTGGTTAAGGGATGGGCACTCAGCATGCATTTCAGTGTGGCAGCGTTTGGCCCACCATCTGTATTTGGGTATGGTCATGTGGGTGTTGGGAAATGCATTGCCTTGCCTAGACTCTCTACCACTTCACTTGTGCTACTTCATGGTCTCCCCTACAGGGATCTGCAGGGTCACTCACCTCCTTCCGCGGTTGATGCCGCACCCGTCTCCATCTCGCATAATCCCTCGATGGACTCAGGACTGATGAATCTGCTGGCCGTCTCCCCCCAGGGCATCAATTTTGCAGGGGGGTGGGCATCCCCGCCTGTGGCCATGGCCTCCCTCCGATTGGTAGCCATGATATTGCGTACCCTCAACCGGAGGTCATCCCACCGCTTACTGCAGTCCCTCACACTGCGCGGGGTGGGACCTATGGCTGATACCTTGCGTGCTACCTCCTGCCAGATTTGCCACTTTTGTTGCTGCACCTCCCGCTTCCTGTCGTGGGATTGTATTGTCTCTGCATGTGCAGCTAGAGTGTCCACTAATATGGTGAGCTCTGCGTCTGAGTAACGCTGTTTACGAGGCCGGGGGGTTTTCTTCCTGGTAGCCTTTGACATCCTCTATGGATTTCCACTGTGCTTTCCGAGTATCAGCTGGTGGTTATGGAGGATGGAAATGGATTGTGTTTTTAAAGATGGCCGCCAGCCCATTTCCCGTTCCTGCGCGATGACGTAATTTCCGGGTCAGTTTTTTGGCAAACAAGGTATTACCATGCCGGTATTACCATGCCGGTATTTAGGGGTTGGTATGAGGCGGTACCGCTATGGACGGGTCCTGCGATGCCGGTATAGGGGAGTTGGAGGCCCTTTAGTGGCATGGCGGTATTGCCACTACCGGCATGGGGGGACACGCGTGCTCACGCACCCGTAATCACCCGCTATTAGCGGGTTCATACGAGCACGGACTCGCTCATACCGGCATGCCGGTAATGAACCCGGTTTTACCGGGCAACTCGTAATGAGGCCCCCTGTCATGCCCAGCCATATTCACATTGTGCTCCATCAGAAATGAATGACAGGCTGTGCCAGCCAAATCTGAGAAAATCAATAAAACCGAATTTGAAAGGAATATGCCAGCTTTCACCACATGTGTCAGTATGGGCTTTTACAAATAAGAAAAAAAGGCCTGTTTTAAAAAGTACAATATTGAATGAAAGCTTGTCCGTGCCTAGCAATGTAAAGGGGTTTGTTGCTGGGGAGACACATATGGGCTTTTTATTCAACAGGCTTGTTTTAATTCAGAACAAAATAAAAAAAAAAGAAAACTGTTAAACTGCATGGGCTGTATTTTGAAGCTCCACAAAAGGTTTTTTTTCCTGTTGCAGAGCTAAGGCTTCCCCCAAAAGGACACTTGGCTGATAATTGCTTGGTTGGAAAACTTTGACTGACCAAGACAAAGAAATTTTACATACTCATCAGACTTTGGTCTGGGCTGAGCCATTTTACAATGCAACTTTTAGGACACGGATGTGCGAAGTGAAAAATCACACCTACTTGTGACTTATACAGGAAGCTTCAAAGGAAATCTCTGTGACAACCCTGGATTGGGGGGGTAGCCTTGGAAAGGCATGCCCATATATGGGGAACAGACTGAACAGTTGCCTCCAAGGACTATTTATTAATAAAAATGTTAAAGACTTTTATTTCTGCAGCAGGACTTTGCAAATAGGTGAAAAGTTAACCATTTAAATGTGATTTTATGGGCTTTAATTTAAAATGTCATAGACTTCACTGACACATGGGGAATAGAAATGGCAGAGAATTGGGTATTATAAGGGAAGTATCCATGATGCCATTACAAATTTTAATACTTACATGCCTGACCCATTACGAGTTCGCGGACACGAGCATAGCGCCATGCCGTAAATGACTTTACCGCCATGCCGCAAAAGTCAACAAAATGCCCATTACCGGCCTCGACCAAAGTGCTGATAGCACCTCCTCCCTCACGCAACATGCAAATAGCGGTCATCGCTATTAGCGGACACCGTTAAAAAGCGGAACCGGAAATAGCGTCATCGCACAGGAACGGGAAAGAGAACGGCGGCCATCTTTAAAAACACAATCCATTGCCATCCTCTGCATCCAGGACCTCTTTCCGGAGAACTCCAACAAGAAACCATCCAGGACTGCCCGAAGATGTCAAAGGCCTTAAAAAAAACCTCAGATCGTCAGCGGAAAGAGAAATTTACACCTGAGGAGCTCATAATGCTGACTAGCACACTTGCAGCCAATGCCGAAGTCGTCTTCACCAATGATATGCGCCGGGAGGCTATCATCAAGAAAAAGGCCATCTGGGACGAAGTTGCCCGCAAAGTTAGTGCAGTGGGCACTACCACCCGCAGTGTGAAGGACTGCCGCAAGAGGTGGGACGACCTCCGGCTCCGTGTGCGGAATATCCTATCTGTCAACCGTAACCTTGCAATGGCCACAGGAGGTGGCGCAGAATCACCTCTGAAGATGAAGGTGTGGGAGGAGACATGTGCCTCCACAATAGGAGTCGAAACCATAGAGGGGGTCGGAGATATGGAGCATGGTGTGGCCATCTCATCTGATGGAGATGAGTGTATACGTCAAACAATGCACAGTGAAGGGTGAGGGTGTACCCCAAACATGTGTCGATGACCAGGCCATTGATCCAGCCACACACATACATGCATGCATCACCATATACACGTGCAATACAGACCCATCAATGCATGACCAACCCGGCATCCCCATTACAAGAATCACTGATAAATAGGCCCCAATGCATAGAGCAGCATGACGTGAACATTCTGCATGAGGCACCTAGACCCATTAACGATGATGTACCCTATTTATGTCCTCCACAGGATCACCGACAGACACTGGAGACACAAGCACTGCAGCACGTACTCCCCCAGCAGCCAAAAAAGCCAGGATGCATGACAAAGGTGACACCGCCACCACCTCCAGGGGAACTGGGAGGACAGTCCATCTGCAGAGGGCCAAGGGCGGCAGGAGCACAATTTCATCACAGCCTGAGGGCACGGCTCCTGTTGTAGCTGAACCCACGCCACTGCGCCCCATCATTGCTGAGATGAGCACGGAGGGCACGCACTCCGCTGCCACCAGCTCAACTGGGGAGGCAGCAGCCACCGCACCGCCCACTGACGAGGAGGACGCAATCAACGTCCTACAACTAATCCATACCCCCAGCCCAACATGGTCTATTGAGGGGAGTCCAAGGGCAACGTCCGGATCTGCTAGCCAGGGAGCACATGACACCCACACTGTAGAAGGTGCATGGAGCCCTCAGGTGTCCTCACCGATGCCAGGACCGCGGACCAGGGCGCACCGTCCAGCCCAGCAGCACCTACCACCCTGCCTGAGCTTGCAACCATCACCCGGAGGCAGGAAGACATTACTGCGCTGGTCGCCCAGCATGTGGCCGAGACAGGCCGTCTAAGGGATGACCTCCACAAATATGCAGGGCAAACGAAGGAGGCCATGGAGGCCTGCACTGACAGGATATGCCAAGAAATGGGCGAAATCCCCCAGGCCATTTTACGTATTGGGGACATCATGGAGCAGCATCACCAACCCCCAACACAGGATCGACCTGGAACCTCCTCCTCAGCGAGTTCCCAGCAGACCAGCCCCCTGCGCCGCTCTCTGCGCAACCTGAGGCGCCCCACATCACACCAACCCAATGTTGGTGGAGGCCCTGAGGCTTAGGTCCACCAAGGACCAGGTGGCACACGTGGGGCAGGAAATGTAGACACCATAAGACTCACCTGGGTGTTTTGGGGGGGGGGGTAAGGGTGCATTTGGGTGTGTTGGGGGGAGGGGGTAAGGGTGCATTTGGGTGTTTTGGGGGGAGGGGGGTAAGGGTGCATTTGGGTGTGTTGGGGGGAAGGGGGGTAAGGGTGCATTTGGGTGTTTTGGTGGGGGGGGTGCATTTGGGTGTGTTGGGGTGTTGCACTTCTTATCACATTCTGTTCATAATACACTGTCCTGAAGTTGAAACCCAAGCGTGGTCTCCATCATTGCGTATGTGTCATTTATTTCGGACAGGGTCCTTTGTGGGACTCAAAACATGCACCAGGGCAACAATATCCGTCTCCGTCCATGCTATTTCACCTTTGTGCCTGATGGGATTTCAGAATCAGATGCTGACGCACTTCGTGTGCCTCCTTGGCATTTCCTCTTGCATGTCCTGCCGGGGCATTCCACCCATACTCATCCCCATCCACATCATGCTCTTCTGGTGGTTGCATGTCAATTTCAGGTGGCATTGGCAAATTCCATCATATGCACATTTTTTGATGCTCTACACATGCCATGGTTATCTTTGCCACTTTGACACGGCTGTACAGGAGTGCCTCACCCAGGCTGCTTAGGCAGCGGAGCACTGTCATTGGAAGGCTGACTGCCAGCTCTATCACGACGCAGGTACGGGGATGTGCTACATTGTTGTCCTCTTCCTGCTGGTTCTGTGGGTTCCGTACAGGGGTTAGGAGCCACCTCCTCAGTGGATAGCTGGCATCGCCTGTTTGGTGTAAGGAATGGGTACCTGTTACGGGTCACCTCTGGTGCGGGCTGTTGTTGTTGGTGCTGCACTGCTATCAGGTAGTCAAGCCCGTCATGTCATGCTGCTGCTATTGGGACCATCTTGGTGTGGGAAGGGGTGTGGGAAGGGGTGTGGGTAGGGGTGTGGTTTGATCTTTTGTGCTGCCTGTCTCCATTGCATGCACCTGTGCTGATTGTGTCCACCTGTGGTAGATGGGTACACTGCTCAGGTCTCTTAATGGGTGCTTTTCGATGCCGTAATTAGCGCCATGCCGGTAAGGGGTTTTTGGGTGTTTTCCATGCCGCTAATGCCATGTCCGCATGGCTTGTGATGGCCTGGTATTAGCGTCATGGCGCTGATTTCGGCCTGGGGGTCGCGTGCCCGCGGCCTTGCCGCTATTAGTGGCACCGTAATTAACGGGTGCGCTGATAGCGGTGTGTCTGGGTTGTGATTGGCTTGGGAAATGACTGGTACCGGTAATCCCTTACCGGTACCGGTATTCCCTTACCGCACAACGTGTAATGAGGCCCAATGTCTTACAGAATGCAGATTTGGACTGGTATGTTCTGCATAAAATATGTAACCTGCTTATGTAATTTGTTAAGATGCTTCGACTGTATAAATGTGCCATTTGTGGCAAAACTGAATTTTAGCTAAAGTAACTGTGGGAGGTTTTGAACATTGTAAAACTCACATCATAAATCTGACATCCTTCCCTTGAAATCCAACCAGCTGAGAGTGAGGGGGGGACTATCACCCCTGACCAATCCCGTGGTTTAGAGGTGTGCTTAGCGAAGCCTGCCCCACCATATACTTCTATGATGTCACTATGCATTATAAATAAATAAGAGTCCCTGACAGAACTCTACACTCTCTGCTGAATTTTCTGCGGCTGCGTTCCTGATCGGCTCCATTCATCTTGCTGATTCCAGACTTCACTAAAAGGCCAAAGCATTGCTGACCCTACTCCAGCAAGGCCAAAGCATTGCTGATCCTGTCCCAGCAAGGCCATTGATCCAGAAAAAACCCACTAAAATTCCATTAAAAAAGGGGAAAAGCTGTGGTACCTTTTGCATCCTGAAATCAGACCGGCTTGCTGCCCACTAACTGCATGCCCGCTGTTAAACGGGAAATCATATCGTGCCTCCTTTCTAATATATATTGGCCTAAGCCCAGTCGCTCTGCGTAGAAAACCGCGTTTCAAATGTTCTGATTTTAGATCGACTTCGCCGCCATTTTAGGATCATCCGCCATTTTGATTTCTGTTCAAATGTAACTCTGTGTTTTTAAATAGTGGACTGTGTTTCCAACTTGTAACCGAGCCTTCCCGACCCTTGCACCTTAAGTTAATGTTTAGACTCTCCGCGGGCTGATTGTTTAGACTAGATAAAGAGACCTTGTCCCATGCCTGACTTGTGATCCTAGGATTGTCTGCACCAATAAGCCTCATCCGCGAACATACATCGAAACAATGTAAAGTAAATGTCGAACGTGGACACTGGCTGAACTGCATTGTGAAGGGACATGTGCTAAGGCTTACTGCTAAACCCGGGAATACACTGTCGCAATTGTAACTTGTTTGTATGTAAACCAAATGTAATCCGTGTGCATATTGTCATATAAGCCATAAGTGAACTCGGCACGAACTCTAGACCATGGATTATTAACTTGCAGAGGGGCTGGACATTCTTACTAAAAATTGTATAAAAGCACGAATGTCCAGATGTCCAGGACCTCTCACTTCTCACACTGAAGGGCTGGTAATCACGGTGATGTACTGAGGGCCAGATAGCTATCTGATTTGTTTCTTTGTAAACTGTACAGTATTAAAGATCTGTGAATCTTTATAAGCCCGTGTTTGGTGCATTTCCTTTTGTGGTACTCAGCCTCGATATTTCCTCTTGCTTTTACAGATGGCGCCCGAATAGGGACCCTCAAGATTGATGCCATCTAGTTGAAGGTTGACACGGCTATCGGACTGGGATTGGACGGTGAAAAAGGACCCCCTTTCTTGGATGAGAAGCGATACCGCAACAGTACTGCACAACCCGATCCCTGGACAGTGAGCCCGCGGTCCGAGACGGCATCTTGACGAGGTTCCATATATCGAGACGGGCAGTTTTGCCAAAATCACCAACCACGTGGGTCCTTTGTGTCCTTAGAAATCCGATCGGACCTTCTTAGTCCTTTGATCAGGTGAGTCGTGACCCGATTCTTAAGTATCCTGATCATTTGTTTTGGGGCATTGCACTCGCGAGTACAATTATTGACAAGGTAACACCAGTAATCTGATATGCCTGAGAAATTGTTTGCCTGCTTCAGGGCATTATTCCGCAAGGATAGACAATCTTCGGAATTTGGCCGACCGGCGCTACAGGAGGGTTCTCCAGCATGTACTATGTACTGTAAGCATGGCATTGGTAGTATAGTGTTTAATGATACAGATTGAGGGGTACCAAGACACACTGCGCCAAAGGATGCAAATGAAATTTGACAAAGTACAGTGAGAAGGAGGAGTCTGAGCCGGGTGTATTTGTCCTCCTTCTCACGTTCAGTTTGTTGCCGCAATTGTGAAGCTTCAGAGTACCCAGGCAATTTATGCCTCCATGGTTTGCATACCTTTTTCTCCCAGCAAGCCTCAGTTGAAGAGCTGGGTTTGGCTCGAAACACGTGTCAGGCTGACCACTTCATATCAATAAATACATCATTGTACTTTGTCAAATTTGATTTGCATCCTTTGGCGCAGTTTGTCTTGGTACCCCTCAATCTGTATCTATTCAACGTGGTAGTGTACTGGCAGTTCACCGACACTCCTTAACACCCGCTGCCTTTTTGCTAATCATAAGTTACTGTACAAGCGCTGAGGATACCCCTGACTTTTTCTGCCAATTATTACTTGTAGTGTTTAATGATATTTGGCACAAACAAACTAGACATGCTTCCGAATTTCAGTGGCCAACCAATGGTAGTTTTGAAATTCCTCGTATAGAATACTTAGAGTCTATATTATTAAAGAAAAAGGCTAGACCTGCAGCATTTGATGTATTACAGAATTGGAAGAAAGAAGCTACGCAGCAACTTAAAAGGAGAGAAAAACATGCGCGCTGTCATATGTCCAATGCCGAAAAAGCGTTGTTGTACGATCAAAATAAGCAGTCTGAGTCAGTTAGGAATATGGATAGGGCTTTTTCACTTGGTATTCAGAAAATGTATCCGTCTAAAGATGTTCATGTGTCTGATGAACTAATTGCCAAACTTCTAAATGAACGAAGGCCTGGTGCCACTGCGCCACCTCTGTATGTTCCTATTCCTGCTGTTTTGCCTCTTCCTGTTGTTGTTCCTCCTCCCGTAGTAATTCCTGCTTCTCCTATCCTTCCTCTTAATGTTCCTCTTCCTCTGGCTGTTGTTCCTCCTCCCATCATTACTCCTCCACCTGCTCCTCCACCTTTGCCTACTGTTACGGATTTGGTAGATTTGTCTTCTGCACCAGCAATAGCACCTTTGTCACCGATTGTACAAGATTTGTCTACTCTTTCTCTTCCAAGTGGTTCCGTACCACTTGTAGTTGATAAGGGAGCGGAATCAAAGATTGGAACTCGTAATACTGTACCTAAAGAGAGAAAGCGCGACTTGACTGCATGGGCTAGACAGTGCATGGAGAAGGGTGAACAGCTGATGTTTTTGCCACACTCTCTAATCTAGCAAGTTTTCCTGAGAAAAACGTTTTCATTAAAGGGTTGGGAATTCATTTATGTGTAATGTGGAACAGACTAGATTATATAGATCTCCCACAAGGGTTGAGGGATCTGAATGTTTTAGCATTTTCAAGAGATACTGCGGAGAAAGTACATGAGCACGTCGAGAGGGTTTTTGAGTATAGAAGGGAGTTAGAAAGGTTACGGAATGAAGAAATTGATGGTGATAGTTTAGATGCTATGTTGTAAATCGATAAATGAGGAAACGCGAATTTGCACAAAGGATGCGATTAGGTGGATTTCAGACATGTTGACATCTCCCGTGGAAGTATATGACACGTATAGTCAGTATACGTCAGAAATGCAGAGGAAAGTGATACAGGTAATGGTAGAATACCTGCAGGATGAATGTATAAAAAGAAAGATTTGTTGTCCCGCAGAATTATTGAATATCTACAAGAGAGCTTTTTTGTCTAACACTCCTTCAGCTGCTTTAGCGCTCGATTTAGCTCTGTTGCTCAGTAAGCGTTCGGAGTTTCCTATCTCTCAGTTGCCTATGAGAAAGGTTCCTCCGACATTTGTCCCAAAAGTCTAGATTCCAGCTAATCCTGCAACAGGTATTGCTGCTCATGAAATTCCTGCACATTATGTGTCACAGTTTGTTCACATCCTGTTCTCAAGACAGGAAGTGACACCATTAAACAATCCATTCCCGATATTCGAAAGAATCCGACAGGGTTCTATAAAGAGATAGAATATGTCTTGCAGTCATCAGTATTTACTCTGAGCGATATTGATTTGTTATTTCCTGTGCTCCTACCTGTTGATTGGTGGAAACAGATAAGGACTGTAGACGATGTACCAGGGTTAGGAGACACATGGGTTAATATAGTTTGATTAGATAGAGAAAGGACAGCTGGCGAGAGACCGCCACAGGTAATAATGACGTTGCCTGATAAAATAGTCACGAAACTAAAAGCTATAATTCCTGAAAGAAGGATTATTTGGGACAAACTTACTGCTTGTGTCCAAGAGAAGTCTGAGGGTGTTACCGAATTCTTTTATCGGTTCGAACAAGTGTTCTCAGATTACAGTGGCCAAGATTTGAGCACAGTCTGGAAAACGACTTTTTGTGGACAAATTTGTGCGTGGATTGTTGCCTGACATCCAGTCGCAAATTATGTCTTCGGAGAGCACTTGGCAAGCTAAGTCTCAGTCTGAAGTGTTGCATATGGCTCAGTACTATGAGAACTGAGTCAATAACGAGAAAGAAAGAATTGAAAAGAGAAAGGGAGACCTGAAAACTAAAATTCTATTACAACAAATTGTCAGAGGCCCTAGAGGGGGTAATTCAGAATTTAGGGGACAGTATGCTCCACAGGGAAATGTGCCGTTGGGTCCTGTAAACATGAACCAGTGTGCTTATTTCAGACAAGAGGGTCATTGGCGAGCACAATGCCCGATCCTCCAACAGAGGTCGAATAACGCATTTGGTAACATGGGTAGACGATCCAGAGGTGGCCCTGGGGCAAGGGGTCCTGGTAGAAGTTAGTTTACTCAAAATTCACAACCTTTTTTGCAGGATAATCAGGCACCGAGTGTGGATAATAGAACATTTTTGACCATCCTTCTGCTGCATATCTCTCTGAAGAACTTCCTTTTGATGACATTTTGTTTCACTAGGATTGCCCGAAGCAGGGTGTGGAACCAACGCCTATTCCCGTTAATCAGAAAGGTCCCTACGTTGAAATGATGGTGGGAAATAGGAAACATCTATTCTTGGTAGATACAGGAGCACAGAAGTGTTCCATTGACTATTCACGGGTTACAAACATTCCACTGTCAGGGCAAACCAATGTTTCTGTAGGGTTTTCTGGTACGCCAGTAGTTTGTCCGGTTTCTTCGCCGGTACCGATTACCTTGGGTCCATTCACGGACCACTGTCCATTTCTTTTGACTACGAACTGTGGAGGGAATTTGTTGGGGTTGAATTTGTTGAAGGAATTAAATGCTGTATAATTCATTGTTCTTCGGATGGAGTGCGTTTGACGATTTAACCACAGCAACTTTCTGTCTCTCCGTTCTTGACTAGACCTTTGCCGCCGGAATTTAGTGATGTTCTGGAGTGTTTGTGGGCAATTGATGACAATGATGTTGGTGTTCTACAAATTGAACCTGTTAAGATCATGTTGAAACATGGGGTAAAGTTGCCACATATTCCTCAGTATAAGATTTCGGTTGATGGTGAGCAAGCATTGAAATGCATAGTCTCTGATTTTGTACATCGTGGGGTAATTGAGGAAATTGCAGGTAGTTTGTGCAATAGTCCGATTTTGCCCGTGTACAAGAAAAGCGATAATGCAATTCCTTTTCGTTTCATCATTGATTTACGTGCCGTCGACAAGATTGTTGCTCCACAATTTCCTATTGTGCCTGATGTGACGACAATACTAACCATGATTCCGGCTTCTGCTACTCACTTTAGTGTTGTAGATCTTAAGAATGCTTTCTTTAGCATTCCTATACATAAGGATAGCAGATATCTGTTCGCGTTCACCTTAGGGGGACGTTCGTTTACATTTACCCGTGCACCGCAAGGTTACACGGAAAGTCTGAACATCTATAGTAGGGCTTTGAAAGAGCAGCTTGACACACTCCAGTTGCCCACCACTTGTACACTGCTTCAATATGTAGACGATCTACTTTTAGCTGCTGACTCAGAAAGTGCCAGTAAGGAGGGCACTGTGTTGCTTATTCACCTAGCAAAACATGGACATAAAGCTTCACTCAAAAAGTTTCAGTATTGTCGACAGGAGGTCGCCTATTTAGGCTATCTCATGTCAAAGGAGGGAAGAAGGTTGACGCCTGAGTGGATAAAAATCATTTCTAGCATGTCTGTCCCAAATACACAGAAGGAAGTCAGAGCCTTGATAGGAATGGCTTCTTACTGTAGACAGTTGATCCCGAACTTCTCGTTAACGATTAAACCAATGTTGGCTTTGACAAAGAAGGGCATTTCTTCGCCATTGCCGTGGAACTTGGAACCCAGCAAGCGTTTGATCTGCTCAAGACTGCACTGTGTTCAGCACCAGTTTTGGGCACACCAAACTATGAAAAGGCCTTTGTGTTGTATGTGCATGAATATGATGGATGTGCTTTGGCTGTATTAACGCAGGAACATGGAGGGAAGGATAGGCCGTGCGGCTACTTTTCTTCCGGCCTTGATCCTGTTGCATGCGCTTTGCCAAGATGTTTGAGAGCTGTCGCTGCTGCTGCTGCATCTGTAAAACCGAGCGAGGGTATGGTCCTAGGCCATGCTTTAACCCTGATGGTACCTCACTCTGTAGATGTTCTATTAAACAGAACACAAACACAACACCTCACCTCCGCACGATTAACGAGATACAAATTGATCTTGTTTGCTCCGCACATTAAAATTCAGAGGTGTTGCGTTCTGAATCCGGCTGAACTTTTACCTTTCCCGCAAGGTACTGCTTGCAGTGCCAAAGCGTCACATGACTGCCTCTACACCACAGAGCAAGAGACTAAAGGCAGAATCGAGTTGAAAGATACTCCTTTGAATAATCCACAAGGGGAGCTGTTTTGTGATGGCTTCTGTTTCAAACTTTTGGATGGTACATCCACGGCTGCTTATGCACTCACCACATTGAGCACAATTGTGGAGACCAAAAGAATCACGCATAACTCTGCGCAGGCTGCAGAGATTATAGCATTGACCCGAGCTTGTGAACTTTCCGAAGGGCTTACAGTAAATATATATACTGATACCCAGTATGCTTTTGGGGTGGTTCACAACTTTGGTAGACTTTGGGCAGAACAAGGTTTCTTGACCTCACGTGGAACTAAGATCCAGTATGGCTCCTTGATAGTACGGTTACTCTCAGCACTTGCACTCCCCACTCAGTTAGCGATCATGAAATGCACAGCGCATTAGATAGTTATAGATAATGTGGAAAAAGGGAACGCTTTCGCTGACCAGATAGCCAAACAGACTGCCACTGATCTCTATTCAGAAATGCAAACTTCAAGGGAAGCCACAAATGTTTGTACTTTGGATGAGGGTATCGAATCTGTAAAGAGTATTCAAGCTGATGCCACATTAGAAGAATCTAAACAATGGGCTGAGGGTTTGGCAAGATTGGATGATGATGGGTGTTGGGTGGACAAGTTAGAAGGAAAATGGATGCTGCCAGATGCGTACATTCCCATGATGGTCGCAATGGCTCATGGCCCCACCCACATCTGTGCAAGGAAAGTTTCCAAAATGTTACAAAATGTCTGGGTGAATGATAAAATCTCCAAAATAGCTGAACGCTTTGTTCAGAGTTGTATGATCTGTCTACAGCATAATATGGGAAAGGGCACATCGACTCCAAGGGGTCGTTTTGGTCCACCTTCTGTCCCCTTTGAGGTCATACATTTTGATTTCATTGAAATGGAGCGTTGTAATAATCACAAGCGAGAGTACTGGGGAGGACCATCAACCGGACCACTGACATACTTTATAATATGACTTTAGAACAGAAAGCGATAAGGTTAGTGGCACTTCAGAACTGGATGGCATTAGACGTCATCCTGGCTGAGCTTGGTGGAGTATGTATATTAGTGATGTCCGCTTGTTGCGTTTTTGTGCCAGAGTCCTCCCCCACCGGCTTAAAGGCAATACAAAATCTACACGTCGTAAGTTCAGAAGTGCATGTTCCCGAAGGAAACTGGGATCTTAGCGCTTGGTTCTGGGACTTCTTACAATCTTGGGGATGGAAGCTACTTTCAGTCTTGCTGATCATTTTGTGTATTCTGTTATTTTTCTGTTGCTGTACACAGTGTCTTCCTGGCATATGTTCGGTGTTAGGAGGATGTTGTGCACATTGGGAACATTGGGAGGCGATGGGAACATTGGGAAAAAAGGTACGCGCCCCAGTGAAAATGATGAACGAATTGTTAGGCAGAAACCTGTGCAGTTCCCTCTGGGACCACTGCAAAAGATTTAAGACTACAGGTGTTTGGCAGTAAACCCACTTGGTAGCAGTCTGTACCACACAGATTCACTTGGTAGCTGTGGCTGAGCAGTCAGACTTCCCTCAAGAAGAGTTAGGCAGTATACAGAGTATTCACATAAGGTCAAAAGAACATAGTAGAACAAGCAAACACTGACCAGAGCTTGGTGTAAAAGAGATATAATTATTTATTTAAAACCACATCTAATAAAACACACAGGCACTAATATTAAGCAGTTCAAAAACACGGTCACTAAAAGATATACACTCCCTTAAAAGAATATTAGACACGTCTTAAGTAAAGCCCCACTTATTTTCAGACAGCGGTGAGCGCTTAACGCAGATGGCACTCTAATAATTCGGCTTAAAAGGGTGAGAAAGGCAGAGTATAAATTGAAACAAATCCCAACACTTTCACAAGAACACAGCAAGAGAGGAAGGCAGAGTCAAACCGTGAAGTTAGAGTTCAGAAAGCCGGATCCACTTTAAGAGGATCAGAACGAAATGTGTCCAAGGTCACACGGTTGAAAAGTGCACAAAAGTCTCGAAAAAGGTTCAGAAAGAGTTGGACCAAAAGAAAGGGACCAGTTAGATGGTCAAGGCGGCCAGCTCAGTCCAGAAGGTTAAGGGATTATTATTATCTTGTAGTAATCTTTAGAAAGGGAGGCCTGGCGGACACGGTACCTTAAAGTGGTGAGAATACTCCAGCGGGGCAGTTGTTCCTGGCAGCGGATGCAAGTCGGTGCTTCGTCCTGGGGAAGAGAGGATCGCGTCGGGGAGGAAGACAGGAGTCCGTTGCACTGCCAGGGAAGAAACCAGCCGCTGAGTTCTCAGTTAAAAGGAGCGGTCCTTTTATTTGCGGTCCAGTGGTAAGTGGCTATCCAGTTGCCGGGGTGCTTGGCACGGGCAATTACAAGACGTCCTGGGATGCGAGGAAAAGAAGGTAAACTGGTTGTGCCCACCAGTCAGGGAAAGAAGACTCTCCAGCCGGAAGATCTTCTCTGTCGTCGGGAAGTGGTGAGTCGGTTCCGCAGGGCTCCACCGGAGGTGTCGTCGTAGCAGGTCGGCTCAGCTTCTCCCTCGTCGGATTCTCAGGTCCTGTGGCGACTTCTGAAGTTCCAGTCCACAAAGCCCTGCTTTTATGCAGCACACCCCCATTCACTCACCCTAGCTGTCAATCAAACATGCTAAGTGGTGAGCCGGCCGGCTCACCACTTGGACCAATCACACAAGAGTGTCCAAACCCCCTCCCACACCCCCTGTGGTACCCAGACAGAGTGGCACCACTTTTGGAGGCTTCTGTGGAGAAGCCCGCCAAAAGTAGAACAAAGGGCTTGACTTGGGTTGGAGTCACAGAAGAGAACACAAATGCCATTTTAGAATCGAGTCCTGGCAAAAAATACCAACCGGCGAATTAATATTAAATAAATAAACCGGCGCTATGTTCGAGGCTATGAGAATTAAATAATTAAAGTTGGTAGCCTCGAACAATGGGAAAATCCCATAGGGATATATTTGCGGTCGAATATAAAAAGTAGTATCCACTGCCACCAGCCAAAACTCGATCAGGGGGGACGGAGACGTGCCCCCTCGACTAACAGACCCCTGGGCAATCGAATTGCCCCGACCAGTACATCCACAAAATGATGGTTTATACTGGTTTCTGTTCATAATTTGGGACTAGTAAAGCCAATGGTGACTTTACATGCCCTGGGAGACAGTAGTCAGTCCCAGGGTATGGAGTCTATGGTGGGTTGTCACTATGACACCCCTGTGTCACTGCACGGAGGGTGCTGTGTAACACACATAGTAAAAACACATGAGACCCTATGGAGTAAAGGACCCCATAGCCCATAAAACACATTAACAGTCAAAGGAACACCACAAATCATGTCCAAGAGTGGGAGAAAAAGAGTCTCACTCTTGGCAGGAGAGAAAAAACAAACTCCAGAAATCCAGCAAAGCTGCTGGGGGACTCACTAGGTTAGGAAATTCAGCCTAAACAGAGAATTCTCCCTAACACTCGCCCCCCCCCCCAGACTAAGGGACAGGAGGATTTAATCCACTCCTAGATGAATCTCATACCTCTAGTCGATGACATACATCCTAGAGAGTAGAGAGACCATCAGCATTTTGGTGGTGACACCCTGACCTGTGCTCAATGGTGAAATCAAACCCTTGCAGGCAGATTGACCATCTCAATAGTTTTGGGTTTTCCCCTTTCATTTGCATTAACCATCTCAAGGGTTGGTGGTCAGTCTGAATGACAAAAGTAGAACCATACAAGTATGGCCTAAA
Organism: Ambystoma mexicanum; assembly: GCF_040938575.1. Classification (NCBI taxonomy): domain Eukaryota; kingdom Metazoa; phylum Chordata; class Amphibia; order Caudata; family Ambystomatidae; genus Ambystoma; species Ambystoma mexicanum. Next base: position 248,717,886 of record NC_090922.1, read on the forward strand.
CTTCTTCAGAGCCCACACAATAGCAAGACACTCTTGTTCAATAGTTGCCCACCTTGTTTCAGGATCCTTCAGTTTTCTACTGATGAAGCAAATGGGGTGCTCCCTACCTTTCCCATCCAGTTGACTGAGGACTGCACCTATTCCTACATTTGAAGCATCTGTTTGCACAATGAAAGTTTGGTGGTAGTCAGGAGCTCTGAGTACTGGGGCTTGGCAAATAGCCTTTTTCAGGGTTTCAAAGGCCTGATTGCATTCCTCATTCCACCTAACCTTTTTAGCGAATTTAGGAGAGGAGATGACATTCAGTGGAGAAGCTATGGACCCATAGTTGTCAATGAAATTCCTGTAATACCCAGTGAGACCTAAGAAGGCTCTCACCTGGGTCTGAGTAGTAGGTGTTGTCCAATTTTGCACAGCTTCAATCTTACTACTGGGCAAAGGCCTTATTTCTCCACCTCCTACCTCATGTCCAATGTAGACCACTTTACTCTGTCCAATCTGGAATTTATTCACCTTTATTGTCAGATTGGCCTTTCCAAGAGCCTGCAAAACATATCTCAGGTGGTCCACATGTTCTTCCCAGGAATTGCTGAACACTGCTATGTCATCCAAGTATGCCATGCAGAAGTCCTCCATCCCATTCAGAACCTGGTTTACCATCCTTTGAAATGTAGCAGGTGCATTTTTCAATCCAAAAGGCATAACCTTAAACTGGTATAAGCCAACTGGGGTAGAAAATGCAGTTTTCTCCTTGGCATGGTCTGTCAGGGCTATTTGCCAATAGCCTGACTTCAAGTCAAATGTGCTGAGGAACTTGGCTGCACCAAGTCTATCCACCAACTCATCTGTCCTTGGCAAAGGATGGGCATCAGTCTTAGTGACTGCATTAAGAGCTCTGTAATCCACACAGAATCTAAGTTCCTTAGATCCTGCCTTTGGTACTAACAAAACTGGGCTAGACCATGGACTAGTAGAGTGCTCTATTACCCCGAGATCAAGCATCTTGCTGACCTCACCTTTGATGTGGGTTCTTACATTCTCTGACATTCGATATCCTCTGCTTTTGACTGGCAGACAGTCACCAGTGAGTATGTCATGCTGTCCCCAAGGGGTCAAGCCTGGTGAAAGTGAGACCAGGGAGGCAAACTGATTTAACATAGATTTGCACTCTTCCTGTTGCTCAGGTGTCAGGTTTGAAGAGAGATTTACTCCTTCAATCTTTTCGTCTAAAGGTAAGCCTCTGAGGAGATCAGGAAGAGCTTTACTCTCTTCTTCTTCCTCTTATGATGCTAGAAGCAAAGCTCCTACATCAGGTCTGGAGACATACGCTTTTAGTATGTTGGTGTGGAAGACTGTTGGAGCCTCTTTGGGGTTGCCCAAGTCCACCAGATAGTTGACCTCTCCATGTTTACCCACAACCTTGAAGGGTCCCATCCATTTGTCTAGCAAGGCCCTCTGCCTTGTTGGAATCATAACGAGTACTAGCTGGTCCTGAGTAAACTCAACCATGTTAGCCTTTTGGTCATGCCAGTGCTTGACCAGTGCTTGTCCAGCTTTCAAGTTATCACTTGCTTCTGCCATCATTTGTGACATTCTCCTTCGGAGACCTATCACATAGTCAGTCACTCTGACTGGCTTGGGGGAAGGAGCACTCTCCAACCCCTCCTTGATCAGGGCCAATGGACTGCTGACCGGATGACCATAAAGAAGTTCAAAGGGAGAATAGCATACTCCCTCCTGAGGGACTTCTCTATAAGCAAAGAGAAGGCATGGCAGTAGAAGGTCCCACTTTCTTTTAAGGGGGTCCTCTAAATCACCTATCATACTCTTCATGGTTCTGTTGAACCTTTCAACCAGCCCATTTGTCTGAGGGTGGTATGCGGTTGAGAACTTGTAAGTAACTCTGCAGGTTTTCCACATGGCTTTCATGTAGTGGGACATAAAATTCGACCCCCTGTCAGAGATTACTTCCTTAGGAAACCCAACCCTGGTAAAAATACCAAGGATGGCCTTAGCCACAGCCGGAGCTGTAACAGTCCTCATAGGAATTGCCTCAGGGTACCTAGTAGCATGGTCTATTACAACAAGTATAAACCTGTTGCCTGAGGAGGTTGGAGGATCAAGGGGACAAACAATGTCGATCCCTACTCTCTCAAATGGGACTCCCACTACAGGGAGAGGCACTAAAGGTGCCACATTCTTGGAGCCAACCTTACCGGAAGTCTGGCAGGTGTGGCAGCTCCTGCAGTACTTATCTACTTCAGCCCCCATCTTTGGCCAATAAAAGTAGAGTGAGAGCCTTTCCTTAGTCTTCTTGAAACTCAAGTGACCAGCCAAAGGAATCTCATGGGCTAACTGCAAGAACTGTAGTCTGTTCTCTTGGGGTACTACCAGTTGTTTGTTGTCCCCAGGTGCAGACTCCGTTGGTTCACTGTAGAAGAGGCCATCTTCCCAGTGTAACCTATATTTCCCAGGCTCTTGCCCTTCAGCCTGAGCATCTGCCTGGTGGCGAAGACCTTCCAGAGTTGGACATTCTCTCTGTCCCTTACTGAAGTCTGCCCTGTTGGGTCCACCTTCTGCCAGTAAAGACTGCAGCTCAGGATGGTCAACAGGATCCAAATCTCCAATGAGTTCCTGGCCTTCCACTAGCACTTCTTCAGAGTCTAGTTCAACCATACAGGGTTGTACCTCCCTCTCAGCCTCAGCTGGAGGGGGAGTTACTGGTGTAACTTTGGACAACCTTGGGAAAGTCCTTGTCGGCTGCACTGGAGTGCTGGCTGTGAGGTTCTTTTTAGAAGTTTTATGTTTCCCTTTTACTTCTAGTTTCTTAGAGACAGCAGCTGACATCTCCACTGGAGCAGGAGTGATCTCTTTCTTCATCATCTCCTTGGGAGTACCTCTCATGGTTCTCTCCCTTGCAGGTCTAGTGAGCTCCTGTAACCTTTTACTACGAGGTCTGGGGGTATGTGACACTACTCCAAGAGTTTTTAAGTCATTACCCAGCAGAACCCTTCCTGGCACCTCACTTTGTATGCTGACGGGTATCTTCACAGTCATGTCATTACACTGGATGAGAACTGGTAACTGGGGAAGCATCTGCACAGGCCCTCCAGCTAACTTGGTGAGGCGTCTGGGTGCCTTAGCAACATCCTCAGCCTGAAAAAAAAATTTGTCCACCACAGTTATGCTGGCCCCAGTGTCCCTAATGGCAGGAGTCTCCTGACCATTCACCTGGACACTGTCCTTATAATACTCTTTAGTATTATCTGGGATAGAATTATAGACATCTAAGTTCTGTTGTTCCCACAAACCCAGAGACACTAAAGAAACACTGGCTGAGACTCCAATGGGTTCATCAGCCAGCAATAGAAAGTTTCCACTTGCCATTTGTACTTCCTCCTCTGGAGCGAAGGCTAAGGAGACAAGCTGGACCCCTGAAGGTTTACCCTTACATCTGGTATCTCCTTTCACATAGTCAGTAGAGCCACAAACAAAGCATTTACCAAATGCTTTCTGGAATGGTGGCTTGTTCTGACCTCCTTCTGGTTTGGCACCAGAAGGTACACTAGCCTGATTTGGTTTCCCTTGTGGCTTACCCTTTTGGTTTTGTTTGGGGCCCTCTTTGGAATTGGAATTATTAGAATTCTCTTTGGAGTCTTTTCTTGGCTGTTTTCCCTCATCCTTTTTCTGAGTAGCCCCAGAATCCTTGTGAGTGGCCCTGTTGGCAACTGTTCTGACTTGAGTGTCGTGTAGACCGATGAGTCCTCTGTCCCCAAGTGACGCACAGGGGAACTTAATAGAAACCCGCTGTGCGACCTTTGAGGCCACAGGTGGGAGATGTCTTCCCAGATCCACGGAGCCTCTGGAACACCGATGCTGCTGTCGAGAAGGAACGGGGTTAAGTACCAGGCAATCACAACACAGTCAGATAAACAAAAGGATCTAAAATGTCTTACCTATCTGGTGTAAGGGTGACCCAGGTAACCTAGTAGAGAGGCTCGAGGCTCAGTTGATGCGGCGGTCCCTGGAATGGTAGAACCGCAGGTTAGCGTGGATGAAGGGCTAGCCACCTGTAGGAGAAAGGGCTTGACTTGAATCCCAAGAAGGGAAAGGGTGTAGAAGTTCAGCAAGGTAACCAGGGATGATCCAAAGGTAAGTCGAGGTGAAGTCCAAAATCCGGCAACAGGTCAACAGTTCCAAGCAAAGGTACAAAAGGGGTGTCCGAGGGAGTCCGAGGTAGAGTTCCGTGATCAAGATAGCAAGGAGCAAGTAGTAACGCCAAACAGGGTCTGAAGCCAGCTGAGAAGCAATGAGTGTTCTGTCTCTCAGACCTTTATACTGTGTGTCTGGGAGTCATGTGACGTCTCTGGATCATGTGACGTCCAACAAGGACACGTGACTCTGGATCACGTGACCGACGTGGTGACGTAACACCGCCCCTTCTGCCATACGCTCTTCAAGGCAATTGCCAATGCAGAAAGGGCTGCAATCGAGCCCGTACACCAAAGCTGGTACGGGGTTTCCGGTTCTTTGGGTTAACCGAATCACCTGAGCCTGGAACCGTGGGAGGGGATGGTGGAGATATGTGAGCAGTGTTCTGATGTGTAGCGAACTGGTGTGCAGAGGATCGTCTAACATAGCCCCCCCCAACGGCCCACAACCCCGTGGGCTGGACGGATGATCCTTATGGAAGCGGGTCACCAGCCGAGGGGCGTTCAGATCCAAGGCGGAAACCCATGAACGCTCCTCCGGGCCGTAACCCTTCCAATCCACCAGATATTGGAGCCTACCCCTAAACCATCGGGACCCTAAAATGGCCGACACCTCAAAGACATCAGGAGAGGACAGGGACACCGGTGCAACAGGGGTACGAAGGCGGACAGAATCGGGGCAAGGCTTGAGGAGGGACACATGGAAGACAGGATGGATACGCCAAGAACTAGGAAGCACCAGACGAAAAGCCACCGGATTCACTACCTGTGAGACCACATACGGGCCGACAAAACGAGGTAGCAGTTTCCGGCAACCCACTAGGCGAAGGTGACGTGACGACAACCAGACCCTAGAACCCACCACCAGAGGGGGAGCAGCCAGACGTTTGCCATCCACACGGGCCTTCATTGCAGTCTTCGCTTCCGTGAGATGCACCACAGTACTAGCATGTACAGCAGACAGATCCCTAAGACACGTCGTGGCCGCAGGATTCGAAGAACCAGAAGCATCAGGGACTGGCAAGACCTTGGGATGTTGGCCGTAGAGGGCATAGAAAGGAGAATAACCTGTAGCTGAATGAGCCGCGTTATTGTACGCGAACTCAGCAAGCCGCAAAGCGGCCAACCAGGAGGTCTGATGTTGCAATATAAGGCAGCGAAGATACTGCTCCATAGATTGATTCGTCCTTTCGGTCTGCCCATCGGTCTCAGGATGATATGCCGAAGAATACCTGGTATCAATGCCCAACAATTTAGTCAACGACCTCCAAAACCGAGAGGTGAACTGTGATCCTCGATCGGATATAATGACCGAAGGGAGGCCGAATAACATGAACACATGTTCAAAAAACAAGTCCGCCAAGACCGGGGCCGAAGGAATACCTTTACAAGGGACAAAACGAGCCATTTTTGTAAACGTGTCCACCACTACCCAGATGGAGTCAAAGCCTCGTGATTTGGGGAGATCGGTAACGAAATCCATAGTCAGTGTATGCCAAGGCCTGGGAGGAACTGGAAGTGGAAGTAGCAACCCAACCGGTCGGCCTCTCCGATGTTTAGCCTGAGCACACACTGCACATGAATTGACATAGCAGTCTACATCGAGCCTCATAGAGGGCCACCAACACCAGCGCTTGAGAAGATCTAAAGTGCGCTCTTGACCGGGATGGGCATTAAAAGGGGCATCATGAGACCACTCAAGGGCCAGATTACGAGTGTCAGGTGTGGGAAGGAATAGACGTTCATGTACGAAAGGCAACCCATCAGAAAACACGGGGTCCCATTCTCGCAACTGTTCGGAGTGATTGCTAGTCCAAGATCGGACCGAGTCTAATAACGACAATGAAGGTGTACAAAGACAAATCACATGACTCTTTCCGAGAACAGTGTCAGGAAAGGTTGGCAACACGACCCCCCCTGGGGAACGTGACAAGGCGTCTGCTTTTCCATGTGCAGTGCCAGGACGATGCATGATACGAAAATCAAAAGAGGAAAAGAAAAGATGCCATCGGACCTGTCTGCTATTAATGCACTTCAATGAGGCCAGATCCTGCAAATTCCGGTGATCTGAGTAAACCGTGATGGGATGTTTGGCCCCCAGAAGATGATGGCGCCAAACCCGAAAGGCATCCATGACAGCCAAGAGTTCTTTCTCCGTAACAGTGTAATGAGTCTCAGTACTGGAGAACTTACGGGAATGGTATGCCACTGGATGTAATTTGCCTGTTGTAGGACACGTTTGTGACAATACCGCACCAAGAGCAAAAGAAGAGGCATCTGGCTCTACTATGAACGGAAGATCAGGATTGGGGTGCTGGAGTACCGGTGCGGTAGTGAAAGCAGTTTCCAGAGCCTCAAAAGCCTCCTGATGTTCCCCGTGCCAATGGTAGGGTACCTGAGGACTAGTCAGAGCCGTGAGCGGCGCAACAATTGTGGAAAAAGAAGAAATGAAACGTCTATAAAAGTTAGCGAATCCCAAAAAGGCCTGCAAGGACTTGAGTGTTTGGGGTACTGGCCAATCTAATACTGCTTTGACCTTAGATTCGTTCATGGATAACGCCCCAGGGGTGATATGGAAACCCAGAAACTCAACAGAAGTTTTATGGAACTGACATTTCTCAGGTTTGGCAAATAAGGAATGTTCTCTCAAACGGGATAGTACTTCTCGAACATGCTTTACATGGTTATCAAGATCACGAGAAAAGATTAAGATGTCGTCCAAATACACAACCATGTAAACGTCCAGAATATCCCTGAATATGTCATTCATGAATCGTTGGAATGTGGATGGGGCATTACATAGGCCAAAAGGCATGACTAAATATTCGTACAAGCCGTAACGAGTACAGAAAGCCGTTTTCCACTCGTCTCCCTCGCGAACGCGTACTAAATTGTATGCGCCACGTAGGTCAAGCTTGGTGAAAACGGAAGCATGAGTTAAATGGTCCAGAAGTGGGGTGATTAACGGGATTGGATGTCTATCCTTTTTTGTGATAGCGTTAAGACGCCGATAATCCACACAAGGGCGTAAATCCCCCTCCTTCTTGGGTACAAAGAATATGGGACTTGCTGCTGGTGAAGTGGAGGGACGGATGTGTCCTAAACGTAAGGCATTCTGTACATACTCTTTCAATGCTTGTTCCTCCGAAGGGGACAAAGAATAGATCCTGCCCGAAGGGATAGCGGAATCAGAAAGTAATTCGATTGGGCAGTCATATGGTCTATGTGGAGGAAGTACCTCGGAAGAGCCCCGATCGAAAACCGATTCGAATGCATTGTACTCAGGAGGAATCCCAGACACCAACCCCCCAACAGTATGCGAATGAACAATCTCTGGATCATCAACAGTGAGTTGAGCTAATGCTCCTAAGGCCCGAGAAGGTGTGTCAGAGGCTTGATGGACCGGGAGACAGTAATTCTGACAGACTTCGGACTCGAAGAGTACAGTGCCTGACTGCCAATTGATCAGTGGGTTATGTTCCCGTAACCATGGAATACCTAGTATGATACCAAATTGGGGTGTGGTAATTAAATCAAAACATATGGTTTCTGTGTGTGTTTCTTGTATGTTCAACAGGAGGGGTGCAGTTTGGTGTCTAACAGGACCAGAAACCAATGCAGAGCCGTCTACGGCTTGGACATGTTCCGGTCGTGTTTTTACCACTAAAGGTAGGTTGAGGGAATGGGCCAAATCGATATCTATGTAATTACCAGTGGCACCTGAATCAATGATGATATTGACTGCATGAAGAAGGCCTGTAGAGGGACATAGAGTAGCCTTTACAGAGACGGGTTGGACACGAGCAAAGGCAAGAGAGGTACCCGGAGATGATGACGGGACACTCGACCTGTTCTCCGGATCTAAGGTCGAGCCATCCGAAAAACCTGGCTCTTCTTGGGACGTCGAGGGCACTCTTTCACAATATGCCCAGTAGTGCCACAATAAAAGCATGCATTGTCCACCCTTCTACGTTCCCTCTCTGATGTTGTGATAGGACTACGTAAACCTCCCACTTGCATAGGTTCTTCTGTACTGGAAGCAGGAGTGCTAGCAAGAGTAGGATGGGAGGAGACCCCCAATTCAGCTCTACGCTCTGATCGTCGTGCATCTACCTGCAAGACGAGATCAACCAATTCCTGATACTGAGTAGGCATAGAAGGGATCACTGATAAAGCATCTTTCATGGTATTACTCAACCCCCTATAAAAGACCACCGCCCGCTTGTTTTCTGGCCATGATGTTTCTGCAACTAGCTGATTGAAACGGGTGATGTATTCTATCAAAGTCCTTCTACCCTGAGTCAGTTCCAAAAACTCCAAATCCCTAGACTGCGCCTTGTGTCGAGTATCGAATACTCGGGACATTTCTAGAACCAACAAATCAAAGTCGTAAAGGACTGGGCTATTATTCTCTAGCAGGGGATTAGCCCAAGCGGCAGCCGTTCCGGCTAAATGGGAGAGGGCGAAGGCGGCTTTAGTAGTGGCAGTAGGAAAAGCCAAAGGTCTGCATAAGAAGTGTAACTTGCACTGATTAACAAAGGTTCTGAATTTCTTGGGGTCACCTTGATAGCGTTCCGGAGCAGCCAGGGGGGAAGGAGATGGGAGGATCATTGGAGTTGGGACTGTAGAAGTAGCCAAGGGAGGGGGTGTAGTGAAGGAGTTGGCATCTCCAAACTCAGGGTCTGCAGGAAGGGAATGCTGAACACTTTGTATGGAATCCAACCTTTGGTGGATCACTGTGTTCGCGGCTGCCATATCTGCCCTTAATATTGTAATTGCCTGGACTAAAGCAGCTATGGGTTCTTCCGTGGATCCCTGCATCGTCAAACACGACTATACGGCTTCTCAGTCTGTTCTGACTTGAGTGTCGTGTATACCGATGAGTCCTCTGTCCCCAAGTGACGCACAGGGGAACTTAATAGAAACCCGCTGTGCGACCTTTGAGGCCACAGGTGGGAGATGTCTTCCCAGATCCACGGAGCCTCTGGAACACCGATGCTGCTGTCGAGAAGGAACGGGGTTAAGTACCAGGCAATCACAACACAGTCAGATAAACAAAAGGATCTAAAATGTCTTACCTATCTGGTGTAAGGGTGACCCAGGTAACCTAGTAGAGAGGCTCGAGGCTCAGTTGATGCGGCGGTCCCTGGAATGGTAGAACCGCAGGTTAGCGTGGATGAAGGGCTAGCCACCTGTAGGAGAAAGGGCTTGACTTGAATCCCAAGAAGGGAAAGGGCGTAGAAGTTCAGCAAGGTAACCAGGGATGATCCAAAGGTAAGTCGAGGTGAAGTCCAAAATCCGGCAACAGGTCAACAGTTCCAAGCAAAGGTACAAAAGGGGTGTCCGAGGGAGTCCGAGGTAGAGTTCCGTGATCAAGATAGCAAGGAGCAAGTAGTAACGCCAAACAGGGTCTGAAGCCAGCTGAGAAGCAATGAGTGTTCTGTCTCTCAGACCTTTATACTGTGTGTCTGGGAGTCATGTGACGTCTCTGGATCATGTGACGTCCAACAAGGACACGTGACTCTGGATCACGTGACCGACGTGGTGACGTAACACCGCCCCTTCTGCCATACGCTCTCCAAGGCAATTGCCAATGCAGAAAGGGCTGCAATCGAGCCCGTACACCAAAGCTGGTACGGGGTTTCCGGTTCTTTGGGTTAACCGAATCACCTGAGCCTGGAACCGTGGGAGGGGATGGTGGAGATATGTGAGCAGTGTTCTGATGTGTAGCGAACTGGTGTGCAGAGGATCGTCTAACAGCAACCCACAAGTCAGCAGCCTTAGCTAACTTCCTGGAATCCAATTCCTTTGAATCAGCCAAGTGCTGGCTGAGCTCAGGAGAGCAGGCATCATAAATTGACTCCAACATTACAAGATTCTTCATTCCTTCATAAGTGTTAACTCTGTAACCCTTAATCCATCCCTCTAAGTTTTTAAAACTTTCACTCACCTAGGTAGCCCAAGGGGTACCATCATCCTTTTTGAGGGTCCTAAACCTCTTAAGGTACTGGGAAGGGGTCTTCCCAAATCTAGCTATCAAAGCTAGTTTCACACATTCATAATCCTTCTTATCCAGCTCCCCCAACTCCATTACCACGTCAGTTGTAACAGGGGGAAGCCTAGAGAACAACCAGGGAAGTAACTCATTCCCTGTGATGTCCTGGAGACCATGATTATACTCAAACATTTTTAACCAATCCAACACATCCAACTTAGGTTCATACATACCCACTAATTCCTTAGGCATCCGGGGTCTTTTGGGGCTGGAACTCCTAGAGGAACCAGAGGAGAGAGAAGCATTTTCCACAGACAACTTCTTCATTTCTAGTTCATGATTAAGCTCTATTTCTCTGAGTCTTAACTCAGTTTGCTTCTGCTCAGCCTGGGCATTCATTCTTCTGAACTCTAGCTCTTGGTTTCTTTCAGATTGAGCAATAAAACGTTTGTACTCTAATTCAAGCTTCATTTTTTCAAGTTCAAAATAAGCAGGGTTACATGTAGGACCTGGTATAGGCCCAGTAGGTACAGTAGGTAAGGCAGACAGAGGCTCAGAGTGGCTAACTTCATTAGGTTCACTTTCCTCTTCTGACTCAATATCAAGACTTTGATTCAGATCAATACCATCACTGTTTTCTACATTTGCTGGGGAGGTAGATTCCTCTGTACCTCCCAGACTTTGGTTTTCTAACAATCTTTCTATAAGTTCCATTTTCTTGCCCTTCTCAGAGAGATTCTTATGTCTACACAATACTTTTAAGCAATCAGCAGTTTTGGCAGACAATGATTCTAGGGTATAACTCTCCATAGCAGACATAGTTAGAAAATCAGCTTTTTAGTGCTAAGCTTTGTGGTTAGTTGTCTTAAAGTGTTCAAAAAGCACACTAAAGTGTATATTCAATACAAATCCCACCACTGTACACCAGTGTTAGGCAGAAACCTGTGCAGTTCCCTCTGGGACCAATGCAAAAAATTTAAGACTACAGGTGTTTGGCAGTAAACCCACTTGGTAGCAGTCTGTACCACACAGATTAAAAGAATATTAGACACGTCTTAAGTAAAGCCCCACTTATTTTCAGACAGCGGTGAGCGCTTAACGCAGATGGCACTCTAATAATTCGGCTTAAAAGGGTGAGAAAGGCAGAGTATAAATTGAAACAGATCCCAACACTTTCACAAGAACACAGCAAGAGAGGAAGGCAGAGTCAAACCGTGAAGTTAGAGTTCAGAAAGCCGGATCCACTTTAAGAGGATCAGAACTAAATGTGTCCAAGGTCACACGGTTGAAAAGTGCACAAAAGTCTCGAAAAAGGTTCAGAAAGAGTTGGACCAAAAGAAAGGGACCAGTTAGATGGTCAAGGCGGCCAGCCCAGTCCAGAAGGTTAAGGGATTATTATTACCTTGTAGCAATCTTTAGAAAGGGAGGCCTGGCGGACACGGTACCATAAAGTGGTGAGAATACTCCAGCGGGGGCAGTTGTTCCTGGCAGCGGATGCAAGTCGGTGCTTCGTCCGGGGGAAGAGAGGATCTCGTCGGGGAGGAAGACAGGAGTCCGTTGCACTGCCAGGGAAGAAACCAGCCGCAGAGTTCTAAGTTAAAAGGAGCGGTCCTTTTATTCACGGTCCAGTGGTAAGTGGCTATCCGGTTGCCGGGGTGCTTGGCACGGGCTATTCGACCACAAGATGTCCTGGGATGCGAGGAAAAGAAGGTAAACTGGTTGTGCCCACCAGTCAGGGGAAGAAGACTCTCCAGCCGGGAGATCTTCTCTGTCGTCAGGAAGTGGTGAGTCAGTTCCGCAGGGTTCCAGCGGTGGTGTCGTCGTAGCAGGTCGGCTCAGCTTCTCCCTCGTCAGATTCTCAGGTCCTGTGGCGACTTCTGAAGTTCCAATCACCAAAGCCCTGCTTTTATGCAGCACACCCCCATTCACTCAGCCTAGCTGTCAATCAAACATGCTAAGTGGTGAGCCGGCCGGCTCACCACTTAGGCCAATCACACAAGAGTGCGACTTGAGTTACCAAGGTAACTCAGTCCAGGGTGCCTAAACCCCCTCCCACACCCCCTGTGGTACCCAGACAGAGTGGCACCACTTTTGGAGGCTTCTGTGGAGAAGCCCGCCAAAAGTGGAACAAAGGGCTCGACTTGGGTTGGAGTCACAGAAGAGAACACAAACGCCATTTTAGAATCGAGTCCTGGCAAAAAATACCAACCGGTGAATTAATATTAAATAAATAAACCGGCAGTATGTTCGAGGTTATGAGAATTAAATAATTAAAGCTGGTAGCCTCGAACAATGGGAAAATCCCATAGGGATATATTCGCGGTCGAATATAAAAAGTAGTATCCACTGCCACCAGCCAAAACTCAATCAGGGGGGACGGAGACGTGCCCCCTCGACTAACAGACCCCAGGGCAATCGAATTGCCCCGACCAGTACATCCACAAAATGATGGTTTATACTGGTTTCTGTTCATAATTTGGGACTAGTAAAGCCAATGGTGACTTTACATGCCCTGGGAGACAGTAGTCAGTCCCAGGGTATGGAGTCTATGGTGGGTTGTCACTATGACACCCCTGTGTCACTGCACGGAGGGTGCTGTGTAACACACATAGTAAAAACACATGAGACCCTATGGAGTAAAGTAACCCATAGCCCATAAAACACATTAACAGTCAAAGGAACACCACAAATCATGTCCAAGAGTGGGAGAAAAAGAGTCTTACTCTTGGCAGGAGAAAAAAAACAAACTCCAGAAATCCAGCAAAGCTGCTGGGGGACTCACTAGGTTAGGAAATTCAGCCTAAACAGAGAATTCTCCCTAACACGAATTTGTGTTGAAGGAAGTCTCTGTTTCTGACCTTATGGCGATCGATATCTCTGATGATTGTGATTCAGGGTGTATGGACACTGAGACGTGGGGTTACTCGTAAAGTGACTAGAAGTAGTTTAGTGCTTGGCTTAGGCCAAAAGGAGGGTTTGTTAAACGGGAAATCATATTGTGCCTTCTTTCTAATATATATTGGCCTAAGCCCAGTCGCTCTGCGAAGAAAACCGCGTTTCAAATGTTCCGATTTTAGATCGACTTCGCTGCCATTTTGGGATCATCCACCATTTTGATTTCTGTTCAAATGTAACTCTGTGTTCTAAAATGGTGGACTGTGTTTCCAACTTGTAACCGAGCCTTCCCGACCCTTGCACCTTAAGTTAATGTTTAGACTGTCCACGGGCCAAATGTTTATACTGGGTAAAGAGAACGTGTCCCATGCCTGACTTGTGGTCCTAGGATTGTCTGCACCAATAAGCCTCATCCGCGAAAATACATCGAAACAGTGTAAAGTAAATGTCGAACGTGGACACTGGCTGAACTGCATTGTGAAGGGACATGTGCTAGAACTTACTGCTAAACCTGGGAATACACAGTCGCCATTGTAACTTGTTTGTGTGTAAACCGAATGTAATCCGTGTGCATATTGTCGTATAAGCCATAAGTGAACTCGGCACGAACTCTAGACCATGGATTATTAACTTGCAGAGGGGCTGGACATTGTTACTAAAAATTGTATAAAAGCATGAATGTCCAGATGTTCAGGACCTCTCACTTCTCACACTGAAAGGCTGGTATTCACTGTGATGTACTGAGGGCTAGATATCTATCTGATTCGTTTCTTTTTAAACTGTACAGTATTAAAGATCTGTGAATCTTTATAAGCCTGTGTTTGGTGTATTTGGTGTATTTCCTTTTGTGGTTCTCAGTCTCGATATTTCCTCTTGCTTTTACACCACTGCAACCCTGCCATCCAGCTGTCCTTGTCATCCGGTGACCAGAATTGCCCAGCAGTTTGCTGTAAGGCGTGGCCGCCGTGTGGTGACTAGACCCAGTTGGCTGTTCCAAAATTCCAAACCTAAGCGTGGAATGTGAGTATCTCCCATCACAGAGAAACACATAGTCCCCATCTTGACCCCTTTGTCTGTATCCCACTCTCTAAGCAGTCATATTCATACACTGGTAACTTGTTGAAACTGTTAGAAGTATCCATGCACCCTGTCCTTGATTTCTAAGTGCTAGCGCCATCTCTTTATTAATTCTGTCTTGTGTGAATCCAAAGCCCTTAGTCATATTTTTAAACTAACTTCCAGTTAAAGTTGAGCGCTGTGGTGACAAGGTCAACCTCACAAATCAACCTTGGAGCTTACGGCGTTCTTCTTTAACAATATAGTCTAGATCATTTAGTTTAAGTAACATTTGCCTTTCTTTCAAACCGAAGTTTTCATTTTAACTGCTTTATTTTCCTAAAACTGAACCTCAATCCATCTCGAAAATCTCATCCAAATCTTCAGCTACTATAAACCTTTCACTTTGAAATTGTCCCTGTGATACACATCTGTCCCCCAGACCAGAAACTGCATTGGGATTTTTCTTATTTCACCCGTTTTTCTTAAAAAGCATTTGGGTCATTTAAAGCGGGAATTGAGAAAATTGCAACTTTCCAACGTGTCATTCGGCTGCAGCATGTTCTAACTTTTCACTCATTTTCAAATTGTATGCTTCTTGTTGATCCATTGCATTGTGATTACTAGTGTTTATGCATTCCTGTTGTGGTGAGATATCATATTTGCCTCACACATTTAACCGCACATTAATTATTTATTAGTCCATTTCCGAGTGTCATTTCATGACATTGCAAGGGTTTTTTTGCCTCTTATTTTGTGAGGGAAGGTCGGTTTGATTCTGTTTGCTGCCCCTTATTACTGACTACCTGCTGCTTCTTTCTATCCACTCAGAATCTGATTAATTGTGGGTTGAGGGAACATTGCAGGGGGAAACCTTACCTTGGGTGCTATCTATCCCAATTCAAAAAATGCTCCTATTCAATTATGCTTTGGATATGTTCTACTAGAAGGTTAACCAAGTGCATTGCTTCCATTCCCATTGCAATTATCACCCTCTTGGTGATTGCTGCCCAAAATTAAGTTTGTGTCATTTTTGTGAATTTTCAAAATAAATAAATATTGTATTTTTCACCAATCTTCCTGGCTCCTGGTCCATTGTGACCCGGGGAATTTTTAAAAGGGGGTATGAGATGGGTCGGGTATCGGCTCAATTTCAATTCATTGAAAGTAAAGAAAAAGCATTCCTATTGAGAAGCACATCACAGGATAAGACTAAGTGTCCTGGTCCGGTGTGTGATGCCCGATTGGTATGCTTAACACCACACCATGCCTGAATAACAGTCAGACAGTCAGGAATGAGAGAGGAGAAAGAGGAGGAAGTGAATGGAAGCTTGAGGGAGAGCTGCGTGTCATCTGCATAATACTGGATGTGAGGAGAGAAGGCGGAGATCAAATGGGCTAGAGGGGCAAGGTAGATATTGAAGAGCCATGGTGAGAGGATAGAGCCCTGAGGGATTCTGCAGGTGGAGAGGGTGATGGGGAGAGAAAAGGGCCCGGTCGAACCTGGGAAGGTCAGTCACAGCGGAAGGAGGCCAATCAGTCCAGTGCCAGGTCTGTGATGCAAAGGGTATCACAGAGCCGATTTATAATGGTATCATGTGTAAAGGAATGCATATCCCCATCCCTCAAACTGACTGTAGTGGAGATAGACCCCCCCGCCCCTTAAACCGAGTGTAGATAACTTGGTGGGGTGAGCTATGCTTCAAATGTGCAGAAAATTTGAAGTATAATGCTTTATAGGACAGCGCTTTAACAGATGATTTAGTTATGGAGTCAGAATAACATGAACATTAGAGAATGTGTCAGGTAGTAAATGTTATGATATATTATCAAAGAATCTAAATCCAAATTAGCGCAGGTCCCAAGTTTTAGGCACATTTGGGAAGGTCAGGCATTTTGTAATGAGGGCAGCCATTTTAGGTTTTGTGTCAAGATCAGGCACTTTAAAATGGATACTTGGTTGAGCAGACAAAATGGTTGCTTTGTGCTAACTCACTCTGACCTCACTGGACAGTTTTTTATGAAGGGTTCATGGTTCATCCAGGGGACAAGGGAGGGGCAAGGAGTATGTAGAACTGGTTTAGACTAGGCTCTAGTGGCAGATGGGTCAGTCGAGTGGCAGAGAGGTCAACCAATCACAAAGTAGAAATAGGAACAGCTCATTGATCATGCCATATGAGTTAAAGAATCATAGATAGGAAGGGGTTGTCTTTGTGACCAAACCATTAGCTCACCTCCCTAGGACTGTGTATAAGGCTGGGTATACTTATCAATTTTAGCAGAGTTCCTGAGGTGTCCAAGATGTATGATGTGTCTCGCCTGCTGGAAAAAAATAAACCGATGACTTCTGAAACCTGCCTCAGTCCCCTGCTTGCTCCAGAGTCTCCCTTTTTGACCCCAAGAGATGCCAAGGCTCAGCAGATGGGGGTTTTGAGACCCTCATGAACACTTGGCGAGCCAGCCATTTGTCCTGAGCTGATATCTCCAGGACTGACTAAACCAGGAAGATGGGGTAAACCATGCTATCACACCTGGATGGGGGAGTGAGAATGAATTAGTAGGACAGATGGGGGGAAGGGCAAACTGTAGTTTCCCCAGCCGGTAGAAGAGAAGAGACTTGCAGGCATGATAGCATGGCAGTAGGCCTTGGCGCTAGGCCAGTGTAGAGGACTGTTTTATTTTTGGCAAAATCCCAAGAGAAATTATTTCAGAGTCGTTTTTTGGAAAAGTTCCAAGAAATTTAAAAATGAGTGAAAATCCGAGGGTCTTCAAAAAATGTAATGAATTATTTAAAAATCCATGTTTGGGAGAAGCATTATAGAAAAAATGTTTTTTCAATTGTTCAAGAAAAAATTAAAAGTCACTTTTTTGAGAGACAACTCTTTATATTTTGCGGTAATGTTTTAACGGCTTTCAGAAACAACTTTAGTCACTCATGGTGAACCCCTCTAAGAAAAAATGTTTTGAGATTATTTGTTGACGTTCTTTTCAGACACAAGATTTACCAATCGTTGGGAAACCCCCCCCTAAGATTTTTTTTTGGGGGAAAAGTAATATTTTTTAAGTAAAGTATAAGTAGTTTAGAAAGGGTAACAAAAAATGGGAATTATCTCAAAATGGTAAGCGTTAAGGAGTTATTGAGAAACTTGGCTTGAGTGTTGCCGAGCAAGTAAGAGACATTGTGAGAGAGGCCACAATAAGAGAATACGCCTTGTTCCTAAGCTTTAAAGAGCATTAGCAGAAGTTTGAACCTATAGCCCCATAGCAGGATACTAGGAGACAGTCCCACTTAAAGGTGGTTGCAAAGGGGTTAACTTACGTTCCAATCAGAGCAATTTTTAGAAGGCAAGAACATGTCTTAGAAGAAGACTGTTAGAGGAAAATATATGTGGCCGGCCGAGTATGTTTGTTGTCGGTTTTGTTTATGTGTTGTGATTCATGTCACATGTGTGCACTGTACATTTTTGTTTATGATTTAAGACAAGAGAATGCATTTTTAGTTGATTTAAAAATGTGGCATTAAGCCAGAAATTAAAAGTAATTAAATAGGAACAAGAATGAGATAAATATATATTATAGATCAAAGTAAACAGATTTGCGTTGTTTTTATGTTGATAAAAACAAAACTTAATAAAATAAATGAAAAAACTTGGAAGAAACTGCCTCCCTTTAAGCCTTTATAAGAAATTAAAGCCCAGCAACTCTGAGGTTGATTTCTAGATTTGCTAACACTAGACAAAGTGATTTATGATATTCACCCCATACGACAAAAAAACCACGTTCATTTTGATGGAAATAAGTAGCTGAAAGATAAGGCTGGAAGTGGAGTTTTCACAACAACAAAGAAAATGATGAATGCAAGTGCGCAGGCATCTAAAAAAAGCTCTTCGATAGAGAAATGCCAGCAGACAGAAGGTTAAAACCTTTATAATTATGATGTTAACATCTTCAAGGGCTTGAATAATGTCCAACGGTAAAAAACACTGCATTGGATTTTCTTTGATTTTCTTTAAAAAAAATTAGAGATAAGATTGTGTAGTCACAGAATAGGAAGCTGTAAATATGCTAGAAAGCTCCAGTAAAGTAAAGGAGATTTATTGGTTTTAATTGCATAGCTGACAGTTGGCTAACATAAGGCCCGCACTAAAGCGATCTACGCAGTTAGATGTGATGACTTATGTTCGCAGTGGACGTCTTTGGAATGGAATGTAGTTCAAAACTGTGCATGAAAAACATGAAATTGAGTAATGGTTAACTTAACCGGTGAGAGAGAAGCAAGTCCATGTTTAAAGAACAGAGCATGGTAACTTTTTTATGTGAATAAATGGGCATTTTTAGAATTAAAGAGAAGTGGCTAAATTGAAGTTGAAAGCCATGCTGACACAGTGTTTGAACAATCACAGAAACTGTTATATAATGAAACAAAGATGGAGGTTTCATCTTTTTTTAACACTTGATGCATAAACTATGCCTCATTGTGAGGCATTGCTTTGATTATGTTAGGCTAGCTGGCAATAATTGTTTTGGTAGATGCATGGTTTGACAAATGCCCATGAGTTATTTGGTTTAAATAAAATAAATGTTCAGTATGCGCTATGATCAGGAACTGAGAATAAAAGATACAGTGCCTTGCAAATTATATCACAAAGTGCAACAAAAAATGTCAATTTATAAAATTACACAAAATAAATGTGCGCAGAAGACAGGTGTCAAATGAGGAAGAGATGTTATATATATATATATGTATATATAGATATATATTATGTTTGAGAATTTAGAAGACATTTGGACATGAAGTCAAAGAAAACGTGCCCAGGAGCACACAATTTGATAGAGGTGTAGCTGAGATTGTGCGGAATACAGCAAAAAGCAGCCCAATGTGCTAATAGATGGTACTTGGACCAAGCAAAGTAAATAAGTTATGGGAAGTGATAGTAATATATGAGAAAAAACTCTACTGACATATGTGGGCATCCATAAAGTTGCACTGACATGATAAAGCACACACAAATCGCATACAAATGAGTGTACCACTGGCAGGCATTTTGAATCAAACGCTTGCACCAATACAATATTGAAAATATGAAAGGCTTTGTTTTTCCTCAAGCAATGCAAGCCAGGACAAAGTAACCTGACAGTGTATAAGAAAAAGAAGATGGTCAGGCTTAGATGCATTTGGATCTCGGGCATCAGAATCACTGGCACAGTTAAAGCAACTTAAAAAACAACCTCATGGTGAGTGCGAGGAAGTTGCCATCTTATGGGAGCAAAATTGAGATCATTGCCAGGTAGAAGACAGTGCAGAGCCATTGCCCCCGCTATGGACAGACAGATAATGAGAAATGAGAATGAGTTTGGGGCTTCATAGTTTCTCTTGCTAGGGAAAGGGCGAACCGGATCACAGTATGTACCTTGATCCCAGATGAGTAAGAGTAAATTAAGGTGCAAACTCCCGAGTTTTTGACTTCTAGCACTGAGAAGTGGATACATGTACTAGAAAAAATGTCAGAAAGAGGCACATTAACTGGAGAAGACAGCAAAGGTCTAGCTGTGGGGACAAAAAACTGATGACAGTTCGTCAAAGATAAGATATTTAAGCATTACCGCTCATAATGGAGTGCTGTGTAAACAATTAAAGGGAGGTAGTCTTGAAAGCGTTTATAGTGCTGTGTCCAGACACGCCAGATGTGGGAGCTATCGAAATGCCAGAGGCTGACAGAGCTTATGCTGACACAGCCTAAGGAACTAGTGGGCCTGGAAATAAGGTCATGAGTGGAGATGTAGTTAACCATTGTGCATTAGTGCAGGCTTCTGCAAGAAAAAAATCGCAAGAAAAGCAATGCTGGGAAAGTGAGAAAAAAGTAAAATAAATGCAAAAGAATTGTTGAAATGCATTATTGGAAGGGCAATGGGATTAGTAGAGGAGAATCGAATTCACAGTAAGCAGTACCATAAGGTAGGGGACGCTTCTAGGATAGAGGCATCCAAAATAGTTAGGGAAATTCTCAGAGCAACCTGGGTAAGTTCCAAAATATGTAGAACGACAATCAAAATATGCAGGATGGGCAAGTTAGGAGGCCTCTTCCTGTATATTGCACATACGATTTGTCAAAGCACTTTGCAATCATGTGTAGAAATGAGGGATTGGTGCAGAATGGAGAATCGCCATGGCTACCATCAAACTCGGAATGACCCCTATAGTGTCTTCAAGTGTGCCATTTTTCCCAAGATAGGTGCAATCTGGCGTGAAGAGAGTAGAAAAATAGATGAAAGTATGGCCACTTCAGACAAACGCAGAACATAGAAATCAAATTGAAGGTGGGTAACCATTTCCCTATTATTGTGGAGTGTATAAAGATGTTCAGAATAGGCAAACACTGTAGCTATATGATCAGTAAGAACTGGTGCCATAGTCTAGAAAAACAGGGGTAGAATAGGTTAGTGTAGTGGGGTTAGGGAGGAAGGTTAGGGAGGAAATAATGTTTCTGGTTGTCTCAACAGGATGAAAGCAAAGCACAGAAGAAAAGACCATGGTCCAAAGTAATCGGGAGGAAGATGGAGAAACAAAGGCATGAAGAATTTACAGCTGAGCAGCAAGCACGTTCTGCTAAGCGGACGAAGAAAGTTCAGTGGAGCAGAGAAAAAGGCTAAAGTATAGGCCTAATCTGTATACAGGTCCGGTAAACAAGTTTGTTCTTATGTGAACCACAGTCGAAGGAAGCCATAAAATTGAATGAGCTGAAGGAAGTCATAAATGATCTTACATAAAAAATGATTGTTAGTAGCAAGGAGAAAGGGTTTAGGTTAGGAAGCAACTTGACCTCCTTGCCAGTCCCCGAATGACTTTTGTCTTTATTTTGATTTTCTACAGACAACAGAGATTCCTACCAGCAATGTTCTTGTCTGCTGTGGATGCACCTAGAAGAAGGAGAAGACGCCCTTCTTTTTATGTCCTTTTAATGTGCTTATTTGTTGTTTGTTATTTTTGTCTCCTTGGTCTGAAAGTGCCAACCTTAGGAGGAAATGTGTCCCCCGAAGGACAAATGTTGTACAATGAGAAAGCCCAGATGTCATAAGGGCAGAGAAAAATGAGAAGATTAAAAATATATGTTTTTTGTAAACAAATCAGATTCCAGCAGGCTGACCATACAGTAAAATATGTATACAAAATTGAAAAAATTAGTAGCTTTTAACACACCAAAACCAAAATATGCTGGATATAGTTTGTCTAAGAGGCAGGAATGACCCACCCAAAAATGTTTTAAACATAGTTTTTTTTAGGAGGTAGTGATGTTCAGAAAGAGTATATATGTAGTTTGTTTAGAAGGCAGGTGAAGTTTGCCAGAGTACGCAAACTAGATTTTTAAGGGGATGGGTTGACAGGAAATGATAATAGAGACATATTTATTTTGCAAAGGAAACTCATCCAGCTTTTATAACACAGGTGGACAACGAGGGACATATGTGGCTCACAAAATTGGCCAACTACATAAACAGAGAGAAGTCACCAAGCAACCCAATGGACAGCCCTGTTCAATTACCCATTTGTGTTAAAATCTGCAAAAGACTCCCCCATCCTTGTGTCCCCTTGCTAAAGTGCCCCCCCCTGTTGGCATTGAATGGACATACAGCTAATGCTTTATGGAAAAAGAGACACCCAAAGCGAAAGAACTGGCCTATGAAAGGAAAGGGCCTACGGACGTGCTGCAAGGCAACTCAAAAGGAGGACAAAGTCCAAAGTACACAGACGGTCCACAGATGCCAAACCGAGAGGAGTCGGGTGGAAGATTTAACAGTGGAAAGAAAAAATAAACTTTGTGCATTTGAAAAAATTTATGGGCAAGACAATGGGAGCAAGGAATGATGTTGTGGGGTGGCAGTAGCAGAAAAGATGTGGACGATGAGCCACGATATGGTTAAAATGTATGCAGATAATGGGCTGTTGGGTTCCCTCAAATAGTGACTATCTCTCAAAAAAGGCACAGTGGCTGTGAAATTATCTGAGGCATATAGTTAGCTTGGAGTAAACTGGGGAATGGAGGTAGGGCTCAAATAAAAGTCAATAAATGTAGTTTAGATTAAGAGAGTATAATGTGTTAGTACTGAGGTTGTAGAAATGTGTTAGGATACAACTTAGATTAAAGAAAACTACCTGTAGAAAAGGGTGATTAGGTCAGAAATGTGTAGGTACATGAGAATTGAGGAGGATGGACATGGGTGTGATTGTAAGTATTGAGTAAATAACAAAATACTGTAGATGGGGGAGTGTAAAGGAATGACTATTCCCCCTCCCTTAAACCGAATGTAGTGGAGATAGACCCCCTCTCCCTTAAACTGAGCGTAGATAACTTGGCGGGGTGATCTATGCCTTCAAATGTGTAGAAAATTTGAATTATAGTGCTTTATAGGACAGCGCTTTAAGGGATGATTTAGTTATGAGTCAGAATAACATGAACAGTAGAGAATGTGTCAGGTAGTAAATGTTATGATATATTATCAAAGAATCTAAATCCAAATTAGCGCAGGTCCCAAGATGTAGGCAAATTTGGGAAAGTCAGGCATTTCGTAATGAGGGCAGCCATTTTAGGTTTTGTGACAAGATCAGGCCCATTAAAATGGATACTTGGTTGAGCAGACAAAATGGTTGCTTTGTGCTAACTCACTCTGACCTCACTGGACAGTTTTTATGAAGGGTTCATCCAGGGGACAAGAGAGGGGGCAAGGAGTGAGTAGAACTGGTTTAGACTAGACTCGAGTGGCAGATAGGTCAGTCGAGTGGCAGAGAGGTCAGTCAATTACAAAGTAGAAATAGGAAAAGCTCATTGATCATGCCATATGAGTTAATGAATCATAGATAGGAAGGGGTTGTCTTTGCGAACAAACCATTAGCTCACCTACCTAGGACTGTATATAAGGCTGGGTAAATTTAGCAATTTGAGCAGAGTTTCTGAGGTGTCCAAGATGTATGATGTGTATCGCCTGCTGGAAGAAAATAAACTGATGGCTTCTGAAACCTGCCTCAGTATACTGCTTGCTCCAGAGTCTCCCTTTTTGACCCCAAGAGATGCCAAGGCCCAGCAGGTGGGGGTTTTGAGACCCTCATGACCACATGATTGGCTGTATCAAAGAAAGAGGAAAGGTCAAGAAGGATGAGAATGGATAGAGAGTTGGAATCGAGATTAGAGAGCAAGCCATCACGGGTATTCTGGAGTGTAGTTTCTGTGCATCTGGCTGCTCTGAAGCCAGACTGGTGGTCGTGAAGACAACCAACAGATTCAGTATGGTGGATCAGCTGGGAGATGGGCAGCTTCTCCAAGAGTTTGCACAGGAAATGGCTAATGGAGATAGGATGGTAGTTAGCTGGGCAGGAGGGGTCGGCAGCAAGCTTTTTGAGGAGAGGGTGCACAGGGAAATGCTTGAGGGGTAGAGGGAAGGAGGCAGCGTAAAAGGAGTGATTGCAGAAATCAGCCAAGGCTGGAGCAAGGGATGCCATGTTGTCCTTGATAGTTCTGGAGGAGAAGGGGAGCACCTGTTTGGACATCATAGATACTCATCATTGAGACCCCCGACCAACCCTTGCAACACATACAAAGTGACAGAAACTAGATGGAGAATGTAAGTAATTCCAGAATTACTTCCTGTATTCTGTCCATGCAAGGCTTTCCTGTGAAGGTCAGATATGGCCAAAACAAGTAGAGTGCCCTAGTGCAAGGATTGGCTGACTTGCATGATTGTGCTCAAGAAAACTGTCTCGAGGACGAAAGTATAATCAATTAAAACAAAATGGAGGCATACTTAACATCCTCGCACAGGGTCTATGAAGAAGGCACGTGTCAGGGAATACCCACTGTTCATGTGGATGGATGCTCCTACCATGTTGGTAATAACGGGGGAAAATAACTAGTTGCTGGCATGGTGAATGCTTGGGTGAATGATACCCCAGACTCCTCTGCTGGTAACACAATAGGGCTCCAAAGTAGTTAGGTGGCAGATTTGATGGCCATTCATCAAGCCATCCTCACTGCAGCACACCACCAACTCAAAAACTGGTCATAATCACTGTCTCTGACAGGAATGGGTTGGTGGAACATCTAATTAACTAGAAGAATCAAGGCATGTTTTGTGCTAACAATAAACCCTTAAAGCATGGGAATCTGATCCAGTCGATTTATGATCTGGTAAACTCTAATGAGATGACCATCTACTGGAACAAGATAAGAGGTCATTCCAAAATAGAGGGGCCGGATAATATTGGGAATGACCTGGCCGACCAGCTGGCTAAAACCAGAGCTCTGCAGGGAGATTTCATAGAGACAGAATACCTTCTGGGTGAAATCCAAGTCACTGCTGTAACCAGGACTCAAACTCCTGCCAAGAGTGAGTGAACTCTCGGCTACCCAGTGGAGTAAAAATATCCCAGATGCAGATTTGATCACTGCACAAAAAGAGGCCCCTATTATTGGAAAACTCTATTGACACAGACCCCATGAGTTTTCCTCTAACAGAAAATGGATTATACCAGTAAAGAGGATCACCGGGTGTTGATAAAAGTTTTCCAAAAAATCTTCTGAATCTAAGCTGGTTTGTTGGTACAGAGATCCCTATCTGTATGTGACCAGTGGGTGGTACCTATCTCATTCTGGAGCTCGATGTTGAATAACACCGATGATGCAGCCACTGCCAGTCACAGGGGGTTTCAGACGGCATTGGAAATCTCACGTGAGGTTGCATACTGGCCACACATGGGGGTATAACCTCGGCATTTATTTAAAGGTGTGTCTTGTGTGTACTCAATTTCAACCGAGTTCTCCCATTCATAGTGCTCTGCTACAGAAAAGGGGAATGACACTGGCTTGGTCAGGATTGCAAGTCGATTTCATCCGGCCAGCGATTCGCTCCTCTACAGGAAAACAAGTGCATGTTGACTGTAACATGCATAGAAAGAGGATAAAATGTCTTCCTGCCCCGAATTGTAAGGGGCTAGTGATAAACCAGATTTTCTCTCGTTTCAGCCTCCCTCAAAGGACAGATTCAGATCAAGGAAGTCATTTTACCAGTAAGGTGATGACGAAGAAGTGGGAGATTCTGGGGATAAAAAGAAAACTCCACATCGTCTACCACCTGGCATCGAGTGGGGGGGGGTAGAGAGATACAACAAGACAATTGGGCGCAGACTGAAGATGTTTGTGGCTAATTTTTTACCCACCTGGGACATTAAATTACTGCATGTCCTAATGGCAATTAGGTCTACGCCATCATCTGCAAAAAAGATGTCTTCATTTGAGCTTATGATCAGATGATGTAAGTCTAGAAACTACCGTAACAAAGTATAGAAGGTACATTATGTTGGCTGAAAACCAATCGCATCATATGCCCTACACCGCCAACAGAGAATCGTCAGCATAACCATAACGATAACCATAACCATAGTGCATCCATTTTTTGCTGTAACATCTGCCATTTGCTTTCTCTTCCCTTCTGTTCAACGCTTTGCAAAATGTATTTTATTCTGAAAGCTCATGCACAGAGTGAGGCCACAGTCTCATGTTGAGAGACTGGCCCAGACAGAAATGCCAAACAGTACAGAAATACATTGTTTTCCTCCCTCAAGTCCTTGAAGGCGAGCAGAGAGGCTTTTAATCAGTGGCCCAGGTGCCAGCCGGTCTCGCTGAAACTGTAGACACAGGCCGTTAAAACATGAATTATACTTTCCTAGCGGCCCACCTTTATAAAGCAGGCTAACGAGAACTGGCCTAGACGCTTTCCTGATTTCTTTGTATGCTTTGCTGATTAAATGGGAGCTGCTGTGAAGAAATTATTTGCGACGAACATTGCCAAGAGAAGAATTGCAGATAATGCCTATACTTACTTCTGTTCCCTCCTGCACCAACGCTGATGATATTATAGATATAGGGCCTCATTACGACCCAGGCGGTAAGTTACCGCCTGGGCCGTGACTTTACCACCATGGCGTAAACTACGTTTACGCCATGGTGGTTGGCGGACTTACCGCCCCATTCCGAGGTCGGCGGGGCGGTAAGTCCCCAATCCCCATTTACCCTTCCCCATTCCCATTTTTGCCCCATAGGGCATAATGGGAGTGGGGAAGGCGTTAATTACGCCACCGTAAATTACGGTGGCGTAATTAACTCCATGGTCCCTTAGCGCCATGGATTTTAACACCTGCTAAAAGCAGGTGTTAAAAGCGCCATGGCGCTAAGGGACCTCGTAATTGGCGGTAAGGGGTCGGCGCAGCTAACGCTGGCGTTAACCCCTTACCGCCAGGGTCGTAATGAGGCCCATAGAGACTAAAAAATTGTCTAGAAGGATTTGTTGTAGGAAATTCTTGCTAATGATTCTAACACTACTTTGCATTCTGAGTACACTGATCCCAGTATTATGGTATCTGGAGAGTGTGCATCCATTAAGTTCTCTTTTGCCTGCTACGAATGCACCTGCCACAGACATTCCAGTCCATGTACTCTCTTATAGTCTCCCTCAACTAGAAGAAAGACACAGAAGAGGGTACAGCAATAACACATTGCTTTTGATCATGAATATGACTCACTCCATCCTGAATAGAACAAATTGCTGGATCTACTCCTATTTACCCCAGCATGGCCAGAAAGGAATGGGTTGGTATGCACAGCCATAACCCCTTAATACGGCATGTTATGCATCACTGAGTGCACTCTTTTATGGGAAATGGAATAAGAGTGATACGGGTCAATTAGATGGAACAAACATAGACAAGTTCGAAAGGGTAGTAATGGAACCGGTGGGTTGTTCCATATTTAACAGAGCAAGGGTAATCAAACCAGTGGTAAGACCAGTAGATAGACTTTATGTGCCTTATAAATCATCTGTAATCACTTTTCACATGAATCCAGTAGGGAACAAGGACGTTGTGCCCCCCTCCTATACTATTAATTACAGCCCGCGCACTGTCCCATTTTGCTTACGAAAGAAGGGTTCCTATTCAGTAGGGACATTCACTCGATGCATGAATATTGCAGTACTTGAGAAAGAAGAAGAACCAATATATGTAGTTGATCCCGTTTATTTTATATGTGGAGAAAAAGCTTATCCCTGGTTGCCTAGAAATTGGGGAGGGACCTGTTACTTAGGGATCTTTTTCCCTGGTGTATTCCTTTGCAAAACGTCAGACATACCCAAATTATCTAGATCCAGGCCCGGCGGGATGACACAGGATTAATTGCGGAGGACATAGCAAAATCATTTATCCCATTTTGGCTGCAGGCCATAAACTACTTGAATATACAAAGACTGTCGAGGATATTAGAAAAAAAGATAAATGGAACAACCGACAGATAATATAATATGACACTAGAAGAAAAGGCAGTTAGATTAATGACACTTCAAAATAGAATGGCTCTTGATATAATCTTGGCCAAACGTGGAGGTGAGTGTAAAATCGTGGGGTCAGCGTGCTGTGTATTTGTAAGTGACTCCTCCCCTACGATTTTTGAGGCAATCAAGAAATTGCACATTTTGAGTTCTGACATTCATACTCTGACATGCGGTTGGGAGCTAAATATAAGTTCGTGGTTTGGGGAGTTACTGCACTCATGGGGATGGAAACCAACTGCAATTCTAGTAACATTACTTGGAATCCTCATGACATGTTGTTGTTGCATACGGTGCCTGCCAATCCTTTGCTCTGAAATAACAAATGAATGTGTACACATGGTAACAGAAAAAAGAACTTCCAAGTTGAATACGAATGCAAACAACGAAATAGAAACAATGAAAGAATTCATGTTGATTAATATTGGTGATGACGATTACAGTAGCATGCATAGTTCAGAATTAGATACATGGTCAAATGAAAATGCGATGTATGGATGATGCTCTTGGGTTACGGCCAAAAGGTGGGTTTGTAAGTCTAGGAACTACCCTAACAAAGTATAGAAGGTATATTATGTTGGCCAAAAACCAATCGCATCATATGCCCTACATCGCCAACAGAGAATCGTCAGCATAACCATAAACATAACCATAGGGCATCCATTTTTTGCTGTAACATCCACCATTTGCTTTCTCTTCCCTTCTGTTCAACGCTTTGCAAAATGTATTTTATTCTGAAAGCTCATGCACAGAGAGAGGCCACAGTCTACATGTTGAGAGACCGGCCCAGACAGAAATGCAAAACAGTACAGAAATACATTGTTTTCCTCCCTCACAAGTCCTTGAAGGCAAGCAGAGAGGCATTTAATCAGTGGCCCAGGTGCCGGCCGGTCTCGCTGAAACTGTAGAAACAGGCCGTTTATACTTTCCTAGCGGCCCCCCTTCGGGGCTCTCCTTAGATCAGGCTGACCCCTAGTTCACAAATAGAAACCAGTAGATAACAAGCTTTGGAATGTGTCCCTCCTACAAACACAGTATCCTTGCTGAGCAAGTGCCTTATGTTCTTCATAACAAAGAAGTATGTCTGCTTACTGCAAATTGCAACTGTTGCTAAAATGAGTAATATAAATTAAGTAAGAGACGTGTCATAATGTGTCATATTTGAAATAATTGTCAATTACCGAACACCAGCTCAAGAAGATACATTATGGGCGGTTTGAAGTGTCACAAAGAGATTGTATGATTGTCTTTTTATATATATGATACTGTTGTAGAATGTTCACTCTCTTGTGTCTCACGAGGTCTGGGTGACACACGTTGCGAGACGTTAGACCCAGTCGGCCGACTGAGAATATATTTGCTCTGCAATAAACCCTAGTACTCTGAAATTGAACCTTGTGTCTGTCGTATCACTAGTGTATGGTGATTATGCCTTGTTTCCATATGTGAAGGGTCTTCAGGGCCTAGCAATGAAAAATGGTGTTACCTCAGCATCTGCTCTATAGAACTCAGGAGCAGACAATGATTAACGTGTCCATTGGTCTCGAGTATAATGAGAATTTAAGGAAATACCTCCAGTGCACCTTCGCCTATGCCCAGCACAATTTAGAAAAATCGGCTGAGGGAATGAAATCATATTGCGATCTAACTACCACGATACAAGAGTACAAGGTAGGTGACAAGTTTACCTGTAAAGTTTACAGAAGAACCAGACCAACAAATGGACATTTTTTCCATCTTGGCTTGGTTGTTTTGAAATTGTAAACAAAATATCACCTCTGGCCTGTAAGATCAGCATCTCAAAAGGAGAACAGACTGAAGAGAAATGGATCCATATCAATCAGTTAGAAATCTGTCATCCCAGACAAGCTTTATGATTGATTTAGGAGCCCAATGAAGTCAGAGCTGAGGAACCATCTGAGGAATGAAGGAAAGACAAAAACCTCACATGGAAACTAAAATATATATAGCAAGTGAGTAGTTTAATTAATATTAATCGGATATGTTTAAAAAATATGGTCTTGAAATTGCCAAGGTGGAAGATGATAAATGTCTCATAATTTATATGCAATTTTGCGTCTCAATGTATAGGTAATATTGTCTGGGAAATAAGTTCTATATATAAATACTTAACCTCTCTTTTTACTTCTCTTTTTAGATCTACTAATGCTTTCCATTGCAGCCTGGAGATTGGGTGAAGTGGGGTCCAGGAAGAGCCCAGAAAAATGGGAAGGAAAGGGGCAAGACGAGAGAAAGGAAGGAAGGAGGCCCCTTCTATATCCCAGATCCTCAAAAGATGGGGAAACATGGATGACTCCAATGATGTAAAATCCAAACCCTACTCTTCCCTGCTCTTTCCCAGTAGTGTCACTATGACACAAAAGCAGGGCGAGGGTGGGGGCTTGTGGGGATCAATGGCAACCTAGGATCAAACAAACTGATAGACCATGTTAGGCCCAAAATGTGCAGAAATACCTTCTTGTAATAGGACGGCATCCTCTTAGAATGAAAGCCAGCCTAAAAACTTTAACACAGCCAATGTGCCCAGTGAATTCCAATGTATTTACTTCTGCAATTGAAGAAAGGAACCTATGAAGAATGAAACCAGACTGCAGAAGGGAATTGGAAAGGCACATTGTTGACTGATAGACAAAACGAAGCATTTCACTTGCAACTGTCACACATCAAAATGTTGTGTACATTGAAAATTAAAAGTACAAAATTGGCCTTGCATTTGAAATTCAAATCCATGGAAGAAACGTTCATTACATGTAATGGGGGCGTACTTTTCAACACCTGTAGCCGTGCCGACAAAAGAAAAATGCCTTGAAAAGGTGGGAATTCTATAGTTTGGAAGGAAAGGAACTGTTCAACAGTGAAAATCCCTGGCCTGGACCATTCAACTGTAGATCATGAAGTGAAGTGGGCATTGATGTCATGATGAGAGATATTAAAATTCTTCACATGAAAAGTAAATACAAACAATTGAAAAGCAAATATTTCTATTCTTCAGGGCACAGAAGGCTTGTTCGAGTGTACAGACCTTTCCCCAAAAAGTTAAAAAACAGTGACCTGCCCCCATCACATGCTCTGCTCTGCTATCTATTTGAAAGACAATTCCTCTGAAGTTTCAGGGCCAAACAGAGGAGCTTTATTCATGCACGACAAAGGAATGCAATGGTGTGGCTGGGTCAACAAAGGCCACCCTTACTGGGATGAACTCTTGAAAATACATGATTTTAAACTTAATTTGCAGTGTGGCCTTTGATTGGAATGACAAATGACAAAAAACTGCCTCATGTTGCTGAGAGGGCAACGGTGACCCATGTGGCCTGAAAGATAAGGATTGCTCCTACAGACCATGACTTGCAGAACTTATTAATGAATTTAATTGCATGCTAAAGTCAACAATGACAGCAGATGCACAGAGCTAATGTTCATGAGAAACTAAACCAACTTTGAAATGAATGGAAGAATATATAATATATTTGTTGCCATAGGGTTCCATATAGAATCATACTTATGGGATTTTATTAGCAACTATGAGGACTACAGAGGCCATTTATGTGTCTTAAAGTGTCTTACAAGGCAGAGATGTCAATTTAATTCTTGCTAAAATGTGACTTTGTGAATTAAAGTCACAACCCAAAATGTGTTCTAGCTCCCCAGAAAATGTCCTGAGGCCAAAACTCAGAGAGGTATTAGATTATTGAATGATGTAACTGTGTCTACAATTTGACAATAATACCTTTTATCATTTGGATGTACATGGTGAAAAAGCACAGTTTGCTCATGAAACCTCCTGCCGAGACAGGAGTCATCTTATTAAGTGTGCCATGATTAGTGGAATATATATATATATTTATATATATCATCACACAGTGTTATACAATCGCACTGCACCAAACAAAGAAACTATTTCATTGCATATTTATGCAAAGTTTAATAGTAGGTCGAGTCAGCCTGACACGTGTTTCAAGAATGTCTCTTCTTCTGAGGCAGTTCCACTAGTCCGATTTCATCACGTATGTTACTGAATGGGAGCATGTTAACCCGCGTAGTTGTCAGATGCCGAAAGGCTGAAATTACGAATTAAGAAGTGGTACGATTGCACGAAAGTGGCAGAGAATGTGGAGCACTAAAGCTTAAAGCACTAAAGCACTAAAGCACTAAAGCTTTCATTCAGTAACATACTTGATGAAATCGGACTAGTGGAACAGCCTCAGAAGAAGAGACATTCTCAAAACACGTGACTCGACCTACTATTAAACTTTGCATAAATATGCAATTAAATAATTTCTTTGTTTGGCGCAGTGTGATTGTATAAACTTTGTGTGATAGTACATTTGAACCCTGGTGTGTAGGGCAATACACCCGCATCATACAAATCACCCGCAGCCGCATAAGAAACAACTACTGAGACTGTGTGTAAGTGCTGGACGTCTCTATCTTTACTTACCCAAGTATCTCTTCTTTATATATATATTGCTTGGCCCGCGGTATCAGCCGTGTAGTTATGGTTAAGTTGGTAAGCTCATAGGAAGAGCACTTTTTCAGCGGTTTATAACTTCTCTCCCCCTGGAGGAATCGTCACCAAACTTTGCAAAAAAAGTATATGGCCGGCTCTGAATCTTTTTGAGGTTTTGTGTGAGGGAGGCAAAGTTAAAGGGGGGTCCCAAAAAATCTTTTTTCTTCCATAGACTAATGGGGAACAACTTTGCGCACGGCTACAGGCTGAACGGCTGGAGGGATTTTCACCAAATTTGCGGCAGGAGCAGGGGCTTGGGTCAGAAAGCGTGCTTTTGTGTTCGGTGGAAATCTGACCAGTACTTTTGTTTCAAAGGCCTGAAATGTACATCCCAAAGAATTTGTGATATCTGGATCCACTCAGCGGACCCATTTCCCTGTTCGCTCGGCGGACCAAAGTGTCATTGGCCTGCAGTACGCCGTGATGTTGGCAGGAGGGAAGCGTGTTGTGCTTCAAAGTTTTTGGGAAATGCCACCATGGTGTATCGAAGGATAGTGTTGTGGTGTGTGGCAAGGCTCTAAGCCATTGTGTGCATGGCTGGGCTTCTTGTACATAGCAGTGTACACACTAAAATTAGTCCTATCTGGCTCCGCTCTGGCGTCCCATTTCCCTGTAAGCTGCACGGTCAAAATTCTGATTGCACTGCAGTGTGCAGTGACGGGATGTGTGTGAAAAGTGTTCCATGACGGCAGCATGTTGTATTGGAGAACAATGAGGCGGCAAAAGGGTTCAAAAACGTAGTTCACAGCATCTGGTGGTGGTAATAAGGGATGGAAAGGGTGCAGGAGTAAGAGGTGCTTTATGTGATATATCTCATTAGAAGAAGACGGTGGTGTGCCAGCGCTATCCGTGCTTGCTCAGCCAATGCGCAGATACCTCAACAGGCAACAATCTTGTGTGGTTATTGCAGGCAGCCTTCATTATGGCATGCCAGCTGCAGCGGCGATATCCTTCTGTGATGAGTGGAAGCAGGCACATTTGCTGTGTGAGGTAAGTCCGTAGCCCCTTTGATGCATGGCTGTAGCCCTAGCACAAACAAGTATGTCCACTAGTTGAAAAGGTATGTCCACTGGTTGAAAGTAGGTGTCACATTGTTGCTTTTTGTGTGTCGTTTGGCAGATTGCACACAATGTTGGTTGCATAAATGTGTGTATTGGTGGAACAACCTATAGTTGTCGGTTCATGGGTGGAGTTGCTGCAGTGACCAGTTGTGCAGTGTGTCCACTGGGTGCACTAATGGAATAGTGTACTTATGGAAGAGGTCACGGTGCAACTGGTTCATATATGTGCTTGCGTAGTGTACATTGCGCAGATTAGTAAGTGTTGCACTGCACTACTCACCATTGGTTCTATGCACGTACTACAGTGTTAGGAGCAGGCCCAATGTTGTGAAGATTGTCTTGTTTGGTTGGCATGGTTATAATGCTTTGTGATTGGAAGTGGGTAGCGGAGCCAAACACAGTGATATGTGCCAGCATTACAGTAAGTGGAACATGTGTCCTTGCCTCCCTGCTTTATGGTGCGACAGTTGGGTGGAAGTGCAGGTGCGTATGTTGCCTTTGTGATTTCTGGCACATGCCTACATGGTCGCCTTCATGGCTCTGTTATGTTGTGGTGAGTGCGGCCAAGGCCTAGACTGTTATGTGCATGGCCGAAGGCCGTAGGCCATGCACCCAACAGCCTAGACCTTCATCACAGCCACCACAGCATAATGCAGCGATGCAGTTGTCACTCTGCATGCATTCGAAGTTGGCGAGTAGCACACAATGGTTGCAGAGGACATTGTACACTTGGTAGACCAGCAGAAGTGAGCTGTTATGCCTATATTAGCATATGGTGTTCATCATTGCCCCTGTTGCACAATAGGGAGCCACATGGCACCAATTGCGTTTGCTTTGGTTAGGACCTTATAAGACCCTTGCTTGAGGAAGTGTTCGAACACATTGCGCCATGAAAGGACGTCATCAGCATCAGAAAGTTGCAATATGGACAGTGTACAGAGCCACTCACATACCGTTCAGCACAGGCACCACAACGGCATGGAGCCATGCATGTAAAGATGTGGCCAGGGTAAAAGTTGGCAGGTGGAATTGCAGATGGGGAGTGCATTACACATGACATGAGGAGTAAAACATGGGTTGTACTAGGGTGTGCTGTGTGTGGTGAGGCCCCAGCGGTCAGTGATGGTAGAGCAATGGCAGAAGGGGAGTACAATGAAGACCACATGAAACTTGAGACGTACACTGCAGTACGATCTGTTGCATGTGCTAAGCCCGTAGCCCCTTTGATGAATGGGTGGACACCTGTCATGATGCCTACCCCCAGGCATCCGGACCAAGCCCATCAGCCCCGGGAGCAGGCATCTAGACATTTAGTAAAACCTCAGCAGCCCGCCAGGGGCTATCTGAGTTCAGTCCTGGCGCCTTAGGTGCCAGGCTCATAGTAGGAATCAGTCCTGGCGCATAAGGCGCCAGGCTCGTAGTCATTACTTACCTCAGGCAGACCATGCTGCAAATGACTCCAATCCAACATGAAGCCGGAAAGGGACTATTTTTCTACAGGGACTATTTTTTACTCGGGTGTGGTTCTAGGGACTTCTTACCTGGGACTACTTTTGAGGCTATTTAAACCACGCCCGACCAGCAACACACGCTATGCGTTATTCTGCATCCAGCAGAGTAACACTCACCATGCCTGCAGCCTGAATTCAGTCTTCTGCCACGCCGCCTCGAATCCGGAGCTCCTAAAACAAAGAGGAAAGAAAGGGACAAGGTTAGAAAACAAACTTATTTCTATTCCACACCTGATTCTGGATCCATCTTGTCTCCGGACCTGTAAAGACAATCATTTCTGCACGCGCCGCACCTCCAGCTGCAGCGCCGCGCCATACTCACCAGTCTTCACAGCATCCTTCGGGTCGGCGCTGCCTCCATCATTTCTTCGCCGAACTTTGGCACCTAGGAGACAAAAGAAAACCACAAGGTGAGCCGAGCGAACCAACAAATATAAATCTTACCACCATAGACTTACCTGATTTACCACAGGAGGCATCCTTTTGTGACTCTCCATATTTTCACGTGCCGCATCTGTAAAGAGAGACAAAACAACACGTTTTCCTCGTGCAACATTTACCGGACAGCGCCGGGTAATACAGACTCTTACCTGAGCGCCACCAGCTGCCACAAGAGCATCTTTTCACGAGCCATCTGCAAGATAAGAAAGGAAGGAAGGGGGGAACAAGAGTGAATATCGGACATATTCAACTCTATGAACTTAATACTTACTGGTCCTCACCAGGAACCTCAGAGTCAATACTCTCTGGAACTCTCCCGAGCCTTCAAACCAGTGAAGTAACTGGAATCGACGCGCCCCTGCAAATCCACGCAGGATGGAGAGCTCATCTTTCAAGAATATAAGGTGAGATTACTGTGAGGGCATTTCGGAGGTGATTAGTTGGGGAGGAATGTGAGGGTGCCATCACTTGAATCCACAAGTGGCTAAATCCATCTCTCCACTTGCAGGAGAATATTTCTACGGGTTAAGCAGACAAGATTAGGAGGGCAGATCCAGTCAGTCATCGCTGCACTACGCATCACGTGGGTGGAGACCGCAGCTGTCCGGGTCCGACCGACGCCCCTGTGGGAGCCAGGTGAGCGTAACACCACCTTGCACCACCAAATATGTGCCCTGGGGTGAAGTAGGTTTCACATTGTTGCTTTCGGTGTGCGGTTTGTGATCATTGCATAAAATGTTTCTTTCATGGTTGTAGGGATTAGTTGCAATTCTTACACTGTGTAGTACATGCCTGGACCTGATAGAGTGATGACTCATCTAGTGTGTCCTGTGAGTGCAGTGGTGAAGTAGTGGATGCTTAGAAAGTGGCTAGGGGTGACCTGCATTTACCTGGCTACTTGTTCACCTGCATGACTCTGTTATGTTGTGCTGGGTGTGGCCAAGGCCTATACTGTTGGGTGTATGGCAAAAGGCCATAGGCCGTAGACCAGGCAGGAAGAGCCTAGGCCTGCACCATAGTATACCACCATAACGCAGACATCCAGTTTAAAGTATGCATGTCTCTGATGGTGGTGAAGTTGAAAAATGGTTCTGCAGGACCGTGTAGACATGGTAGAACAGCACAAGTGACCTGATATGCGTCCAGTACCATATGGTGTAGATTATGCCACCACCTTGGATATTAGGGAGGCACATGGCGCTATTTGCATTTGGCATGAGTTGCCCTTTGCACCACCCATCCTATGTTACGTTTGTGGATTGTGGTATGTGGCAAATGTTCCCCTTCATGAGGTCATTATGTTGTGCTGTGTGTGGGTAAGGCTAGACTATTGGGTGCATGGCCAAAGGCCGTAGGGCGTTGGCTATGCACCCAAGAGCCTATTCCTTGACGACAGCAGCACACTATAATGCAGCCATGCAGAGTTGCCTCTGCATCTCTGCGAGGATGGTGACCTTTGAATAATGGGTGCGTAGGGCATTTTATACTTGGTGGAACCACCAAAGTGAGGTGCTAATGCATTCACGAGCATATGGTGTAGGTCATTGCATGTGTTGCATATTAGGGAGCCATATGTTAGCATTTCCGTTTGCTATGGGATGCCCTTTACAAGACTCTTGAGGAAGTGTTTTAACATATTTTAACATATTGTGCCATTAAAGGACGTCATCAGCATCAGAAAGTTTCGATATGCACAATGTACAGAGCCAATCACATACCGTTCAGCACAGTCAACGCAACGTGATGGAGCCATGCAGGCAAAGATGTGGCCAGGCTGAAAGGTGGCAGGTGCAATTGCAGATGGGGAATGCA
The DNA here is from genome assembly GCF_040938575.1 of Ambystoma mexicanum. NCBI lineage: Eukaryota > Metazoa > Chordata > Amphibia > Caudata > Ambystomatidae > Ambystoma > Ambystoma mexicanum. The sequence goes on from NC_090922.1 coordinate 248,754,764, forward strand.
TTACACATGACATGAGGAGTCAAATGTGGGGTACACTAGGGTGTGCTGTGTGTGGTGAGGCCCTAGCATCTTGGATGCATTGCTGGAAGCCTTACACAAACAGTTATGTGGGTTGCTTTCAACTACTCCTCAGATTGTTGCATTTCATGTGTGGTTTGTGAGTTGTGCATGCATTGTTGATTCCATGGGTGTGCTCATTGTTCGCACATGGTACATTTTCCAGTGCATGGCATGAGCTAATGGTGTGAACAGTTCTGCAGTGTGTCCACTGAGTGCTGTGGTGAGAAAGTGTGTGTGTACCAGTGCATAGGGTTCAATTGCATAGTGTATGTGCTTGAGTAGTGTGCAATGTGCAGATTACTAACTACTGTAGTGCACTTTGAAGTATTGTATCATTGGAGTTGGTGGAGTGCTGGGAGGAAAAGAACTATGGCTACCTGCAGTTTCTGGTGCTGGGTTCTGCTCTGGGTGAATGTGGATGCTGAAAGCGTGGATCAGTTTGGACAGCTGTTACCTGCAGGTGCTTTCACATGAAACAAGACCTGTACTGTGAGTGTGTAAAGGTACGTCTGCAGTGCAGTGCCGACATGATAGTGTTCGATGTGGAGGTCTTGGATTTGAATGCTACATGCGTGTCTGACTATTGAATAATACCTAATGCGGGAGTGTTGCATATACAATAGTGGAAAAAGAAGAAGGAGTGCCTCTGCTTTACTGGGGTGTGGCCCTCGCTGTAGCTGGGAAGAACACACGTGCTACAATCTGCCCTTCTGAGCATGGTGCCTTTGCAAATGGAATGGTGGGGATTATCCAAACAGTTGTCGAGAGTTCGGTTCACAGGAAGGGGCGGTGATATATTTCCCCAAACCTCAATGCAGTAAAGTTGACAGAGATGGACAGACGCAGCGTGATCATCGTGGGTGATACCTTTGTGCAAGATCTGCACAGGTATGCCGTGCAGTGGTCGAAGTGTACGAAAAGAAGTAGTGGAACTATGTTCCCTACTGGCGTGCACCGCTCCCCACAGACTCCAGCACCAGACCCCATTGCCGCGCCCCCTCTCATGCACAATAAAATATCCAAAACACTTGCGCCAGCTCTTTAAGCAAACATCCTCTGCAGTGCACTGAAAGTGCAAGTTTCAACTTCTTCCTACACTTTTATTTTAAAACGAAACCATTCCGGAATGGTTTCTTTTTAAAATAAAAGTATAGGAACGGTAAAACATAATTAAAAGAAGTAGAGGAGCACTGCTCTCGACCGCTCCTGCCCACATCGACCACTGATGCCGTGGAAAGAGGCTTTGATACTAACTTTCAGTTGGAAGGAGTGGAGGCTTTTTGAGGCACAGTCTATGAATGAGGTTTCGGTGCCATGGTTCTCCTTTGTACATGTGTGGCCTCTGTCAGTACTGTGGATGTTGTGGTCGTGCATTATGGAGCACTACATTTGGGGTACATGTCATGCTCACGTTTGCTCCTTCACCTCAAGAAGTTGATGACAGCAGTGATGCAGATTTTTCCCACTTCCAAGGTGATTTTCTCCTCCATATCACCAAGAGGTCCATGCCGGTGTAATTTGCCCACAGCCAAATGTCGGGAGGTGTTTCATAAAAAGAAGCATGTGTGACTTTATGTGCAGTGCTGGGATGTTCTGCATCGACTGTGTCAGCATTAACAAGCAAGATTTGCAGTGGTTCTAAGGAAATGGCGGTTTTTTTACCTCCATTGGCAATGCTGTTTTGTTTTCCACTCTGCACGAAGCGTTGCAGACAATCCTGTAGAACTGTAAGAGAAGCGTTGATGTTCGGTACATACAAATATCAGGAGGAGTAGCAAACAGAAACTCATTGAAAGAGAGTTAAATAAAAAATGGTATGCAAGCACGTACATAACAAAAACAGTACTACAGACCCAAACCCCTACCTGTTTTACACTTACCCCTCAACGTCCCCCTCACCCCACCCTCTCTCCCTAGCATGAAAACTCAGCTGATTACACTGTACTTTCACGCTTCCACGTGCCACATCCAGCCATTTTCTGGATGGGAGCCATGGAAATGAAACTGTGGAGCAAAAGACACTGCTCTATAAGGTTGGTGCAGAAGAAGTGCGGAAGGCTATGGTGGCAGTGTGCAAGGAAAAGAACAGGCATCCTGTGCGTATGCATGAACTGTATGTATTTGTTTGCAGTTAGTAACATGCAAGCTGTGCTGCATTTGCGTGATATTTTTTTTAAAAGGGTGCAGTAAGTGGTGTACTGCGGAAAACAAAAAAAATCTTTGCAGTGTACACGGTAAGTGGCAGGCATCCTACTATTGTGCATGCATTGTGTGTATGATATCATATGATGTGCAATTGTATGCTATGGCATTCGAATTGCGCCTACACACACATCTAGCAAAGCTCAACGAGGCAAGGGAGGGGAAACAGAAGGGAAACAGAGACAATGACCCTACTAGGCCACGTGTGACTTAGATCGCCCAAGTGCATGGTTGGAGGGAGGGGAAGGTACAGTACACGGGTAGAAGAACAAATGACAATAAGGGCCAAGTGTGCCAACTGCACGGATAAGTGCACACAACAGGTGGTGGATGCACTGTTAGGCATACAGAAAACAGTCCTCAAGTGCAGGGTTTGCTACTAAGCCAGTGCAGGGTGGTCGCCTGGCAGGGGGAGCTGACATAGGCCCGACATCACAGAGTTGCCAGGTAACCAGTGCAGAGTCAGTTTATGTCATGCAGTTAGCCAGGGAGAGGAGCAGAAACAGCAGACGCTAAGAGAAAGGCTTTGAGGTGCTTCCGGAACCAGGGCTGGTTCCCCTCAAGTGTCAGGGAGGCAGGGAGGCTGTTGCAGAGGGAGGCCCCAGGCAAAAAAGCACATCTACCACCAACTGGTTTTTTGCAAAAGCGCCTGTCCCTCAGGGAGTTGGAGGCGTATGAGGGAAGAGATTGCGCACACAGATATATAGGGAGTTAGAGTTGAAGGTATTGAAGTCCCAGAAAAACTTCTGCATAATGCAGAGTCTTCTCACTTTATCCATTGCAGCCACTGGGAGCTATTGCCGACATTTCAGTGCAGGACAGATGCCATCCCAAGTTGTGCACTCCTCTTCTGGATGCGTTCCAGAGGGTGGAGAGTAGAAGGGGGTAGATTTAAAAAGAGCCTGTTGCAATAGTGCAGCCTAGACAGAACTACAGCTGTGCAGAAAGTGATCTTTTGGAAAGTTACTTTTGATTGGTACGATACATTCAATGCTGCTATTGGTGGCATTTTTTTTACGATTTATGTAAGAGGTGGGTTAGTGGGGAAAACATTTCTTGGCATTGTTGGAAGGAAAGCAGAGAGTTCCTGTTTCCATATTACACTGTATGATAAGGGTAAATGAGAACGTAGCAAACACATATCACTGAAGTGCCACTTCATGGTAGGGGATGGGAAGAAAACAGTATGCTTTTAAAGAACGTAATGGCCTCTCAGTGCAGATACCGTGCGCAGAGGCACCTATAACACAGTCATACACATCGTGCAGGAAAAGTTTCTGTACCTCCATTTTGTGGTGATGGGTGCGCATGTAGATGAATGTGGATGCACAAATCTTGCAATCTTTTAATTAACCTTCTACTGGACGTGCTGTCCAGTGACAGCACACTAGCAGGCTGAATTTGTAACAGTGCCTATGAAGTGTTGTGCAGAACTGACAGTGTTAGATGCTAACGTCTTGGAAGGCATTGGTGGAATCGTGTGTGCCTATTTACCCATAGCCAATGAGGTCATGGTGGACAAAAGGTAGTGAAAAGGGAAGAAGGACCTCTTCTGCTTTACTGGGGTGCGGCCCTCACGGTACTTTGGGCACCACACGCGCCACAATGTGCGCTTCTTACCTTGCTGCCAAATGGACATGGGACTTTCAGGATTATCCAATCAGATACTGTGGGTTTGGTTCACAGGAAGGGGCAGTCAAACGTTTGTACATCATACTCTGTGTAGTGAGGATGGCTGACATGGCAAAACGCATTGTGTTGCCTATAGGTGATGCCTTTTTACTAGATCTGCACAAGTATGCCTTGTAAAGAAACTTTGATGGTAATTTCCTTTTGGAAGGAATGGACGCATTGTGGAATGGTGTCTCCGAGTGCATGCGACATGCATTCACTTTGGAAAGACTTGGCCACTTTTGCTAGAGCCAATGTTATCGTCATCAATAGGGCGGCATGCATATGGGTTAACTGTCTTGTTTAGGTTTGTTCCGTCGACTGAAGAGGTTGCTAAATCTAGTAAAGAGGCTTTTTCCCACTGCCAAGGTGCTTTTCTTATCCATAACACCACAAAGAGTATGGGACAATGCGCCTGGATGCTGTTCTGAGCCAGAGGCAGGAAGGTGTCTCATCAACAGAAGCATGTATACTTTTTTGTCTGCTGCTGGGATGTTCTTCTGCAACACTTAGTTGTGGAAATGCAGATTTTTTCCAAGCAAATGGCATTTCTTTGTCGCTCATTGGTAATGCTGTTTTGTTTGCCCGTCTACAAGATGCGGTGACGAGTTTACTGTAACAATGTCCACACAAGAAAACACAAAATCAAATAAAAAGTGAAAAAAGGTGTTTCTCTAAAAGCAAAGGCTTTTTTCAGATCTGCCCCTTACAACAGACTCACCCTACCCTGGTTGCAAGTTATTCCCCCATGCTTGCATGCAGCACGAAAGCCACATCCAGGGATTTTCAGGATGGCAGGCATGGAAATGGGACTGTGGAGCCACAGGGATTGCGCAACAATGTTTCTGGGCGTGGTGTGTATACAGAGGACTGTGTACAGAACTGATACTGTTACATAGCAAGCTCTTCAATGTCAGTGGTGGAAGCGTGTGGAACTTTTTAATAGTATGCAATCATGATGTGCTGCAAAGAAGAAACTGGAAAGGGAAGAAGAAATGTTTCTGCTTCATTGGGGCACGGCCCTCGGCGTCCTTGGGGAAACAGACGTGGTCATACTACTGTTTTCCGCTAGCTACCCATGACATTGGGACAATGGGGACTATAGCTGCTGTGGGTGTGGGTCTCAGCAAGGCCTGTTCATAATTTTCTCCATTACTGTGCATACTCAGCCGGACTGACATGGTTGCTATTAGTTGCAGACGCACTGTAGCACATCAGATTTGGTGCACCATTACTTACAGCGCAAACCTATGTGGCCTGCTACTCTGTTCTGAAAAGCTGCAAACAGATTGCACAGCACCTCTGGGGTGTGCCCTTTTGTAGGGTTGCCTTGGACAACTTTCACCCAGAAAGCAGGCCTACATTGTTCCAAAACATACATACATGTGCAACGGCACATTGTTGTGTGTTTGTAAGCGTGTACTTTCTGAAAAACACTCAGTACATTGCTCAACCCTGCACTTTGCTGCTGTTCGAGGGTCTGGCTCCTGTATCAGAAATAAGGGCCGACATGCAGCATGGGGGCGCTTGCATGGTGACGGCGCCACTGTTCTCCTTTGGGATGTCTGACCGCTGGATGGGTATTCGGTGGAATACGTTGTGCGCATTTGCATGGGTGTCCTATGCGCACAGTTGCCACTTCTCTACTGATTAATAGAGCACCAAAAGTGCGACGACCATTTCGGGAGACACTGGCTATTTATAGGGTACAGCAGGTGAAATGTTTATCTGTATAGCTACCTGTAGGATGTGGGTGTGTGCCCCGACCTAATTAACGTTCTTTTGCATATGCTGCACAGTGGCGATGTTACCAGGACACAGAGGAACAGATACACATGCATGTACTTGCACTACGCACAAACGTCTGCTCCCACACGCATTGATAGGTGGTGGACAACATGCAGACATGCAGAGCCTGCTGACAGCATACGGATGCCTCCATTGTCATTGTGGATAGGCCAGACAGCTGCGGTGTCCATAGGACACTTACCTTTTACTTAATTGCGGTCATTGCAACGAGGACTGTGTGCCGCTGAGTCAGAACCCCATTTCAGGAAAAAAAGAAAACCACACAAACACTCAGCAACATTCTCATTAATACTGTTTACTTGTACACATGCATACACCCCATTAGGAAAGGGAAGGGGTAGCAGAAGTGGATACTTATTCTGGGGAAATGGGGATTTGCACATCTTGGTTGTGAGGGGGGGAAGAGATTGATGTATCACCGTAACTTCTCCAATGAAACGGTTTTTGAGGGGATAGCGGGCTCCGACATGGGGAAGGAGTACACGAGCAGGTGTGCCAGAGCTGTTTCATTTTGTCCAAAATATATCCTTGAACGCACCCTTTAAAGAGGCACAATTGTTCACCAATTTTTCCACTTTGACTTCCACGCTGAGTTTCTTTCCGTTCCTATGCCCGTATGCTGTTGTGGAAGGGTTGCCGCTTGTACTGCCTTGCTTTCATTTCCCATATGTTTTCTTACCGAAAAGAGAATGGCCCTCATTACGACCCTGGCGGAAAGTGACTGACCGGACCGCCACAGCGTAAATAGCGTTTCCGCCATTGCACGATGGAGCAAAGTGCGGCCCATTCCGACCCATCGGGCACGAGCACCACGCCATGGTGGAAGTGCAAAGTCCGCGATGGCGGAAATGACCCCAAAACGGCCCACACCGCCGCCGTACGGCGCCCTAGGTGCAATACCGCCACCCATCATAGCGGACACCGCAGTGAGCGCCAACCGGAAAGTACGGTGACCGTAAATATACGGAAACGGAAGTAAAAACATGGGCCCAGAACGGGAAACAACACCCCGTACACCTATAAAACCACAAAATACACACAACCACTAAAAACACCACCCTGAGACACATCCCAACCCGTCATCCACCCTAGTGAAACCAAGAAAAATGGGAAAAGTAGCGAAGAAAGCGTGCGACCGCAAGCGGCAGGTCCACTTCTCCCGTGAGGAACTCACCGTGCTAACAGAGACCCTCCAGGAGAATGCCGCCGCCGTCTTCTCCACGCAAATGACCAGGACGGCACTTGCGAACAAGAAGGCCATATGGGCCCTGGTGGCACAGCGGGTAAGTGCGGTGGGGACCACACCCCGCAACCCACAGCAATGCAGGAAGCGGTGGGACGACCTGCGGATACGCGTCCGTAGCATACTTTCTGCCAACCGCAACATTGCCACAGCCACCGGGGGAGGATCGGAATCACCCATCAAGTTGACCCCCTGGGAAGAAATCTGTGCCTCCACCATTGGAATGGAGAGCATAGAGGGAGTCGGAGGGATGGAGAAAGGAGTGCAGACATCCGGAGAATCAGGTAGGTGGCCCAAATAAAACCATGCCAAATCCACAATGTCCAATCATGTGACTCACATGTGTCCACATAGCGCAACAGCAACACATGGCCAGGAGAACGTCCACACACATTGGCCTGATAGCGCACTTTAAAACTCACAATAAATACATAAATAAGTAAAAACCCCAAAAACACCCACTACACGTGCAGCAGGCACACCCTAACTGCAGGCTGCAAAACAACTGCACCCTCACTCCACACACAAATGAAGGCACCTCCAAGGCCCCGACCCAAATCACCCTCAGGTACCACCCCAATGCATGTGATACATTGCCATTCCAATTCCCACAGACCCATTAATAACGCTCGCCCTCCTTTACTCCACCACAGGGTCCGATCCAAACGACGAGCTCCAGGACACCCCTACCAGCACACCTGCAAAGAGGGCCAAGACCGACGGCCAAAGACCCTCCACCTCAGCTGCACGCATCAAGACACGGCAGCAGCACATATCAAGTGGCAGCACACAGGAGGGAACATCAACAGGCACCCCAGCAGCCAGCATGCCCACAACAGCACCACCACAGGTCCCCCCAATGGATGCCACAGAAGGTACTGCCTCTGGTGGCAGCAGCACCATAGGTGACACCCCATTAATGGCAGCATGCTCCGACACAGAAGACGGGGATGTCGAAGTCAGATCCATCCATGACCTGTCCCAATCCCCCTGTCTGTTCCATCCCGTACACCATGAGGATACCACGCAGGGGCACCCACAAGACGACGACTGGCCATCCCCCACAAGCCCTGTGGCAGGGCAACATGAGGCGAACAGCCCCTCTGTGACACCACCGCAAATGGCCATGGCCCAGCAGAGGCAACAGTCCCTCGACCAGTTAATCGTGCAACAGCAGCAACTGGCCACGCTCCTCAAGGACCATGCCGATGGATGTGGGGGCACTAAGGCAGACATAGAAACATCAACTGAGACACTTAGGGCACAAATGGAGAGTAGCACCGAGAGCCTGAGAGTCCAAATGGAGAGTAGCACCGAGAGCCTGAGAGTCCAAATGGAGAGTAGCACCGAGAGCCTGAGAGTCCAAATGGAGAGTAGCACCGAGAGCCTGAGAGTCCAAATGGAGAGAAGCACCGAGAGCCTGAGGGGGGAACTGCATGCGACGTCCAAAGACGTATGTGCCGAACTTGCCGCAGTGCGCCGTGTGCTCACTGAGCTCTCACAAACCCTTAGGGACATGCATGGACGTGAGCAGGCAGAGACATCATCCGTTGCAAGTTCCGTCCAGGGCAGCCCCCAACGTAGATCTGGGAGGAACCTGCGCTCCACAGGCAGGGGTGCCCCTGATACCCGCAGAGGGGGCTTGCAATAGCGACTGCCCACTGACAATGAGCATCTTTGGACACTGGTGTTCGGGGGGGAGGTAGGAGGGTGGAGGGGGTGTGTTGGGCTCACTTGGGTGGCGGGTCGATAGGGTGTTCAACATGATATCACATATGCCATAAACAATGCACGATCAAACAATGAGATGTGTGGACAATGATCTTTGTGTACTAGGCCATCATAGGCGTACAGTCCATATTGTGCATGTACCAGACACACACAGTGCCACGAGTCCCGTGTCCATGTATCAGCCACCAGGCGTGAGTGCTAGAAGCATGCATCTATGAGATGCTGACGAATTTCACGGCCCTCCTGTGCCTCGCAGACTCCTTGAGGTGCTGCCACATCCCCACCCTCATCATGACCATCTTCAGGTGCTTGCAGTTCTGCGTCAGGGGGCATGGGCACATTTCTACGTATGCACATGTTGTGGAGCATGACACATGCCATCACCATCTTTGCAACCTTCTCATGGCGGTACAGGAGTGCCCCGCCAGACCTGCTGAGGCACCGGAAACGGGTCTTCAGTAGGCCGAATGCCTGTTCAATGACTACACGGGTACGTGAGTGGGCATGGTTGTAGTCCTCCTCATGCTGGTCCCGTGGGTTCCGGACTGGTGTGAGGAGCCATCTCTTCAGTGGATATCCGGCATCACCTGTATGTGGACGATAAACGAATTATGTGGAATGCCATTGCTACGTACGCACCCCCCCCCCTTCCTGCCAGGTCATTGCCGCATCACATACCCCACATCATCATGCATGAAATGAGACTCACCGAGTAGCCAGGATCTGTTCCCTGCGTGTCGCTCCATGTAGCGTGGTATTGTAGAGTTCCTCAAGACCATAGAATCATGGGTTGATCCAGGGAATCGGGCACAACAATGTGTAATGATCCTGTTGGAGTCACACACCATTTGTACATTCAGTGAATGAAATTGTTTTCGGTTGCGGTACTGGGCCTCCATGGCATGTGGGACGACCAATTCCACATGGGTGCAGTCGATGGCACCAATGCAACCCGGTATGCCGGCAAGTGCATGGAATCCCACTTTTGTGTTGGTTATTTCCTGCTCCGAGCGTGGTAGAGAGATGTAGTCGTCTGCGTGCTGCAGGAGGGCATCGAGCACTTGCAATAGTGTCCGTGAGAACAGTGGCTGAGAAATGCCATGCAACTGTCCGACTGTGTGCTGGTAGGTGCCTGTGGCCAGGAAGTGGAGTACAGACACCACCTTCAGTAGGGGTGGGATGGCGGTTGGGCTATCTATCATGCTGACAAGGTCAGCCTGTGTCATGTCCACAATGGCGGCTATGGTGTCCCGGTCCAAACGGTAGAGGGTGTGGATCTGCTCATCAGTGAGGTTGAACGGATGTGCTCGGAGGCGTGGGATTGTGGGCTGCCTGCGTGGTGGTAGTGGCTGTGCTGGCAGCCCTTGCTGGCCCTGCCTTGCCCTCCTCCTCCTCCTGCGTCTCCTCCGTGCGGCCGGTTGTAGTTGGTGTTCGTCTTCTTCTTGGAGTTGGAGTACTTGCAGTGCTATCAGGTCCCCCAGGGCCAACATCGCGAGTCCTGCCGGTAGCATTTCGGAGTGGGTGTGGTTGTGGGAGGAGACTGGGTGTGCAATTTATGTGTTTTCAGGCTGTATGGCCTCCACCTGTGGTGATTCATTCCACCTGTGCAAGCTGCTCTCCCCTTTGGGCGAGCACGTCCCGCACACAACGCTGCAATTCGAGGAATGGCATCTTGCTATTACAATCATGTATTAGTACCCGATGGCCGTGTAACATTGGTTGATATGTTCATTCGGCTATGGTCCCATTG